>NC_137810.1:21614936-21797436 GCF_963921795.1 Nannobrachium achirus | reverse complement strand
TAGGTTAAAGCAAGATAAAACAGGGCCCATGAGACAGGTGGAAACTTCATAACATAAAATGCATACGAAACAAATGAGTTTTCAGCAAGTTCTTAACTGTTCTGCTGCTGTAGACGGCGCTCACCGTCATTGAAAGGGTTAATACCATGGCGCCGTTGACGGTGAGGACTGTGAATCTTACTGTATATACAGTAAAGATATTATTACTTACTTAATGTCGCTCCGGTCCCGCACGCATCGGTAATGTCGGCGATTTGTTTACAACGCACGTTGGGCGTGCACGCGAAGTGAAGCTCCTCAATGTTAAGTCAATGGAGAGGCCCATAAAGAAACGTCATTTAAACAAAATAGCCATTTTGAGACATTTTGCAGCAGATCTAAATGTAAACAAGGCACAAGGCAGGGCGCAGCCATCTTCCTCTTCTTGTCCAACACTGTCATGTGACTAGATGACGTAATCGTTGCCGTCAAGTGATAATCCAAAAAAACAAAAACAACCCCCTTCCAGCCCTTCAAAATAATAGCGGCGGCCTATGGAGGAAACTGCGTGGCACCGAGGCACCAAGCAACCTTCAGATTAAGAGGCACTAATTGTGTTAAAAACATAAATTGACTCAGCATTTTTTACCAATAATGGGAGGTCGTCCCATAATGTAGGAGCAGCAACTGCAAACGCTCGGTCACCCTTGGTTTTTAGGTTGGACCAAGGGATGTCCAGAAGGCCTTTGTTAGAGGACCTGAGGGATCTAACATCGGGTTTTGCGTGTAGCAATTCAGAAATATACAGTGGGGCCAGTCCATGTAATGCTTTGTATGTTATTAAGAGGATTTTGAAGTCAATTCTGGATTAGTGAGGATTCTGGCAGCCGTGTTCTGTACTAACTGAAGTCGGTGGATGGAGGAAGAGCTAAGAGTAGAGTAAAGTCCGTTACAGTAATCTAGGCGGGAAGAAACAGAAGCATGCATGATTTTTTCCAAGTCTTGAGAGTTGAGGATATAGGTTTAATTTTTTACAATATTATGTATGTTAGAGATAGACCCTGACGGTTCAAATCCCCCACACTGCCCCCAGTGAGCCTGTGGGATGGAAAGCTTATCACTGAAACCCTCATAGATCCAACAATTCAAATAGGCTCTATGCATATTGCATAGCAGCCATATTGGAAGTTACTTCCTTCACAGGTCTTACCAGTTATACTAATTAAATCTCTGTTCCATTCTGGTCAAACAGAGTCAGGTTGCTGATATTGTGCATGTTGGCTCACGGGCAACAAATGGCCCCTTACGGTGTGTAACTCTGAGTGTGTACAGATGGAACCAAATGGACCCGTAAGGGTCCATTTGGTTCCATTTGTACACTCTCAAAGTTATGGGGGTCCTTAAAGAAAAGAAAGTTTGAGCACCACTGTGCTACACTAAATGGAACAAAGCCTTAATTACCGGTAGTATAATGTTTAAGACCTGTGAAGGAAGTAAGAAATAGGCTGTTATTTCCAATATGGCTGCTATGTATAGAGCATATTGGTGCACCCATTTAACAGTCACAGAAGTGGCACATAAAAGGCCAGTAAATGCTATATTCTTGGTAAAAAAAAGTATTGTTTTGCTTCAAGGGGGCCCTGTGTGTCCTGCATCACGTTTGCCAGGCAGGCATGCCAACTGGTGCAAAAAAATAAAAAAAATAAAAACCTTCACAAAAGGGACAGCCTCTACCCGTGACCCGCACCCGTGGGATCGGACGCTTCATCTTGTTAGCACTGACCAGCGTTCACTTTCTATACCCCCCCCCCCCGTCAGATGGGACTCAGCCCCGTCCCAGGCCAAGGTCACACCCCGTTTTGTCTAATTACGTGGGTGTGCTGCTGTGTGGCGTCCCAGTAAAGGACAGTGAGAGCGCATTATTACGCATTATTTTATGCTTTAACTATTAAAAAATAGCAGATATACAAGCTCACGGCGCTGCACCGAGTGCCGCGCTGCAAGCTTGTAGATCTGCTATTTCTTTTAATCGTGACAATTCGTGCAAGTCTTTGAATATTTTTTACCCGATTCAATAATGTCTAACTCCTTCTAAGGTTTTTTGAAAAAAGGATGTTTCTGTCAGTGATGCAAAAAAAAAAAATTAAAAACCTTTCACGAAGGGACAGCCTCTACCCGTGACCCGCACCCGTGGGATCGGACGCTCCATCTTGTTAGCGCTGACCAGCGTTCACTTTCTATACCCCCCCCCCCCCCCCCGTCCCCGTCAGATGGGACTCAGCCCCGTTCCAGACCAAGGTCACACCCCGTTTTGTCTAATTACGTTGGTGTGCTGCTGGTGGCGTCCCAGTAAAGGACAGTGAGTGTGATTGAGCATGGTTGGTCTCTCTCATGTCCTTCTCTCAAAGCCATGGATCAATGGAACCTGCAAACGTCTGCAAAACACAACAAAGCAAGGAAGGAGGAAGGCGAGGGAACATAGGGTCCCTTTGTAGAGGTGGGGCGGATGAAAAGAAAGACGGAGTGGGGTTTGGAAATAAAGCTGTGTGTCCTTCCCCTTGGGTTCTAGGCGGTGCACTAGTCTGTCCCTGAGGTGCATTCCCATCCTTGGCCAGCAGGCAGGCAGGCTGCTGGCCTGCAAGCAGACTGCAGGGCCACAACATGATTTTGAAGGGTAAACTCGAGGTTTCAACCCTGCCCCGTCTTCAGTGGTGTAAAGCAGTGGTTCTCAACCTGTGGGTCGGGACCCCAAGTGAGGGGCTCATTCATAGATGAGAATTAGTTTGCCAAGTTTCATTTACCAACTAACTCGGCTGATTTAATGGACAGTCATGCAGTTATTTGCACTGATGGCCACAACTAATGCAAATGCCTTGAGCCTTGCCAGACCACAATGAGCACAGCAGGAATAATGAGAAAATATGGAATAGTCAGAATAGAAGGGCAAAAATGGAGAGGAGATTTGGGGATAAAAGTGAGGGATATAGAGGAGGGAGGGAGCACTTCTATTTTTAACCCATTCAGAACGGGTACGCATTACTAAGCATTATTTTATGCTTTAACTATTAAAAAATTGCAGATATTTTTGAAAATCTTTGAAAATTTGTGCAAGTCTTTGAATATTTTTGCCCCGATTCAATAAATGTCTTCTAAATCCCTCTAAGGTTTTTTTTGAAAAGTATGTTTCTATGTCAGTGGTGCTCAAACTTTTTCATGTGAAGGACCCCCAAAATAGTATGTATTTGGCCACGGACCCCCATCTCAATATATTTAGGTCCAGGGACCCCCCAGGAGCAAAATTTTAGTTACAAATGTTCGCTTAAAAAAATACATTTGCACACATTTTCACGACTTCTCAAACATAGCAGATCTACAAGCTCACAGCGCTGTGAGCTTGTATATCTGCTATTTTTCAATAGCTAGTAACTCAGTACCACTCCCCCCCCCCCCCCCCCCCCTCCCCCTCCCCTTGTGACACCCCTGATGAGCACAGCAGCTATAATGAGAAAATATGGAACAGTCAAGGAAAGAAGAGAAAAAAATGGAGAGGAGATTTGGGGATAAAAGTGAGGGATATAGAGGAGGGAGGCAGCACTTCTCTTTTTAAAACAGCCACTTCAGAAGGGCGTACTGAAGGGATTGGCAGTGAAATCCCTGCAGATGAACAATATACAGTACTGGCTGTGCCCTTATGGCCGATACGATACAGTACATTACAATGTGTGTGCAAGAAAAGCTATCAGTTGCTAGCTTGTGGCTGTCAAGTGTGTGCTCTGTCTGCAATACTTACAATAGCTATTTCTTATCTTGTATAGGAGGATCACTGGATCAGAGGCATTAGAGAACAGAAATATCGTTGTTGACCTGAAAATGGCACATGGATTTTTCTGATGTTTCTGTGTTTTCTGTGTGTGTGTGTGTGTGTGTGTGTGTGTGTGTGTGTGTGTGTGTGTGTGCGTGCGTGCGTGTAGAGTTGAGTAATGAGCTGTTTAGATCTCCCAGTGACTCAATATGTACAGTGTCTCCATCAGCATCCTCTGAGACCTCAAAGCTGTCCCGCCTTTCTCTCTCTCCTCCCTCCATCACTCTCTCCCTCTCTCTAACACTCTTGCTTTCCTTATCTTTAACCTCAGCCTTTTGTTATTGTCATGACAACGGTCAAACAACTAATTATATTGCCAAATGTGTTGCCAAAATTGCTTTTGATTATTGTATTGTCAAATTGAGTGTATTTGACAGACAGCACAGAGCAATTTTATCAAGTGAAGTATGTTAGTGATGGGTGGAAAGAAAGGAGAAATTGATAAGAACAACAATCTCTGACACACATTTCATAAATTGTGTGTGCGTGCTTGACCGTGCAGCAGCAGCCGCAGCAGTCGCACCATCTCAAAATATTTCGTTCCAGGGACCCCCCAGAAGCAAAATTTTAGTTAGAAATGTTTGCTTAAAAATACATATATTCAAAGATTTGCACCCATTTTCACGACTTTTCAAAAATAGCAGATCTACAAACTCGCAGTGCGGCGCTGTGAGCTTGTAGATCTGCTATTTTTCAATAGCTAAATAATTAAGGCCCCTCCACCTTGGGCCCTAGTAACTCAAGTCCCACTTTTCCCCCCTTGTGGAGAAGCCTGACAGCGAGGTAACTGTGGTTGAGTATGCAGTATAAATGCATCACATTAGAGTGTGTGAAGGATGATTGGTCCACTTACTTACAAATGCATGCTATTAAGTAGTCCAATCAGCTTAAGCCAGAAGTTTCCTGACTGAACCTGCATTGCTCATTTTGTGAAGAGGCAATGTCACTCAGTCCTTGGAAGAAAATTAATAATGTATACTTTTCAAAGCAGCGAGCAGATAACAGCTGAACAGGCCTTGAGGGGAGAACTTAAAAACTTTAAAACTGGCTATCGGACTTTTCACTGAAGACCAAAAAGAGAGTCTCTTACAAAGAGGGTTCTATGGCAGCATGTAATCTTTAGCGCCTATACTGTGGAGGGCACCTTTAAACTATTGAAAGGAGTTTCATATACCTTTTCAGTTCAGTGGAACAAAGGAGGTCGACTGAAGTCTTTTAGCAAGACGATACTTGAAATCTAATAAACTTCAATAATGTATAAATTAATGGGTTTTGAAGAATATTGTGCAGTGTTGCATAGTGAAGAAGCTCTCTTGAGAGGCTGTTGCAGAGGATATACTGTAGATTATCACCTGGGCAGTCGTCGTTGCCCGAGGTTGGATACCAAGAGCAACTATTAATGCCTGGGCGACGATTTATTTATCACCCCCTGTTGCACTCTAATCTGGAGATTCTGATCGTAACTTTGTTTAATATGTAAGGGGTTACAGATGCATCTTAAATTCCCTTATTGATTTGGCAATTCGAAAGCAGATTGGGTGAGCTGCCTATGAAGTAATCAGATTGATTGCGCTAGGAGATATCAGAATGGCTGACCAGTTGAGATGATTTCAGAGTGTGACACACAGAGTGAATCACATGGGTCCCTGTGGAATACAGAAACTCAGCAAGGCGATACTCCACAGGAACGTGGCTTGCCAGCGAAGGGATTTTGTGGGATATACTCGGTGGGCACACAGACAATAATGACCCTTTTCCCTCTACAATAGCTTAGCAGTTTAGTTTAGTTTAGTTTAGTTTAGTTTAGTTTAGTTTACATCCACCTGAGCACTCAAGCAAGAAAGTAAGCAAGCAAACAGTATACTGTATATCTGTATTATCTAAATAACATAATGTTAACATGTTGTAGCCAACATATCTGAACAGTATAACAAGACTGCACTCTGTCGAGGTGCCAACTTGCACCTTTTGAACTCATAGCCATATTAACTGTTAATTCGTGTCACTTTACGAAGGTGACGACAAGTGCGATTCCATATTTGGGGTCGCACTTGTCATTTTGACCACATACAAACACACACAGTACATACCCACAGACAGCGCTCATCACCCTGCTTGCACGTATTTGATCCTACGCGTCGAAGTGTCCTTCAGAGTCATGTGGACCCCCCCACTTTATGCGCCTGGGCGAGCCTTCTACATTGTCAGGCGAGTACAATATCTGTCCTACGTCATCAGGTGCATGAAGAGACAATCCCCTTTTTATGGTGAGGGGTAAGCCGTCTAGAAAAGAGTTCATATCTGTGTGTTCACGGGCCACGGCTAATCTGGCAAACCATTGGACCAATCAGCAACACACTTCTTGTGCAGGCCAAATCTTGAATATTATGCAAGAAAATATGATTTTAGTTAGTGTTTTTCACATCAATATGATATCATCATTACATCAGAGATCCACAGAGAAGCCACTCTGTTATTAGACCCTGTCTTGTTTAATAGCAGGTGCCACATAAATCTCTGTAATGGTTGATTATACAGTACTGTTTTCTCTCTCTCTCTCTCTCTCTCTCTCTCTCTCTCTCTCTCTCTCTCTCTCTCTCTCTCTCTCTCTCTCTCTCTCTCTCTCTCTCTCTCTCTCTCTCTCTCTCTCTCTCTCTCTCTCTCTCTCTCTCTCTCTCTGAACATCTCTTACAGTATGTCTGTATTATCCATGGAGCAAAATAAACAACCAGCAAGTTGGACTTTAAGTAAGATTTGACTTATTTACAGTAAACACATTTTCATTCTGTTTTTACCCACATGAGCAGTTTTATTAAGATGTGGTTAAGTTAGTTGTGAAGAAGAGTATTGTGTCGTGCCATCTGGAGATTCACAAATCAACCTCCGGTGGTTAAAACGCTCTACCCCAGCCTGCAACCACCGTTACTCACCAATTAATATTTATAGTAGCTGTGCATTAGCTTTACTTCAAAGGATTGTTGTGTTTAGCTGCCACCCACTTGAAGCTAGCATGTGGGCTACACCACTGCAGTGGGGTAATTTCCCTGCATGTGAAGCACTAGAGATTGGGACCTGCTCTTATTGTCACTTCTAATTAAATGTCTGCTTATTCAGACTGGATGGGATCAATTAATTATCACCAAAAAGTCGTTAGTTTCACACAAACGCCCCTCCAAGTAGGAAAACAATCATCTGCACTTCTGCTTCATTAGCCGACTAAAATGTTGGCATTTTCTTCTCTCCACTGCTTAAGTTAAAACCCATCAGTCGAGTGAGCAGAGTCTGTCAATAAGTAAATTAATGATGTCAATTTGAGGAGGTGACGTGTGAAAAATGACGAAAAAAGACAGCTGCTCGTTTATCCAGAACGTCTGAGAGGGAGCTTGATCAATCTAGCTCCATCAGTGTGGTGCAACGAAATGTCATGTGGCCAAAAAGGAAGTGTGTGTGTAAGTGCGTGCGTGCGTGCGTGCGTGCGATTGTGCACGTACAGCGCACACACGGAAACCGAAGCCATCTCTCTCTCCAAGGCAGGAGAGACATCTTGACAACAGTCATTAGCTCATAATAGCCTACTCAACACGACAACATGCAGTAATCAAATAAAGCAACACTCCCTCCCTCCTGTACTCCCAGCTAACCAAATGTCAGCAGGGCAAATATCGGATCGCTACAGTATGTAAGAATGTGCATTGAGGCAGAGACCCGACTGGCATTTCAAAAGGGACATGAGCGCACTTGTGTGCAGTGCAAAAGCAAGTTGTTTGTTGTTGTGCAGCGCGGCACTAGGTGCCACGCTGTGAGCTTGTATATCTGCTATTTTTCACAAAATATGAGTGAATCCTTGTACCCAGGGCCCAGAATTTGGTGCGACACCCTAACCCCTGTGTGCATGCAGTGCAAAAGCAAGTCGTTTGTTATTGTGTCATAAAGGAGGAACCTCGAAACCCGAACAACCGTGCACAGTGCAGCCTTCTCATCTAAAGCTAACCAGCAAGTCACATTGCTTTGGGAGTGAAGGTCTGAAGTGGCTGCATACATTTTTGAGCGGTGGTTACACCGTCTCCTATACGTGGCCGTGTGTGTATGCGTGTGTGTGTGCGTGCGTGTGTGTGTGCGTGTGTGTCTGTATGTAGCCTGCAGGCCTGCAGTACCTTTTATGACCACACATGTTAAGGGAGGGGCGCTGTTGTTCAGGCCAGGCCAGACCAGGCACACACACACACACGCGCACACACACACACACACACACACACACACACACACACACACACACACACACACACACACACACACACACACACACACACACACACACACACACACACACACACACACACACACACACACACACACACACACACACACACACACACACACACACACAGGGGGGAAGGGGGGGGGGGGGGTAAACCACCGCTCAGTTCACACGGGTGTGATTTTTTTTTATCAGCTTTCCTCAGAACAAAATACAGACAATAACTCACACACTATACAGATCTTAGTCAGATCTTTATGCTGATGAACCGTGTACAGTATAATATCAGTGTCGAGGATTCCATAACAAAGTGTAGTAAGACAGTATGTACTGTAATAACTATCCCTTGTAAACAGTTCTTAGATCAGGAACAAATTATATCTAATTAAATGACTTGCAGCACTAATGAATGGGTGACGAGTGTTATGTCCTGGCTACCTGCATCAGGTTTGACCTATACAGTAAGGCTACTGCTATGTAGTTTCCTTTGTGTGTGTTAGAATAAGTGTTACTTGTGTTATCTGCTGTTATCCGTTCAGACCTACTTCAAGGTTGACCGACCACATTTAATTAATCGTGATATGTCCTCCGTCATGCACTAGGATCGAATTCAACTTTTATTTGCAGAGCTGCATATCCGGTATCACTTAAACCCTCTATAATTGGTAAAAGGTACTTGCAGTATAATATACGTACGTACTTGATACAGTTTTTTTCACACTCTACAGTGTATGTCTTTGACAAAAAATAGCTGATCTACAAGCTCATAAAGCATCACGTTGTGACGTGTTGTGAGCTTGTAGATCGGCTATTTTTTGGCAAATGATCCGCCCCAGGATAATGGCTTTTGATTATCGTGATAATATCGTAAATCGCGATTTCTTTTGTCACAATAATCGTGATATGAAATGTTCATTCGTCCCATCCCTAATACAGACTTACAGGCACACATATATAACATCTTCTCTTCCATCTGACTTCATTTTCCAAAGTTTGAAAAGTTAGCCTTTTGATTTTCCTATTGAAGTCAAACCCAGAATAATAATGGCAATACAATAACCGTCAACACCCGCAATCAATAAATAGATAAATAGAAAATCTACTGCAAACAAGAGAGTCTTAGTTCAAAATGCCAGGTATAGGCAAAATGAATAACCTTACCAACCTATGGCCAGACCGCATCAATGCAATTAGTCGCAACTCCTTGCAACAAAACAGTTTGAAGGCCAGTCCTTACATTGCAACTGCCTGGGGATAATGGTTGCACCTAGTTGAAAGAAGGTGAATGTTGCACGGAGTTGCATTTGTATGGACTGGCCTTTAACCCTAACCTTACAAATCAATCAATAATTATAGGTCAAATCATTTTAACATTCATACACAATGGGCAAAACTTATTTAAAATGATTAAGTCATGAACTAATTACGATAATAATGACAAAGTAAACATTTGTACATATTTTGGTAATAGTTATAAATAAGACTTAATAATCAGAATTATTTACAAATATTGAATAAAGGGCCATTCACACTGAGCATAATAACTTCATAGTTTTCTGTCTTTTTTTAAATGCTGACCCTGGGAGCTATGAGTAAATAAAGTCTATTCTAATCTCTTCACCATTGGAATGGTTAAAGTAGTGATGAGAACTTGGAAGTTGGACATTTTTAACTATATTTTTTAAAGTTATTGCGACCGTAGGCACATCTTGTCCACGTATCTCTGTCTGTAGGTCACGCCTGTGGTTCCCCTGACACATCACTGTGACATCACAGGTGACATGGGTATTCCCCAGAATCCCTTTTATGCCCATATATGGAGGAAGACAGCCCATATCTGTGTGGCTGGTTCAGACAGGGATCTCCATGTATTGGCATAAAAGGGATGTACCATATACAGTACATGGATCTTCATATATGGGTACCAGGGGTCTCCATATATGGGTAACTGGTCCGATATACTGTACATCACTGGCCAGATGGCCATGAATTGGCGCGACCTCGCCCTAACGCATGTCGCCCTGAGGCGTCTTACTAGTAGATAGTGCTACAGTGTGAATGGTCCTTAGGTCATTTTGTTTGTTCATAATCTATTAACGGTTTACAAGGGATAATTATTATAAATATTTTAAAATGAGAAAAATAATGAATAGAATTTGGCTTATTGTGCTCAGTTTGGGCGTTTCGTCACAGATGTGACTTTCTGGCCGTCTCTCTGTCTCTTTTCCTATAACCACTTCAAACACCCTGGTATTTTTCACATCGACACATTCAGTGGATGAAGGTAAATTTCCTCCTGAATGTCTGTGTGTTTAGAGCCAAGGAGTGCTTTGTTCTATAACCAGTTGAGAAACAGAAATTATACCAGTTTTGCCGGAAAACCCTGCGGGTGCTCATGCGCTCCTATCATGTCCCTCTTCATTTTCTATGAAATTGCTCCCAGACTTAACATATTTATAGCATCACAGGCCCACGTATATTAACATCTTCTCTTCCATCTGACTTCATTTTCCAAAGTTTGAAAAGTTAGCCTTTTGATTTTCCTTTTGAAGTCAAACCCAGAATAATATTGGCAAAACAATAACCGTCAACACCCGCAATCAATAAATAGATAAATAGAAAATCGACTGCAAACAAGAGGGTCCGAGTTCAAAAAGCCAGGCATAGACGAGAACAGGAATGTGAAAGGCAGCTGTGATATTTAGCAGCCAAGCCCTGATAGATTACAAAAAGGGCAACACTAAAGCCTTTTGCACACAGGCGCGTTTAACCGCACGGATAAAACGGACAATATAATTTTTTTAAAAGAAAACAATGATTCTCTATGACCTCATGCACACCGGCTCCGAATTAGCCGTGCGACGAGTGGCTGCCTCCGTGCGTTTTTTTCTCGATCGAACCCAGTTCGATTCGTGCGTCTTGTCGCATGCGGTAAAAAACGAATCACTCCTTTTATGACAACTTTTTGGATCCGCAGCGCCGATTCCGCACAGCCTTGCACACCAAATCCAATGCGTTTTATTCATGCCGCAAACGAATAAAACGCAACTGTCCTGTGTGCAAAGGGCTTAAGAGGAAAGATGGAGAAACATATTTCTTATAAGCTACCCACTTATGGTGCCTGCAGCCGCCATGATTTTGGCCATATTACGCATTCATTACATGTCACACTGTACAAAAAGGGAAAACGTTATCTTCATTATCCACCTTGTCAGACTGTGTGAGTTAAATTGAGTCTATCTGTCACATTGTGCGGCGGGAATACGACCTACGTCGTCTGATGTCGGCCAGGGCAGTGTTTTACCTCAGGTAAACAAAACAAAACAAGACTAAAAGACTCTAAAAGCCCTGCTGGGAACCTGTAGAGGCTGTGTTGCTCTTTATACCCAAACAGACCAAAGCAGTTTGACCTGACAGATATTGCCATCCTTAGAGTCACGCCGTATAATGGAGCAAAACATTTTCTTCGTTAGGAGGGGGGGATATACTGTGCACTCACCGAAGGAGACGCTACAGGAAAGGCCATGGGTTGGGGTTTAAGATTCAAGGGGTTTTATTTGTCACATGTTCATACTGTACAAGTAGCTACAGTGAAATGTGCCAGTAGTTCAGTAGGGTTCATACTACAATATGCCTGTAGAGGAAAGGCCACGGAGTCACTAAAATCGGTAGGGATTATCCTCTGGGGAGCATGTCTAAGGAACACATTCCATCCAGTCAGCATTTTTCATTTTTTTCTTTTAATAATAACAACAAATAACAACATAAATAATAACAACAAAATGTGTGGACAATGTGTGGACCGACCAACAAACAGACATTGCCATTGCAGTAGATTAGAGTTTATCATGATTGATTATGTATGACGTTATAGAGTAGATCATGTATTCATTGATTATATTAATATCTAGGTCTGTACAGTATGATGATACTAGTACTTGATAGTTAGGAGTCGAGAGGTCTTCAGAAGGCCTCAGTAACTATTGTTTTGGTAAAGCCTATCTTGTTATGGTACAGCTCGTTCCAGAGGCCTTGAAGCCACAGTATAATTCTAGTGTTTGACCAGTCTTCTTGGCAGAATTCTTTTACCACTGACCAGAGTGTTAAACTGTACTTCTGTCCATGATATCATGTTATATAAACTTGACCACACACCACCTAATATAATTGTCTTGTCTCCTCATTCTCTCATGATTATTGTTTGATCTGAATTCCACCACAGTTGGCGTCACGAAACAGGATTCCAAACCCACGGACACAGAGAAGGAGTCGCAGCTGCAGTTAAGGTAAGGCATTGGCCTTCCCTCCTTTCTCTGTGTGGTTGGACTGTACAACGGTACGGAATACTTATTTAAGTTAGAACTTAGTCTTGAAAGGGGAATTCTAAACCTTGCCAAATTGTATTGATGAGAGGAGTCAGACAAATAGAAGATTGTTGAAATAATAGTTTGAACAGGTTTTGTTTTATAGACGTTGTTTTACAATAGTCCACTATTGTTGGTTTTGAAGAGAGAGCGCTTGAAGATCGGTATAGGTTTAGTTGATCGTTGTTGATCGTTGTTGATCTTTGAGATCGTCATGGGGTCTGTGTGACTCCTATATGTTTGTGTTGATCTGTGTAGATCCACATGGGGTCTGTGTGATTCCTATATGGTTGTGTTGATCTGTGTAGATCCACATGGGGTCTGTGTGATTCCTATATGGTTGTGTTGATCTGTGTAGATCCACATAGGGTCTGTGTGATTCCTATATGTTAAAGTTGATCTGTGTAGATTCTTTTGGAGACCCCTTTAGGGTTGTAGTTTGTACTTAGCTCATGTAACCAAGAACACAATGTTTAAAGACTCAAGTGGAGTAACTTGCATTTTGTAGTTTGGACTTATTGTAAAACAACGATGTGGTGAAAATGAGTGGTTGATCGTTGAGATCATTGTAGGTTCATGCGGTGAAAATGAGTGATCATTGAGATCCACACAAGTTTACATTTTTGACAGATACGTTTGCGGTGTGGAACATTTTGTAGTTGGATTTATTGTAAAAACTAAAGAAACTTATTGTGATTTGAAGTTACAGCAATTAAGTGTAAGAGGACAGATAATACTATTTTATCATTGTTATTGTTATAGGCATAATAGAGTGCGGATCAGTGATCACGGATCCTGAGTTAATGACAGAGTAAAGAGTGATTAAAAGTGTAGAACCCATTTACCTACAATAGAAGTGACAAATGTGTTTGTTTTACAATAGTCCACTGAATTTTATGATTTCAGCCTACTTTGATGTGACATGATATGTGAAGTAGAGTTGGACTTTTGTAAAACAAAATAAATAAATAAACGGTTAAATAAATGGTTAAAAGTGGAGTGACTCACACATATACAGTACATGCACGGCATGCATCCCACACACTCAGCGATTGTCTAGGACAGCAAGATAAGGAGTGAAGAATACAGTTTATCAATTGACACAGTAGTGGAGAATATCTCTTAAATAAAATCTTGTTGTTATTTTTTTTTGTTAATATAGGTGTGATTCCATAAAGGCTAAAGTTGTGATAATTGTGCATCATTAGGTCAGAATTGAGACGATTGTCATTCCATATAGGTACATTTTGGTCGGTTTTATTTGAGGTAAGTGAATTTAATCTGTGGTAGTAACCAATAGCATATCTAGTTTCAAACATGAGCAATAAAGCCAGCAGAGATCCCAGTCCGCATTCAGATAGCCCCATTGATGTAATGAAGAACAAACATGGCAATGCAGCTGTGAGATACCAGGATGCCTGGGTTAAATGGTCAAGGGGCCAGTGGCCTGCCACAGGTAGCTTTAATGAGCAAGATCTGAAAAATGTGAGGCTTATGGGAGAAGAACTTATTAAGAAATTGAGCACGAAGGATAGAGATAAGTGTCATGTGGCACTGTCCATTTGGGAACTTGAAATTCAATTCAGAAATGAGAAAAGCAAAGGAGAAAAACTTGAGAAGGACAAAAGGGAGGATGCAGAAATGCTTAAATTACAGGATTTAAAACTTAAACAAATTGAAGCTGAAAAACTTGAGAAAGACAAAAGGGTGGAAGCAGAAAAGCTTAAACTACATGCAATTATAAACAAACAAAATGTATTGATAAAATTCCATAAACAAAGCAATAAAAGAAGGCAAGAGAGCAGCAGCAGCACCGATTCTAACCCTGAATATGATGAAGAGCAGGAAGGAATAGACAAAGAACTGACAAAAACAAAGAATACAGTAAAACCGAAGACCCTGAAGAAGTCACATAAACGGCCTCCCCACAACAAAAATACTGACCCCTCAAATTTAGGGGCAGGAGCAGCGTCTCAAATGCCCATGAGAGTTGTTGCTTTTGGAGCAGATGAAGGGCATAGAGCTAAAATATTTAGACCATGGGGACCAAACGAACTGAACTCACTGCTTTTCCAGAATAGCCTTCCTGACCCTAAGATGTTTCCAAGTTCATTTATGGATAAATTAGAAACAATGACAAAAGTTTATGACATAGTCCCATGTGACCTAACACAGATTATGGAATGTGCATTGGGACCTGGTGCATTTAAGGATTTGGAACATGAAATGGCAATACCAGACGGCACTAAATGGGAGGGAGGTCAAACAATTGACACATGTATGAGAACCATTAAAAATGTGTTAAAAGCATATACAAGGAAGTTTGCTAACATTAACAACATCACAACAGCCTATCAGAAGACCAATGAGGATGTTAGTGACTGGGCCACAAGATTCAAATCATTATGGGAAACCAACAGTGGGATGGAAGAGAACGAAGCAGAGCCGTTTCAAGTTCAGTATTTTGTCAATGGTCTTAAACCAGATATTAAGAATCATTTACAGACTGTAGTATTGGGGTGGGAATCACAAACAATGCCCGCTATAGTGAATATTGCAATTCAGGCAGAGAGACAGATTCATTCCAATAGACAAAATGTAGCCCAGGAGGTCAGCATGTTTTATCAAAGTGCCAGAGGAGAACCTACAAAGTCCAGGGGTAAGAAAAGGATTAGGCGTAAGATGCTTTGCTATTCCTGTAGGAAGCCAGCAGGACACTTGGCCAGCGAATGCAGATCTAGACAAAATTATGTTTGTCTCAAGTGTAATCAAACAGGCTTAACCATGGTCAACATGCCAGTTGTGTAAATGCCTCACTTTAAGAATTAATGGACATACAGTATGTGAAACATTTTGGCTGTATCAAATTGTAAATCTCTGCAGTATAATTTGTGTTATCCTACCAGAATTATAGATAAACTGACATTTTCATCCATACTAAAGACATTGACATTGTGATTGTTCCATCCAAGTAACATTTATTCACATAAATATCGAATAGAACTGTATAATGAGAGACATACAGGGTTTCTTTAGTGGACAAGGGCCTCCTGCCTGGGGTAGTGAGCAGAGAGACTGATAAGAAATAGATGCAGGCAGCAGAGTCAAGGCCATACTGTATGCCGTGTCGCGAGTTGGATTATTTTGAAAATATTTTAGACAAAGTGTGTGAAGTGGGGTTTCTTGTAAATTGATTTGGTGTGATAATCAATACTTTATAATAGTATAGTTCACTGGCAATAATATCTACCAAGATTTAAGATGAATTGGAGATCGAATGTGGGTAAAATGCTGTGTTGGAGCAGTTATTATGAGAACTGTGTTTGCAAACAAGAGATAATGGAGCTGCTCTGGGAGAAGTTGTTATGGAACGGTGTTCTTTTATGATATGTAAACAAAGTACAGACTGCCTGTGTGATTCAGTGAAGGAAGTAATTGAATACATTTACTTCAGTGTAGTAATCAAGTATGTTCGAGATATATATTATTTTCCGTGCTGGAGTGTTTCAGTATAGTTATTTGAAATTGACGAGAGCTTAGAGACAAATATTGGACTTTCATTTCCTTTAGAATTATGGAGAAACATTAATTATTAGTTACTTTAGAGACATTGAGTATCATTATAAAACATGTGTGCTATTTGACTAATATGACCAAGCTATTTGACCTTGTGGGTCAAATGTTTTCTTTTTGTTAATGCTTATGATCTTTAGTACAGTTACTGTATGTTAAAGAGAGTATGTTGTGTTAAGCAATAACATATGTAGTTTCAACAGTGCCATCCAAGACATTCAAGGTCAACAAATGAGACAGTTTTGTGCAAAAGAAGATAAACTAGAGGCCCAGTGAATTCTGTAGTAGGGAAAAGGTCGAGATAGACTGTCCCGGATACTGTAAACAAAAGTAGTTACAATTATGACATTAGTGAAGAATAGGCAAATAGAAATGGCAATAAACATAGAACATAAAATGTTGTTGAAATATGAAGCGTCAATAACAAATAAACATAAATTCTACTTATTAGAAGTGTCAATTATATTGTGAATTTTCTTTTTTACATTGAATGGTGTGCATTGCATTGAATAATCTTTTAATTGTTAGTATAGGAAACTAACTAAATATTTGCGAGTTTATGATTAACAGGAGTACCAACCGAGGCCGCACAAAACAAAAACAGAACATCACACGGGATCGGAAAAATAAGATAAGTATAATTCTAGTTGTCAACAAAATATGTTTCAGATAAAATAGAGCCCAATGGCTCCAAATGGTTAATTCACCCAAAACATGTTTTGAATAGCAGGGCCGAATCAACGTTTTGGAAGACAAATTTTAGAGTGTGTTCTTTAGTTTCAGGAAAACATGGAGCCAATGGCTCAAAACAAACCAAGGCCAATATTCAATCGTGTGGAGAGACTTATATCGGTGGGTAATATTGGTACAGTAGCAAACCATAAACACAAGTGGATGCACACTATTTAGAATGTGGAGTTATGTATAGGGCACAATAATATACATTTTGCATCCAAATTATCACATACACTACAATTGTCAATTACACAGTAACGCCCAGACTTTAGAGTTGTATCTTTCTTTCACATCTGAAAGATTTATAGATTGTGTGGGTGGAAGTCGATCCTGCAGCAGGAACAGACGCTCATGACAAAGAGTCAATTATGCCAATGGAAGTGCTGAATTTTTATGAAATTACGAACTGTGACTATGGAGTGGAGCACATTTTGCATTGTTTTGATGGACACTACAGAAGCCACAACATGTCAACACTGTCTGTATGACAGTCAAGGACCTATCAAGTGGTTTTGAGAGACATTTCATTTTCTGAGTGCAAGTTTTTGGGGGAGCTTGTTTTGACAACATTCTAATCTGTTACAGACACACTGGAACTGTTCTTTTCGTGCCACGGTCAAGGACACATGACCACCAGCTCATTGTTCAGCACAGAGGACTATCAAGATAAGATTGATTTCTTGCCTAATCATTTTGTAGAGTTTTCGCATGTGAAAACAGAATACATTTTTATCGCGCTGGGCGAACATAACACAATTTTAGACTCACACACATAAAGAGCGAACATATATACAGTATATCATTTTAAACATTTTTTCTCTCCGTACATTTTAAGTTGTTTGAGAAGTCAGAATAGAGTGACATCTCATCATAGCTTAATCAAATAAGACAACCAAATACAAAGGGAGAAATTGTAATGTGTGGTGTGAAATAGAATGTCATTATCAGAATAATCTATCCGATATAATATATATTTCTTAAAAGAGACAAATTAAAAGGAGCAAAGAAAGTGTTTTCAGAGCACAAATAATTTGAAATTTAGTGGTGTGTGCTGGTGTTGGTACTCAGATAAAAACAGAAATAAAATAAAACTGAATTTACATTTGTGACACAAGTGAAACATAAACTTTAATTGAACTTTAATTTAAGGACATTATGCCGAAATAGTATTTTTTTATAAAATAAGATGTCAGTAGAAAAAAAAATTACTTTAGATTTCTACAGGAAACGTTGATATCTATGAAAGTCTGAAATGTGAAGTGACCGGCATAGGTCATACTACCTATAAAGTTAAATGATTATAAAGTGATTAAGTGAAAACGTAATTTGTAATAACTGAAAATCAATAATAAACATAGTTCAGGGCATATTTATATAACACCATTTAGCAGCAAAATTATGTTGTTTGATTTGAGTTACTCTTTTCATGAAATAGTGCACATTTCTTTCTCCATTGTTACATAGGGACCAACAGCACAAGTTTATTATTGTTATGTGTTCTTGGAATGGAATTCCAAACAAGATAGAGGCCTGCAGTGGTTGAAATGTAACTGCTGATATTTTACTCAAATAAGTACGTTTAGAGAAGTTTACCGTCCCACAGCGAATAAGATATGACTTATTATTTTATTTTTATTTAAGAGAAAGTGGGCATGTTTAATTAAGTACATACATTTGTACATTTAGATGGGAGCTTTTCAGTGTGCCGACAAGCGGAGATTGTGCGACTTTGAAATAATCTACAGTGAATTATATGCATTTTTGTTCTTTTTTCCAATCAGCCCATTGGTTAGTGACTTTCATTTGACTTTGACTCAGACTAATTTGTACCCTATTCGCTACTCGAACGACTGAGCAGGCAGGTAGGGAAACAGACATATTTAAAGGTTATAATAATATTTTTTTTTCTTGTAATAATGCCTTTTCCTGTTTGATATATCATGGATTCAATCATTAACCTGAACTTTACTTTTATTCCCAGTGACCACTACGGGGCAATGATCAAATTAATAACCATATACTGCGCCTTATGGAAGTCCGAAGGACTCAAGTGTCTTTTGAATTTTGATTTACAGGGGATTTGACAGAGGACGCTGAGCAGTCCAGCATTTTGTATGCCTTTTAATCTCAATTTTTTTCACAGAGAAAGCTGAATCATGGATATTGTCCTGTGACAAACACAGGAAGTTTTGTGTTGTTGTGGTTGTTGTTGTTGTTTCCAATTACATCTTGTGTGTGCTAATTGAATAATGCAAATGAATTAACCAGCTTACTAACCTAACTAAACAAACCCAATCATATTAATTCTGAAACATTATTATATACAGTATGCATGCAAAAGTGGCTTTGTGTGCCATGTTCATCGGTTTGTTTCACAGCGAGGGCCCAGCAGAGCAAAACAACACTCTGCATGTTAAAGTGTGCAGTAAATGGCTGGAAAATAAGGATCAGTCCTGATTAGAGCTTCAAATTAAATAAGGCTGTCATTGTGAATCTTCTACCAATCCAATGGAAATACATGCTTTCCACATGACGTGGGAAGTTTGAAATGGCACATCAGTCACCAGAGATATGAATCGTCTGGGCTGGATGCAGTTGAATGTGCCTTGCAGTTTCGAGCGTTGATTTCGTGTGGAATATATCGTTGGGTACCTGTTATTCCTCTTGCTGGCTTGCTTGAAGACAAAGGAGATACAACCGTTGTTTACCGAGCAGTGAGATTTTGAGGAAAAGGGGGGCTGCAGGTTATTAAACCTCGCCCCGGTTTTCCGGTCTCTTTCCTGAGAAGTGCAAGGAAGGGTGATGTCACCCTTGCCTCTGTTTCCAAACGTGCATGGAAATATCGTTGGAATATATCGGTCAAAATGGAGATACCTTCTTGTTCTTTTCCGCTTGAAACGGAATATGTTGTGACGGACAGTCATAACATGGATGGACTCTGAGCTTGTGTAAAGACTATACACACACACACACACACACACACACACACAGAAAACACAAGGTGGTGCCCTTTCCCCCTCCTTTCCCACTTACACACACACACACACACACACACACACACACACACACACACACCCCAGCCCCACCCCCTTTCCCAAGTCCCATTATGTTTTTTTATTTTTTTTGAAACATTCACAGATACACATACATGTTTTGTTTGATGGGTTATGTCTGTCAATTGATGGCGATCAATTATAATGGAACAACTTGTGTGCCTGATTAGGTTAGCAGGCCGCTGCCTTAATGATGGTGGTAATTAATAAGGAGTGATGAGTAACTTTCCCCTGCAAAAGAAAGCAGGTTTTAGAACTCATCCACAAATGCGTCGATCATTATTGAACCACGATCAATTGACATTCATTTTATTAATTTGTTATGTTGTGATTAGTGTTTTTGTGCTTTTGTTTAAATAGTTCATGTACCAATTTTTCCCAATGATGACTTTGATGAGGTATTTTTTTTCCATTAGATGACATTCATTTATTATTTTCATTAGATGTTTATAAAGATTGTAGTTAATTATAAAAAAAAAAAAAAAAAAATACAAGTAAAAAAAGGGAGGAATATTGCAGTAGATTAGAGTTTATCATGATTGATTATGTATGACGTTATAGAGTAGATCATGTATTCATTGATTATATTAATATCTAGGTCTGTACAGTATGATGATACTAGTACTTGATAGTTAGGAGTCGAGAGGTCTTCAGAAGGCCTCAGTAACTATTGTTTTGGTAAAGCCTATCTTGTTATGGTACAGCTCGTTCCAGAGGCCTTGAAGCCACAGTATAATTCTAGTGTTTGACCAGTCTTCTTGGCAGAATTCTTTTACCACTGACCAGAGTGTTAAACTGTACTTCTGTCCATGATATCATGTTATATAAACTTGACCACACACCACCTAATATAATTGTCTTGTCTCCTCATTCTCTCATGATTATTGTTTGATCTGAATTCCACCACACCATCCTTAGAACCCCAGCAGTGACTAGTGGGGCCAAAATAAAGGAAGAAGATTTGGACCCAGACTTGGCTTGCCACAAGAGGACAACCGACAACATGAGTTGGCAATTCTCCAAAGGGAGCTGGTTATACCTACAGCCATTTTCACTAAACTGTCTGTATACTGTAGACTGGTAGATAGACACTGTACTTGGTTCCCAGTGCTTGAACATAACCTTTAAAATTGTCACAGTCATTTTCCTGTTAAAGGTATTCTTTATGTTAACACAATTTTCTGTCCATCAATTTTCTACATGCTAGCCGTTATGTAACAGCACTGCACCAGCCACTCTGGACTCTCCACTCTGTTGGAGTCATACAGTACAATGGGGGTCCTTCACATGAAAACGTTTGAGCACCACTGACAGATAAAAACATAGGTTTTTCAAAAAATCCTTGTACCCAGGGCCCAGAATTTGGTGCGACACCCCTGCAGACAGAGTTATAGAGGGGGATGCAGGGGAAGTGAAGGATGGTGTGATAGTGCAAGGGGGGCAGAGGAGCTGTCTCCAAGGAGAGAAACCCCTTGGTGAGTGACCCATGTAGCCAGCAGGTGAGCTTGACAAAGGGAGTAAAAAAGCAGGCAATTTAGCATCTTTTGACTTTGGGAAATCCATTGGTATTTTTCGGAGAGCTTTAGATGGGAGCAGAAAGAAGAAAGCATGAGGTGGAAAGTGGGTCTGTTCAGACTAATTGCCTAAGCGGCGGATCAATAACTGAGCTAACAGGAAAGGACCTCAGCTCAGTGCTGAGACAACCAATAGAAGGCATGGGTTTAAATATGGCCTCGGGGTGGGATTTGTAGTCCTTACTCAGCTGGAACTATTGAAAATCATCTCTAGAGTGTATGGCGTAGAGGCTTCTGCTAACTATAGCAGTATCTATAGCAGTATGGATAACCTTAATTAATTTATTCCCATATCAGGGGACTCATGCGATCTCAGAGCCAGGACTCAGAATTTGTGCCTGCCAGATAAACAAAGAGCGTTGTGCTAATCTTGCTAATACATTGTGCACGCTGCAATTTTTGTCAATTCATAAGCTCAGACTCCACCATCCCTTCCAGGCTATATGGGCTATGCGTCCACGAGGCAAGCCAGTCAGGCACAAACTGTGTGTCCAGCTTATGACATAGGCTAGTTAGCGAGAGAGAGAGTGCACATAATCAGACACCACTGTTTTGCAATTCATCATCAGACACAGACAGAGAGAGATCACGCACCTAGAGTATGATGTGCGTGCAAGCATGCATGCACACAAGACAGAGAGAGGGAGAGACACGCAGTTTGACGTCGTGTCAGAAAGTGTGTTATTATTGGGGCGTGCCCCCCTGGCAGAGATTTGTGCTACACTGAGCCCACCTTTCTAGTTCATTTCTGCTTTTGTAAGTTGATAATTAGATGTGATTCAATGCCATGTGTTCAGCAGACATCAGGCTGAATGACCACTGGAAATTGCCCGTTTTATGCGAGAGGGTTGGGCACAAGTGTCAAACAAATGGGGGTCCTTGTAAAATGGCAGACTTTTATTCCTGGTGTTGTGACTGCAGATGTTAGGAAGGCTGGGGAAACAAAGCCGAACCTCTCCCTCCCTGTCTCTCTCATTCACTCTCTCTCTCTCTCTCTCTCTCTCTCTGTGTACTGTGTGTGTGTGTGTGTGTGTGTGTGTGTGTGTGTGTGTGTGTGTGTGTGTGTGTGTGTGTGTGTGTGTGTGTGTGTGTGTGTGTGTGTGTGTGTGTGTGTGTGTGTGTGTGTGTAGGGGGCAGCAGACTAATTGCTCGGAGCATGGTGGGCTGATAAAGCTGCAGGCGGAGTGGAGTGACGGCCGAAGCAGAGAAAGGAACCGTTCATAGCAACACCATAAAAGCTAATTACCAGCTCACAAAAGGCCGCCCCTGCCATTTAGTAATAAAGAGTGAGAGAACAAGAAAAACCGAAAGAGAGACAGACATAGTGTGTGAGTAAGAGTGAGATGGGAGCAAGAAAGTGCAAGAGAAAGGATGTGACAAAGATAAAGTGCGTGTGCATGTGACGTGTGCGTGTGCATGCACGTGTGCGTGTGCATGCACGCGTGCGTGAAATGGAGAAAAAGAAAGGGAGAATGAGATCCCAGAGCAATTGTCTTTGCCATCAATTAGTATTTTGCTGCTAATGAGAACATCGAGATAAAATATGCAGCTACGTTTTAAAGAGTGGGGCCCTCATAGAATCTAGCCTGGAACCAGACCAATCCGCCTGGGAAAAAAAAAAACTTGCCCTTGGCGAATATGGGTCTGGCCCCGCTCAATTGTGAATCCATTTCCGTCCCCCAAAGAGTTGGGGGACCAATCAGGGCCCAGCATTGGTCTGGTCTAACCAATCGTGTCCAGAGCCATTTTTTTTAACCAAAAAAGAAAAAGAAATCTGCTCACGAGTCCAGACTAATATCCAACACGCAGTGAGGAATTAGTATGAGCAACGTCAGGCTACATAGAATCAGCCTGAAGCTCAGGGCTCTACCTCGCCATTAACAGCTAAAGATCAGCAGCATCAAAGGCATGACAGGGAGATCCACAGATGTGAGGAATAAATAAACTCCTAGGCCTAAAAAACAGCAGATGTTCGAGAGAGTGGCCAGCGGCACTAGAATTGGAGATTGCCGCGGGGTGGATGGATACTCTCCAGAGTGGGGCAATGCGGTTAAATGAGCAAAACAAATGGCTTCGGGATAAGTAACACATATCACTACTGTGCAGATAGATTATAGTAGGGTTAAACTGTAAACTGAGTGGGGGAAACAAGGGAGACAGATAAGTGGCATGGCTGGATTGGCCCTGGGTGCAGAATCCCCCCAAGGATTTGGCGTCGGGAGTACTTGGCATTATGTGAAGCTGGCATCAAATTGGCATGGATTTGGCACGTGCTCGGTCTATGATACTACACGTTCTAGATGGCAGCTTTTATGCTTTGTTTTTTAATTCAATGAAAAGCCCACACATTTAAGCCTTTGAATATTTTCACTTCTAAACCAATGAGCTGGCATTTATGGGATTAACTTTCAGAATGATCCAAAAATACATGTTGATTATCATGCGTTGAAAAAGCCATTATCAGGCACAATTCCTTTTTCGCTTGCTGGGCCCATATGCAGCGTGGCTCTGTGACACCATAGGCTGTCGGCTGAATGGCTATGTTATGATGTCGCAGCAGATAGTCATGGCTTCATGTAAAGCTCATCAATCAGCATAGCGTTACCATAATTAAGACAATAATGCATCCGTGAGGGGAGCAGAGGGGAGGGGCAAAGAGAAAAGGAAATTGGAGAGGAGAGGAGAGGACCATGGTAGAGGACAGAGGAGTGTTGAAGAGAGGTCTCAACGTAGTCATTTAATCAATAGCAGGCAAACTGCAGTGGACCTCTCTTCCTCTGTGTGCCCGTCCCTCTGCTTGGCCAATCATGAACAGGAGCAGCCCTATGGTACTTGTAAAGATCAGTCATTTAACCACTTGAACCCCAACGGCCCCTTATTCTGTGGGGAACTTTTGCCCAAAATAGCCGACCTACAAGCTCACAACCCCGTTCCTCTACTCTAAGATTCACTAAAGATGACAGGGGGTTTTGGAGAGAGCACTACACTGTGTGCCCGTATCCACTATCCATCATCACATAACCTCACCATGGATGGAGTGTGGGGATGGAGAGTACTTGAAAAACATTTTATTTTATACAAACTAGTGCTCGTGGCCAGCAGATCCATATTTTCCAATTTATTTTTTTTAGCATGTTTGAAGATTGTTTTTTTCATCTGTCTATAGATAGATTAAATAGAATACATGAATTAGCTAACCTAATTTGCAATATAGGAAGGGGAAACACACGTTTTTGCTATTTTCGCAATTTCTCAAACGCTGCATGCTGACATGTGGGAATAATCTCGCGGAGTTCTTCGCTGTAGACTTCATTTGAGTAAAACATTCGGCCCACATTCACACGTGACACCAAAATCAAATATGCTGACACATTGCCAGTACATTTCTTATATCTGAATGGGGCTTTAAAGTGACACAGCTGGCAACAATCCCTGGCATTTTATAAGAGTAGTCCTATTATCTACTCTATGTTTAGAAATGTGTTTTGCACACCACAAACATCATCATTTGTAATACATTTACAAGGTCCCTGGTATCTATTCACTCTGTCAATACATCATGCATGCTCATGCTGGCTTGCAACTCTTTAAGCCTATAAGATATCAAATAAGAAATAAAACAAATATAAAATAATCTTTGGCCAGCAATTCTCAACTGGTGTGCCCTAGAACACCTCCCAGTGGGCCACGGAGGACCTGCCCAAATAGTCGAAACATTCAATTAAAATATATAGATAGATTTCTTCACTGAGACGGTTACATTTTGTTTTACACGTTTACATTTTGCAGACCAATGTTGCTTATAACAAGCACAAATACGTGCCAATAAGTATTATTAACAAGTTCAATGTGATTTGCAGGCCTGTCCGCCTGTCACACTGACTTGCACAGTGCTGGTCAGCAGACTGTGGGCCCACTTCCCAATGCAATGAATACACTCAGAAAACTGCAACAATTCAGTATAAATATAGACAAAAAATAAATACAGACATTAAATAAATGAGAGCATTTTGAAAAACAGAATAATGGCACTTTTTGTTTATCATTAGGTATTATCACTGGGTGAAAAGAGAGATTATCTGACATATACTGGTAGATTATATGACCAATTTTGTACCAGTATACTGGGCATATACCCACATTATTGGAAGTATTCAGTTCAAGAGATTTTCAGGCATATTCCCCTGTAAACTGCAAATAATAGGTGATATTCTGTCCCCAGCTAGACAAAGGCACACAAAGGCACACCCTGCTGTGCCTTTGTCTAGCTGGGGGCAGAATATCAGGGGAATATGCCTGAAAATCTCTTGAACTGAAAACTTCCAATAATGTGGGTATATGCCCAGTATACTGGTACAAAATTGGTCATATAATCTACCAGTATATGTCAGATAATCTCTCTTTTCACCCAGTGTATTATTTGCGTATGTGGGCGATTATGACTCATACCCATGTGGGCCTTGAGTTACTAAAGGTTGAGAACCACTTGTGAATCGGCATACAGTGAATAATGGGAGGTGGGCAAAATATTATAATTATTATAATGTAGTGTTAACACAAACACTAATCAAAAAGTCAAGCTAAACGTCAACATTTGTGAGTAGGGACTTTGAGATGGATAGGAAACAGAACGCAATCAAAAAATGATGTCAGATGTTTTGAGATTAGGTTAATGATCAAGGTCACTAATTGGTGAAACAACTGGATGACCAATTGCTTGTTTTCATTTAATGCACGTGTTTTTAAATGAAAGTGCCAAGGACAGTAGATGTATTTCAATGGCTGTCTTCAAAATCACATTTCCAAAAAAGATGTTGGCATGCCAGGCATTTTACTTGTATTTTTCACCATTTATTTTATTTCTCACTGTGCCAGGCGCAGTGTAATACGGTACCGCCCCTACCCAGGGGGAGAGGAATCAGTCAGTGTGATACTACTAGCCAAGGAAAGACATAATCTTATCTAAACAAGTGTGATATAAGATGATAAGATCTGACAGCATCTGATCTCGGAGGCAGAGATCATCCGACCTGTGCCTCACACTGTGATGCCGAACACTTGCAACTCTGTTTGCACACACACACACACACACACGCACGCACGCACGCACGCACGCACGCACGCACGCACGCACGCACGCACGCACGCACGCACGCACGCACACACACACACACACACGCACACACACACACACACACCAGAACTCCTGCCTGTCTCTCTTGTCCTTTCTATCCGTCCAGCATCAGAGGTGTAAAGTAACAAAGTAGATTTACTTAAGTACTGTACTTAAGTACAATTTTGAGGCATTTGTACTTTACTTGAGTATTTCCAATTTCCAATACTTTTGCTTCTACTCCACTGTCTACATCTCAGATCCAAATATTGTACTTTTACTCAACAATTATTTGAAAACTTTAGTTACTAGTTACTTAGCAGATATAAATTATAATATTAAAGAACATACATAAACCACTTTAGCCATATTTTATACCTTGTCTTTTTGAAAATAGTATAATAATAATATTTTTGCCAACATTTTTTTACTTTTACTTTTGGTACTTTAAGTCCATTTTGATGCCATTACTTTTGTACTTTTACTCAAGTACATTTTGAATTCCAGACTTTTACTTCTAACAGAGTATTTCTACATTGCAAAATTGATACTTTTACTTAAGTAAAACATTTGAGTATTTTTTTCCACCACTGTCCAGCAGTAAACCATGTCTGCAGTGGCCAGCCACCGATGCTGGTTGCTGCCTCTTTGATGGTGACATTCTCAAGACACGAGGGGACAGGCAGGGAGCGACATGGCCACGCTCCCAGCAGGCCCTGGCTATAATGAGCGGGCAATGAGGTTTGAAGCTGCTCATTACCAACACCTAGGACTGCATGGAAACATGACTGACAGCCGGGCAGACAGGCAGGCAGGCAGGAAGAGGCCCCAAGGAGGACCAGTGCATGTGATAAGAACCCTGAAAGGAACAAATAGGGCCAAGAATAGATGTTACCTGGGAGGGCGGGAAGAGAGGAGTGCGTGTGTGTGTAAGAGAGGAGTGTGTGTGTGTGTGCGTGTGTGCGTGCGTGCGTGGGTAAAAAAAATAAGAGGCTATACTGCAGGAGAGATTTTGTGGAGAAAGCAAAGACACAGGTACACCTACTGTTATGCGAGGGAGGTGACATTGTCCCAGTGTTTGTCAAACATCCTCCGTGTGGTCCATTAGATGGTCCTGTACAGTGAAATAACTCATGGAATTTGACTGTGTGGGCCGGCGTGTCAAGAGGTCCACGCATACCGCTCGCCTGGCCATCTCTCTGGCCCTCCGTACGGTATACGCCTCTGTATCCCCATCGCACCAACCCCGCCTGTCCCTGTCACACAACTCTGACAAGCCCCATGCTAATTAATCATTTCCAAACACCTCTACGGTGTACGAACGCACGCACACACACACACCTCCAATCATGGCATCACATGCCTGGCTTTGTCACGTCTACACATCACTGGGCTAATTGACTCTTGACCACAAGATCATGTAAAACACAAACACACATGCATGCATGCACGCACGCACACACACACACCCACTCGCATGACAATTCCCTTGATATTTCCATTCCAAAGTCATTAAAAGCTGGAGAGGCTGGGCGTAACTGCAGGAGCCCTGAGCTAACGGGGACCATAGCCTGAGTGAGTTGTCTGCCACTCAACAACTTCCTCTAATTACCCGTCAGACCACTTCCTGTGGCTGAGAGACACAGAGGCTGATTCACAAACATGGAGTCAACTGCAAGACTGTGACCTCAGGGGGGAGAGAGAGAGAGAGAGAGAGCTGTGACAGGAGAAACGATGTCTAATGGTATGCAACCATCTCAAAGACTGCTAATCATTACGTGTATTCCTGCACTAGTCTACAGTGTGGGAGTGATCTCGGTACATTAAACTACTGTACATAAAACAAGCCTTTTAAACTACCTTTAAAAGGTGCTGTTTGTGCACCATTTGAAATGCTGCTACTTGTCCCAAAGGTTTTATACCAAGTGATGCAAAACCTTGAAATATTGCGTCTTTTTGTTTCAAATGTAGCACAAGCTAACCTATCATACAGGACGAGTATGACAAAATATATAACTATTAATTTCTGACAGCAATTGCACAATTCCTAAGGTTTTGTAAGCTACGGTAGTTATATCCACAACTTTCCAACATCCCATCGTGCATTGAGCAGAAGTTGCACGGAGCTTCCGGTGCCGCAGCCGAGTGTGATCTACAAGCTCACAACTGCTGCATCTGCGACGTAACGTGAGCTTGTATGTCTGATGTTAACCGGAAGTGTGGTGCAAAAAATTCTCCAGTAAATTCCTGCGGAAAGAGGTGGATAGAATGTTACATTGTAACACAGCTCTGTTTACATTATTTTTTAAGCCATAGACTATATTCCAATAATAATCAGCTATTCACTAAATTCATCATCAGATTATAGATAGGCCCATTGCCAACTTATTTTAATAATTGTTCAACAACAGTAAATGTATTACTAGTCCCCACAAGGCGATGGGTGCAGCCAAACTGTTATGTAGACTTATAGGTTTTGGAGAAGAGCACTGGTGATTTCATCCTGATGGTGTGTGGTGTGGTACTGGTGTGTGACAACCCGGTCATTTAAGACCCGCCGTGGACTGTGCTAATACTACAATGTGGATTCGAACATTGCATAATGTAAATCTGCATGCTAGTGCTATGGAGATGATGCGTTTTTGGAAATGACACCGCAGTTCTGGGCGGAGCCGTTTGATTATTGTCCACGACATTGCAAGCGGCGCGACGGCCAGCGGACCAGGGCCCCGCGGCCAGCGGAGCGCCGCGCGAGTTACGAAGCCGTGGTGAATGCAATCGTTATATTTATGCCCAGGCCATAAGGCCTGGTCAAGCCCACGATAAACGCACCTCCGTGCGGTCCAAGCGAACAAAAAGGAGCGCTCCCTAGAGCCAGTTCAGCCAATCAAAAGCTTCCATGGACGGGGTTTGCCTGGAGCTCGGGTGTCATTTCCAATAACGCGGAGAGGATATCCAAAGCGCCCTCTCGCTCATAAAACGCTGTGTTACTTTGGACACAAGCCCTAAATGAAAGTCCTTTAGTGTCTGTCTGTCTGTTCTGTTCTGCCCTTGTCTCCAGTCTCCATCTCTGACAGAGGACGGGGTCCGCTCAATATGACGACGGGCCGCTGTTCCGACTAGCGTCAGCAGGTTAGTTACTCGTCACGGTTACTGAGGTTAGGTTTAGGGTTAGGGTTAGTTTTAGTGTCGGCATACCGGCCCGTCTGCACACTGATGCGGACCCACAGAGGACAGAGGACAAATTTCACATTTGTGTGCAAATGTACAAGGCGAACAAATACCCCATAAGGATTGGATTTGGGGACTAAATTATTATTATTATTATTATCGTTATCTTTAGTTTTCAGGTAACATTAGGGGCGCTTTTATTTGACTCGGTGCTCAATATTCTCTTTATCATCCAGGAGTCTTTTTATTGTATTTTGTTTCCTTGTCAACACTCTATAGTCTATACTGCAGGTGATGATGAGCTAAGATTTTTCAGTCAGACACTTTTTCCCCATTCCTTCAGGCATTATCATTTCATAATAATGCACAACAGGCCAACGTTTCAGTCCACAAACTAATTATCATGAACCAATTGTGTGCAGGATGTATTATTACTGATCTGTGTCATGACATACTGTACACACCAATCTTGTGGGATACAGTCATACTGCCATGTGGGTTACAATGCATGCAAATGTACTCAAATATTTATTCCAGCTCCAGGGATCCATATCTAATCATAAGGTGCACAATGCAGGTTAGTGTGGTTTTGCAGAGGTCTAATACCTGGTTTAGACGATCCACAGTGTTGAACTTGAACTTGTATATTGTCTATCGCTATTCAGTTTCTGTTGTTTGATGTTATGCACTTTTGGGCGCAAAAGCATTCTAATTTTACAGCAAAGAACTTATATTAGTGGAAGAGATAACTTTCTGACACTGTAGCATTTCCATCAAAACATTAAACTAATTAGGCTACCGTGCCACATTTCACATAAATGATAAATCAAGTGCACATTGCAGTGTGTGTGTGTGTGTGTGTGTGCGTGCGTGCGTGCGTGCGTGCGTGCGTGCGTGCGTGCGTGCGTGCGTGCGTGCGTGTCCAAATCTATCTCAAATATTCAGATAGACCTTTGTGGATGTATATGTGTAAGTATGTGAGTGTGTGTGTATATACAGGGTGGGTACTGAAATTCTTTAGACACACTCTCTCTCTCTCTCTCTCTTTCTCTCTCTCTCTCTCTGTTACTCACTGCCAAGGTTTATAACATTGTGTCCTTCTACATCAGTGGATTCAATTATGTCTCTTTCATCAGCCAATTATAGCTGGGGAATTCACAGCTGTTATCACGGCTGCGGGCGCCTGGCTACCGCTGGACGATCGCAAACGAGATGAGAGAGCCACGTTACACACACACACACACACACACACACACACACACACACACACACACACACACACACACACACACACACACACACACACACACACACACACACACACACACACACACACACACACACACACACACACACACACACACACACACAGTTCACATGGAGATACACTAGTGCACGACTCATTCATTTTTGCCCAATCAGCTTCTTTGTTCAAATATTCATAGAAAGTTTGACAATTGTCTCTTCATCGAAATCTATTATATTGACATAACTCATTAGAACATGTATATATCAGGAGGTTAAAGAGAGTATGTGTGCGTGTGCGCGCGCGTGTGCGTGTGTGTGTGTGTGTGTGTGTGCGTGCGTGCGTGCGTGTGTGCGAGAGAGAGACAGACAGAAACGAAAACAGAACAATAACAACACAGAGGAAGCAAGAGAGCAGCCTGCTGCACAGTAAAATCCTCAGTGTTAAAATGCCCATCTGTAACTCTGAGAGGGTCCAAAGAACAGATGGTTCCATTTTGCACCCTCTCAGAGTGGCAGGGTCACTCCAGTGTGTGCCATGCTGCAGCAGTGTGGTCTGGCACGGGAGGGTAAACAAGGCAGATGGAGGGAGGATCAAAGGTCAGCCATCCGTCAAGCCATCCATCTCACTCTATCTGTGGCTAAAACCCAAATATGGCCATGTCACCCTGATTCACCCCCCTCCGCTTCCTCCTGGCTGGTCACATGCCTCACTGGCTGGGAGCTACAGGGTCAGTCTGGAGCTGAGAGCGCACGCGCTCTCGCACGCACGCACGCACGCACGCACACACACGTGTAAGTGATGTGAGATAATGTGCAGTACATCAGTGGTTCTCAGACTTTTTCATGTCAAGGAGCCCTAAATTATTAAGTACCGAAATCGAGTCCTGAATTCTGTGGCTGTATGGGTTTGACACACATGCGCAGTAGGGCTGGCACGCATGCGCTGGGCTAGATCAAATCAACGTTGAAAGGAAAATATGAAAGTTGCAGGCATGAAAGGTATTTTTTTGCGACCAAAGGTCGCAATTTACCATGAGAAACGTCACAGCTTGTCATTTTTATGGGTTTCTATGGGTTTGCTGCTCTGACATCATACTCTGATGTCACTGTGATGTCAGAGGGACCACTCTACCAGAATGGGTTTGCCGCTCTGACATCACGCTCTGGCTTCACTGTGATGTCATACTAACGAATCCCTTTCATGCCCATATATGGAGTTCCCTGATGTCATCAATATCAATGATGCCCTGTTAGAGAGATCCCTGTGATGCAAGGGGGAACAAATCCCTTTCATGCCCATATATGGAGATCCCTGATGTGTCCACAATCCACATCCCCGATGTCCACACCCCTGATGTCCACATCGTGGCGTGAGGTCGCTTGTCGCCCTGAGGCATCTTACTAGTTGTATTTCCCATGGCATGCATATGTGTGCTAAGTTACGAGACATTGCCTATTGGCAATGTCTAATGTCTATTCTAACTGTAGGATTTGGCTGCGGAAACCACCAAATGTTTGTGCCAGGGAACCGCATACTAGATTTACATTGTTAAAATCGTAAATTTCCCCCCAAAATGTTTCACATTTTGTCAAGCTTTTTTTTTTAAATAGCAGATCTACAAGCTCACACCTACGTTGTACAGCTCGGCTACTTTCAAATAGACTGTATATATATATAGGGTTAAAGTTGTTACACTGATCGTGATGCTACAGTAGGCTATATTAACTCATCTTGCTAGGGACTCCCTGGAACCCCCTCAAGAACCCCTGGGGTGCAATGTGTTACCTGACATACTGCAGACCAGTGGTTCTCAAACTTTCAAGGACCCCCATAACTCTGAGTTATAGACCTGCAAGGGTCCATCTGGAACCTCAAGGAATCCTGAGGGTCCCTGAACCCAACGTTGTGAAGCGCTGTTGCAGACACTCTAGTACAAAGTAAAATCTGAGTGGGTGCAAATGTAACCAAATGGACCCCATTTGGTTACATTTGCACCCTCTCATGTACATTACAGTATACACATGAATGTGCACACAGGCCTCCAGACTCGCTCATACAGACACACTCAGCTATTCCAATGAATGTGTGCGTGCACGAACGCACGCACGCACACACACATACAGTACAGTACAGGCATGCGCCATAGACTGCACCCAGAGTTCATTCATTACCCAAGGCTTATTTTCACCCAACAAAGAGCTTTCACACTAGGGTGATCCCTAGAGGTCCTGCAACAAGAGAGTAGAGGACTGCAGGGCTGATTGGGGGACATCCACTGTCCGTGTACTGTGTATCTGAATACCAGTCTCAAGCAGTTGTGTGCAATCAGCTGTGCACGTCTGCATATGTATGCTTGTGTGTGCGTGTATGTGTACACACATGTGTAGCAGACAGTGAGGGCCTGTTGGGGCTGTACAGCTTCATCCTTGGGTTTGTTCTCCAAAGACGGAGGACAGGAGAGAACCTAGGGACTGACTGGAACCAATTGATTCCAGAGGACCGCCCTTTCACCATATGACGCCAGTTTCTCGCCTGTAATAAATCTGCCCGATTTAATGGCAGCTCATACAAAATTCATATGAAAAGAAGTGCGTGTGGTTGTGGAAAGCCTCTATGTCATTTTGAAAGGGAATGTGGTTACAGAATGGTTGTTTAGGAGAAAGACAAATGGCAATATTCCCCTAAGGCATGGGTATTCTGTGACATGCTAAGAATGATTTGATAAATTATTCACATAACATACTAACATAAATCCAGATAGAATTCACAAGAGGCCTTAACATATCTTATAATATCCCTGGAAAAGGTTATTAGAAATACAGAAGCATTTCTGCATCGGTTTGGATGGTTTCTAAACTGGTTAGACAGCTTGCTTTACTGGCGTGATCGTTTCCAGAGCCATTTCTATCACATCAGATCGATTAGCAAAAACCCCGTTGCTGGACAGAGTTGGGCTATTGCAGTAGGCCGCCATATTAGCCCCAATTAGCTCCTTAATGCCCGTTATAAAGTAATTGGTGATTCGGTGCCAACTGAAGCACTGGGCGTTTTCACCGCGGTGACACTGAAGGCCACTGTAATGCATTTGCGGCGGAACTTCATCACAATGAAGGGAACAGAGGACCTGGGCCAGTAATGTCTCCAGTATAGAGACATGATGTGTCATCAGTCACCGCGCGGCGGAGGAAACAAATGACGCCTTGAGGAATGTAAATGACTGCTATTGTATGTGTCGGCCCCCTTAATAGTCACTTGCCACGTCTATACGCCGTTAATTTATCAATTTGCAACTCGAGAGTTACATTTTGTGCACCCTCCCCCGGTTAAATTCACTCTCAGGATTTTACAGTGCACGGGATCACCAGTCTTCTCTCCCCACCTCCCCGCTATCTGCCTCCGCCTCCCCCTCCGCCCACCCCTTCATCTCCTGTCATCTCTCCCGTTGGCATGCTGTCCTTCTGAAGGTCTGCTCTCTCGTTAATCATCGCTGCCTCCCTTGCCCTGTACTGCAACACACACAGGGGCGTCACACCAAATTCTGGGCCCTGGGTACAAGGAATCACTTCGGCACCCCCATGAAGGTTAACTATTGAAAAATAGCAGATATACAAGCTTGTAAATCTACTATTTTTTAAAAATCGTGAAAATGTGTGCAAGAAACCTATGTTTCCATGTCAGTGGTGCTCAAACTTTTTCATGTGAAGGACCCCCAAAATTATATGTATTTGGCCACGGACCCCCATCAGAAAATATTTAGTTCCAGGGACCCCCCAGAAGCAAAATTTGAGTTACAAATGTTCGCTTAAAAAAATACATAGGCCTATATTCAAAGATTTGCACACATTTTCACGACTTTTAAAAAATAGCAGATCTACAAGCTCGCCGCGCTGTGAGCTTGTATATCTGCTATAGGGCCCCTCCATCTTGGGCCCTAGTAACTCAGTCCCACTTCCCCCCCCTTGTGACGCCCCTGAATACGCACACACACACACACACACACACACACACACACACACAAGACTTACAAATAAATGCATATATGCAAACAGTACACCACGAACAGTCATAAGCGCACACACACACACACACACACACACACACACACACACACACACACACACACACACACACACACACACACACACACACACACACACACACACACACACACACACACACACACACACACACACACACACACAGTGCAACACATTCATCATTCACTCTTGACACCTGACCCTGCGTATAATTACTCAAAATGCGTCTGATCTTCCATCATTGCGTCATCATCACACTAAAAGCCCTGCCATTGTCCATTATATTAGACCAGAGTGTCAAACAGGGAAGGACAGCAACGCGTTTCCTACCAGAGCCAGGCTCCTCAAGGCAGTCAAATCTGCAGTGCTAATTTACCTCTGAAGACCAGATTTGCATACATCAAAGGCGCAGGGCAAATTACCCTGTCATTGGCTTGTAAATATGTAATTTATGAACTTTTATGAAAACAGTATGACAACTGTATAATAAATGAGAATTCTACTCCATTCCCTTTATTATATATGTTTTTATTTAAAAAAAAATATTGTCTTGATAAAAAAGCGGGCAGGACTCAAAGGAGATAGCTGACATCTGCAATCTCTAACCATAAAAAACTATTCGGAGCAAGATAACAATCCCACAATTTGAATAGAAATAAAGATTCCATCTCTGCATCTGAGCTAATTGATTCTCCCTGGTCTTTCTAAGGTATTGTTTGAATACGCCAACACATGAATAAAGGGTTTTGTATATACAGTACCTCACCAATTAGTAACAGCCTGACCAGAACAAAGTAAAAGGCTTTTGAAAGTCAGAAAGTGAGCGTTCATTTTTGATGTTATGGCTAAACTGAGCCAATGCTCCCTGCTCAGCCTTATCATCTTTCTGGTCTTGTTAGCAGTCATATTAAAACAAATGAAGCCAGCCCACGGCAGCTTTCATCATTTTGAGCCAGCACACAACCTAGCAACCTAAATTGTTGCAATTAAAACTATTGAACCATGTAACATTTTGATGTCTCTGTGCCGGCATTGGCCTCTGCTATTGGTGCTGACATGAAAGATTGTTTTGACGTCAGTAATGCAACCAAACTCATATGCCATTAGATACATTGGTGTTTCTAAAGTTTGAAAAGTTTAATTGGATTTTCCAAAAGTTAAATTGCTTGCACAATATTTATTTGATGTTGCTCTGAATCCTGGACAGGCAGACAGACGGAGGTCTATGCAGCATGACCTGACAACACCCTCATAGGACAGTTTGGCTTGATCAGCAAGATGAACGGTTTCGATCTGTTTTGTTCAGTGGTGGAAAAAAGTACTCACATTCTTAACTTAAGTAAAAGTAGCAATACTGCAATGTAAAAATACCCTGTTACAAGTAAAAAAAAATGTTTTTAATCCAAATGCACTGTAGTATGCATTATGCAGAAGGTCCAAAGTTTTCAAATGTTCAAAATAGCAGATCTACAAGCTCATAATGCGCATTGTGAGCGTGTAGATCGTCCATGTTCAAATGGACAAAATGTATAGGGTTGAAAAGGTAATTAATTATAAGTAATTATAGTATCTAAAGTGTTCAAATACAGTAATTGTAGTGGAGTAAAAGTATAATATTTGCCTCTGAGATGTAGTGGAGTAGAAGTAGAAGTATTGAAAACTGGAAATACTCCAGTAAAGTAAAAAAAAAATGTACTTAAGTGCAGTACTTGAGTAAATGTATTTAGTTACTTTACACCACTGGTTTGTTCATAGACTGTAAAGAAGCATAGCACAAAAGGAGCCATGACGTCACCCATTAGTTTCTGAAATCCACCATCTTGGAATTTCCGGTCCCGAAAGGCAACCGGAAATGAATGCTATTGGGTGGGCAGTGAGGGTGTGTCTTTATGACAATGTTTACTAATGTAATTAAATCAAGAGTTAAGTCGCATCAAATCACCATTGACTCAAATGGAATGTAAAATCATTTGCAGTCGCCAGTCGGAACAGGGGAATCAGCGACACCCCTTAGGCCATAATGGGAACTGCAGTGTTTTAATTCTTACCCAGAATCGGATGCTTGCAGCTTGGCTTTATTTGGTGTCTGTAGTCTATAATAGCACACTCATTTGGGTGGATATTTTATATGACGGCCAGGTTTCCAGAGAATTTAAGTGGAATTAGCATAAACATCTAATTCATTAAAAGCAGCAGTTAATTACACCTCAACCTCTTTCAATTCAACTCATGCATTTGGAACAAGGCTTTATATGTGCAGTGGACTGTTCTTCCTTTAATGATGACTTTAAGTTTAATACAGCACATTGAACTGCCTTGTTGTAGAAATGTGCCATGCAAATATATCTTCTATACAGCAGGTTACAGCAACCATGTTTGTATGTACCGTATATGTTTAGCACTTTAAATACAAATAGTTAACTTAACTGTTCATGTGCAAATGCACCATCAGGAATGCTACTCAATTGTGTTGAGCAATTACAATATTGTAGCCAGAGCTGCATGGAGCTATCCTATTGGGATGGTCTTGTATACATGGGAGGAAAGTCATAATTACACAACTACTTAAAAAATATTTTGTATTCTTTGTTGATCATCTAAGCATACAGTATCATCACAACTCATCTGCAATCTGTATATGCATGCTGCATTTACAGAACTCTCATCTCCACCACAAGCTTTGTTTAAAGAAAGACCCACTCAACCCCAAATTATGTTTTTCTTTTGTTTTGTTTGTTTAGTCCAGTCAGTGGTTCTCAAAGTGGATTCCAGGGACTCGGGTTAGGGTGACCCATACAAGACTGTAACTCTGACAGTGTACAAGGTTCCATTTGTACACTGTCAGAGTTAAGGAGAGAGACATTGAAATGTGAAAGTTTGAGAAACGCTAGCTTAGTCAATGTCTTTCTGAAGGTTACTTGTGAAAACCCTGCTAGTTTCTTGTGCTCTGCATATCTTCAAAGGAGTAATATCACCTTGCCTCCTGTCGAGGACCAAGTCACCGGCTTGTTGTTTTTCGTCGCTGTGTGTTTGGTGTGGATTGTCTGTGGATTCTCTGGATTACCCAAATTCTGGGCAAACAAACATATGCATAATTCATAGGATATGTCATAGAATACTAAACCAGGGTAAAGATGGAGCAAAGAAAAAGGTACTTTGAAACTGCTATAGGGATTTGTTTTGGGGAGGAAAATAATTGAAGTACTGTACATATGAACAAAGATTATTTTTCCTTAAACCCCACCAAGGGACATGTGAACAGGGATATTAAATGGACTGTTATCAAATTAAAATGTATAGATTAGAATTTACAATTCCAATTTTTTTCTTTTAAATTAATTTATTTTCTTTTCTCATTTTTCTTTTCTTTAATTTTATTTTCTTTGCTTTTCACTTCCAATTTTACTTGTTTATCTGTTCTCTCACCTAATTGGATGAGATTAGTATCCCAGCCTGTATTTTGCATTTACTAAAGAGCTAGAGAGACAGGGAAACCCAAACACTTTACTGAACAAGAAATCTACAACAATGAGTACTACTACTATTGGAAAATAGAGAACACTTATTTGATATTATTATTGTATCCTGCCTACGCTAGAATTTGCACCTTCTTTTAGGGGCAAAACTGTCCCTGCAAAACTGACCCATGCAAATTGCATGAGCATTAGTCAATCCAGCAGAATGTGCAATTAACCACACTCATAAAGTATCGCCTCTCATTATTGTACAGTATATGCATAAATAATGGGACGGGATCTCTTCCCATTAGTAGCACTATCCTCCCTTAACCACTTACTGTAAACCCAGCCGCGAATTGCAACACTAGATTGTTTTTTAATCGGTTGTGAGTGAGATGAAAAAAGAATGGGTGAAATGTGCCAATCTAAACAGGAAACAACTGTAGGGTTGCAAAACCTTAGCCAATGCAATCTGATTGTAAACAACGTCAAACTCACCAATATTGGGGCTGTATGGCAAGCTTGAAGTATCCTCTTTCTATCTGCAAAGTGTTTGTTTCATAAAAATCCACCATAGACATGTAATGAGTTACTTTCTGTCAATAAATCCGTGCAGACATATTTTTTTTTTCCTAAGTGATGAACTTTGGAAGCCCTCGTCTTGGGAGGTATTGCAACCCTAGATCCAAACGATTAAAAAGAATCTAGTGTTGCAATTTGCGGCTACTGTAAACCATGATATACTTACATAGTTGACCAGGGTCCCCCAGGAGCTATACCTTGTCCCCTCCCCTCCTTTTCCATTAAATATCTTTGCTGAAAATAGCCACTCTACAAGCTTAAAATGTGTTGTGTTGATACTTGTTCAAGGATGTTTGATAGTAATCAGTGAGGTGTCTGGCTCATACCCTGCCATGTCTGGCATTTTTCTACAGGGCAGCTGCTGGTCATTTGGGTGCCCTAAAAAGGATGGGAAAAGATCAAGTAAAATTAAATATAAAAAATGAAGTTCGTTTTTGGCAAAAGCAGATCACTCGGACAAACAAGGAAGATGTAATGGATATAAAGTTTGCTTTAAGTGCCATATTTCATTTTCTTTAACATAAAACAAGTTGACTGCTGGAAATTGCAAAACAAATAGCCCATTAGTGGACAATATTAAACATTTATACGGTCATATCTTAGAAAATCACAGCAAGACTACAACAACCCTGAGCAGGAACGTGCCAATGTTTTAGTGCAAAGTGCCATTAACTTTCTTCCTTTCTTTTTCGGGCCAGACAATCTTTTTGCAGAATTGACTCATTGAACCATATTGTAATGGGACCACGTACGACTCCTGTTGCCTTCCCATTCTTTCTGCAATTGTTGTGGGGATATATAGGTGGTTGTTATGGGATCAATTAAACAAATGAAATTCATACATCCCAAGACCAGGGAGGAGAGCCCAGGGCACATATCACTAATACAGGGGTCTTCAACAGGGGGTCCAGAGTTACTACAGGGGGGCCGCCAAATCTTTGTGTCATAGGATCATGTTTTTTACATTAACAATTTGAACCCTAGCATCACTATTCTGAGTGGAACATTAGCCAAAAATAGCAGCTGCGAGGCGTTGCAAGCTTGTAGATCGGCTATTTTTGGCAAAGAGGTTTGTAGAGTGAAAAGAAGAGCAGACTATAGTATTTGACGGTTCAAGTGGTTAAATGTCTGAAAATACACATTACTCCAACATAATGACAGCTAGTGCTGTCAAGTCTAAGCTGTCTTAGAAATCTATGAACATTTTTAATCTACAACACAATTTTATATAAGTGGGGGTCCCTGCTTCATCTCTCTCTCAGCTAAGGGGTCCCTGGCCTGAAAACGTCGATGACCCCTGCACTAATACATTATACATCCAGTACCATCATGACTCACACACTGATGGACGTCATATTCAGGGTCATCACACAGTATGGTGCATATGAGTCATCATATGTAGGTGTACTGTATATGCCCTGGACTCTGGCTCAGGAGGTTGAGCGGCCGTCATGGAATAGAACGGTTTCCTGGAAGGTTCCCGGTCCGATTCCCCAGCTCTTCCTGGCTGCGTGTTGAAGTGTCCTTCCATGAGCAAGACACTGAACTCCTAATTGCTCCCGATGCTTACGCCACTATCGGTGTGAAAGGGTGAGTGTGAAATCATTGCGAAGCGCTTTAGATACAGTATAGGCACTATATAAATGCAGTCCATTTAAATAAATGTAGTCCACTCACCCTAATTATTTCATTATTATTTTAGCAAATATATCTTATATAGCCTCTAGTTGTCGAATGGTGCCCATTGTATTTGTGTACTTCATCTTACATTTTAATAATTCATTATTTATGATTATACGATGATGACTGGCTCGGCTCATTTCAGGGCCTCCTCTGGAACGCGGTGCTCTATGCGATGACCCTGAGTCTGTATCTCCCACCCCTCCACCACCACCCATTCATTCCAAATCAATGTCATGATTATTTCATTTTTGCCTTGATATGATTGCTGAATCATATCTGATATCTTGTGGGCTTGCAGATCAGCTATTTCTGCTATTTATGTACGCCACCACTGTGCAAGGGAGTTTAATACAGGGTTAACTGGTTGCATTAACCAGTTCTTAATGCTGCTTCTTGAGAAAACAGCAAACATAATTGTAACCTACTGTACACACAATGTATAATAAAGAAACCTTGAAACTAGAAATAAGAGGGAGGGGCCGAGGGGGAGGGAAGAGGTTGAATGAAAGAGAGAGAGCAGGGGATTGAAGGAATGTGTTTTGCTATATATTGTTTGTCCAATGTTTGTATGGAACAGTATAGTACAGCTAGAAGCAGAGTGAGCAAGGTGAAGTAAACAGTAATACAGTATAGCTTTGGAGCAGTAGTAGACACAGTGTGTCATTGTAAAAACACAGTGACACACTTTGCCACACACACACACACACACACACACACACACACACACACACACACACACACACACACACACACACACACACACACACACACACACACACACACACACACACACACACACACACACACACACACACACACGTAGAGAGAGCATGACTCACACGACAAATGTCATTACCAACTCTCAATGGGTTTAGAACCTTCACCAAAAATGACAATTAAAAAAAAAAGAGAATTGCGTGTTCAAGTGGAATTTTTCCACCTCCAGGTACAGTACAGTGTTTTTCCTTTCATCCCCTTGACAAGCCCTTTTGAAATCTGTAGACAAGGCAACAGCCATGTGACGAGCTTTGGTAGAAATGTCAGACACAAGCATTTATGAGTTCTACATTACAGTATGTGAGTCTCTTCCTCTCTGATAAAAAAACAACAGAAGATAGCGTAGAACACTGTGATAGGTGACAGCTACGATAGTAGGACTAGGAGGGCTTCTCCTCTTTGCCATTATATTTCTCATTCACTATGAGCTGGATTAAGGTTCAAGGTTGTACTTTATTGTTACGTCTTTTGTACAGGTACATAAGAGTAAAAGTTATTTTTGTTCGGATTACTATGATTTTGCTGTCAGAATGCCATCTCCTGAAGGATCCCTGGGGGTCCCCGGACCCCACTTTGAGAATCAGTGATTTACAGAACAGCATTTTGGAAGGTGAATTGGGTTTTTACAGTGAGAGAACTCACATACTGTAGACGTTGGGGACATAAAGGTAAATGTTACCGTTCAGAACCAGTGGCACGACTAAAATATTTGACATGATTTGATGTGACAAAGGAACGCTCGCTTTATTCCCAATACCCATAAAATATGGTTTGAACACAAATTGTTCTGAGGGCCTATCCTATTGGTCATTCAACATAGTAATAGGCCTTAACATCCCCCGGTATTTACGATAGAATCAGTTTCTATTTTCCATTGTCATGCTTTTGGCCCCGAAAAGAAAAAGAAGACATCCTTGCATATAACCTATAATACATTCACTCCCTTAAAGGGAAAAGGTAGGATTTGTCAACTCTCTAAGTTGGAAGCCTTCCAGGCTCAACAACCCCAACAGCGCACATCTACTGCACAAAGGTTGACGCCTATACATTTCAATGAACAAACAAAATAAGATAAATATACGAAAATACCGGCAGAGGGGAGGGTCTCTGCACTGCAGATACAGACACCACCCACACACTTCCAGTGGGTCATACAGTAAGTGATGATTGAGAGGGTTTATTTTTTATATGAGTCTATACATTGTTTTGTTATGCTGCACATTCAACTTTAAAAGCATTAAAATATGTGTATTTTGTTTTGTTTTTAAGTCCCTCCACCAGCTCATGGCCTTTGTGGTCCACCCTGATATTTGGAGGTCGGGGTTCAATCCCTGGCCTAGTCATACCAAAGACTATAATGGTAGCCAATACCTCCAACTCTGTGACGCGTGATTGGAAATCACACCGCAGCTCTGGGCAAACCCCGCCCATGGAAGCTTTTGATTGGCTGAACTGGCGCTAGGGAGCGCTCCTTTTTGTTCGCTTGGACCGCACGGAGGTGCGATCACTTAAACCTAACCCTAACTCTAACCCTAACCCTAACCTTAACCTCAGTAAAACTATGCCTAACCCTAACCCTAACCTCAACCTCAGTAAAATTATGCCTAACCCTAACCTAACCCTAACCTTAACCTCAGTGAAACTAACGCTCTGAGTAACTAACCTGCCGACAGATGTGTAAACAAACGGCTCCGCCCAGAACTGCGGTGTGATTTCCAATAACGCCTCTGTGACATATGCTAGCATCAGGGGGTGTACCCATATACATCCTGTCCAACGGGTGTACTCATGTACATCATTTCCAGGGGGTGTACTCATGTACATCATTTCCAGGGGGTGTACTCATACATCATTTCCAGGGGGTGTACTCATGTACATCATTTCCAGGGGGTGTACTCACGTACATCATTTCCAGGGGGTGTACTCATATACACTCATGTACGTGAGATGGCCCGCATTGTCCAAAGGGACAATGCCGTTGGTTCCCATGGCTACTTATTTACCAGACGCTACCCTCGCTCTCCACTGCTGAACTCTCAACGGCCATGTCATTGCATTCTTTTTTTAATTAGCGAGGCGGGCATACAGGAAATGAAACTGGAGGTTTCATCGCCCTTTAAGTGCTATAATAAAAAGCTCAAGCCATTATACCTTAATAAATAAAGAAAGAGAGAAAGTCTTCTATCTCCTTATTCTAATCAATACCATTCCTGGCTATTTTATCTGATATTTATTTTATTTATTTGTCTCATTAGTTTTAATTGGGTGGGGGGGGGGGGGTCCTCCAAACAGAATAGAATAGTGTATGGTTGCTCTGCTAACAAACTAGCCTATTAGTGCTCACAGCAGCCTCCTGCTTGCAGCCCTAATAACCACTTCAGCTGCCTTCCCCGGTGGATTCCAGTCATACATTAGGCTGATTAGAAAGCCTGCATGGTGTTGGAGGGTCCTTGGATACGACGGAACACAGAGGCAGAGAGCAACCACTTGTGGTAAGCAGGTGTTGCTCATAAGACATCCAATTTACTGTATCAGTGGTTCTCAAACTCCTTCATGTCAAGGACCCCCAAAATGCCATGCATTTGGCTGCGGACCCCCATCTCAGGAATATTTTGTGCCAGTTAAAAATGCTTTGTGCCAGTTCAAAATGTAAAAAGTATCCTTCCGTCCGTCCGTCCGTCGAGAGAGAGAGAGAGAGATGTTCCTGTGACTTAAACATTGTACACACTTTGGAAGTGACTTAAACTCTTTGAATTTCTGCAGCTTTAATCAAATATTCTGCAAAATGTAGGGTGCGTACCTAGTAACATCTCCAGATGCTCCCCTGAGAACTAGACCTGAGAACTAAGTGGATGGTAGAGGCCTAACAAGACAATGGTTATGGATATACAGAGGTTATAGTGCTTGTGTGAACGGCCCTTAAAGGAGTAGTTCACCCCCAAAATGACCTTTTTTCTTTTGATTACTCACGCCATGGAGACTTGAGTTCAGTATTATTGAACTCAAGTCTCCATGGCGTGACTAATTAATATAACTAGAAAATCGCGGCCGCTAACGCGGCCGCTCATATCTAGAAATCGCACGCTTCGCGTGCTCACATGCACACACGCACAACTGCTCCAAGCCATGTTGCCCACCAAAAGCACTGTTTCTTCATGTATTTTGTGTGTGTGTGTGTGTGTGTGTGTGTGTGTGTGTGTGTGTGTGTGTGTCGTAATGTCTGCACTACACTGTTCCTGCCACCAGGGGACACAGTAGGCCTACTACACTCGTAAGTACACTGCAGCGTGGAACTATTTGTAAGTCTGTGTTTCGGCCGGAAGGTTTATAATGGACGTACTATGATGTAATTCGCGTCATAGCATTAAATTATTGTTTTGTTTAATTGTACATCGTGCAAGTACAATACGTTCAGGGAAAGCAGCTAGGAATGTAGGGGGGAAATGCAGCGATGTATGTGTGAAAGGAGGAATCTGTAGAAGCAGTGGTGTGAGAGTCTATCAATGACATGCTTAAACAACACCAGGAGCTGGCCTGTCTATTATAGTAGAAAGATAGAAGAAAAGTCACTTTGGGGGTGAACTACTGTTGACATTGTTGCCATGGCTGTGATGAAGTATGTTCAGACAACACATAGTAAATTGGTTCCAAAGCTAGTCTACTCAGGATGAGTCCATAACGAGATACAGTACAGTATAGCGTAATTTGCTAATGAGGCAAATACATATACAATACTATACGATTCATTTATTTAAAGAAGCCACCCTTGTGGCTTACTGTATATCTCAGATTGGGTGTCTTACATTTTGTAGTAGTTTGTGTTGGCTAATATCTAATGCATAATAATACATGTAATTTGATGTCATTGTACTGTATAGAGTGAATCTCTTATAATGTGTCGTTATTATCTAACTATTAATATTAATGTATATATTAATGTATTTCTATCTTCTATCTTCTGTTTTGTATGTGTCTATGGAGTTAACATTACTCTAATAAACCACCAGGTGTGTATGAAAAACAGCACATCATGTCTCTGTCCGGCCGGCCGTGTACCTTTTTACGGTCTATGGGTTTGCCGCTCTGACATCACTGTGATGTCAGGGGAATCACACTAACAGAATCGAACCATTTGAAATACACTGATATAATGACATCATAATATCATCCCTTCGCTTTTCACAATCCAGCTGTGGGTGTGGTTAACTTCAGCTGGGTCACCACCCACCTGACAACCAGGTATACTTAATGAACAGGTGGGTGTGTAAAACATAATTTTAACACTTTCTGTACACTTTTTTGAAAAAAGTAATACCTGATGATTTATGTATGGTTTTGATAACAGGCAGGCAGACAGACAGTGCATGATGTGAATAGAGATACTGGCTAAACTGAAATAAAGAGGAATCTGAACTTTAAAGCATGTGTGAGTGCATGCATGAAATATGACTAAGTGACTTCCCCAAACATCACAATAAAATATTCTCACCACGATATAGACACTGAAGTATTTGGTCAAAATTGTCCAAAAAAACCCCATTGTGATACGATATGATAATATGGTGTTGCTCAGGAAATGGAAAAAAGAACCTCTGTTCAATGCAATGCAGTTATTATTTAGTCACAAGCCGTTGTTACTGCATTCATTGGTTCAATATTTATAAAATGTCACAAAAATAGCAGATCTACAAGCTCGCAACGCTTTGTGATTCAACGTGTCGTGGGCTTGCAGATCTGCTATTTTTCTTTGCGCAACACTGTTGCACAAAGACATATTGTAGGAGGGCATTCATTTACCAAAAGAAGAAAAAAAAAACACATTAACAAGATGAAATAAGGAGATAATATGCAACGATATTACGCCTGTATGACGGGCGTCCCACTAACTCCACCTCATGTTGTTATAGTGTGTTCCTGAAATGCACACCATAATAATGTAACAGTTGCAATAAGGTTGCTATACTGTACATGGCGCGCTGTACACTGAATAATTCTCTTTGATAGTGTATCTATGTCCTATATAGTTTGTCGAATTACATGACATTATGTAAGGCTGCCTGTGAGTAGTCCCGCTGTGCAGGATGTGTGCCCTATCTTCCATTTTGAGCGAGAGCAGAGAGGAATAACAATATATTTCCTGCCATATCCCTTGTGACAACACACGATAGGCAGCTGTGCACAGAGGGGAGCAGGGGTGGATAGCAACCAAGTATACTTTATACTCAGGTAGCCTGCTGTGCTTCCGTGCAATTTTGAGGTACTCTTACTTTACTTGAGTAATTGCATTTTTTTTCAATACTTTATACTTCTACTCCACCGCCTCCCAGAGGCAAATATTGTACAAACTCTAATCGTGTTGTGAGGCTGTAGCTGTGCTATTTTCAATGTATTAAAAAAAAAAGAAAAAAAAGAGATATGTGAGTACTTTTACTTTGGTACTTTTAATGTCAACACTTTTGTAATTTTACCCAAGTAAAAAGTTAAATTAAGATGTTAATTGAGTATATTACATGGTGTTATTGCTACTTTCAAATAAATAAATCTGTGTACTTCTTCCAACAGTGAAGCTATTTATTGTATGACGCATCGCTACGCCCCATGCCTCTCCATCTCCCTCTCTCCCTTTCTGTGTGCCTGCCTCTCTCTTTTATTTTTATTTTTGTTGCTTTCTCTCCATCACTTTCATCTTCTGTCCATTACCCCAGTTCTCATGTTCTTTCTCACCCTCTGTACTGCTTTCCCTTTCCCCCTCTGCCTTCCAGACGATCCAAAACAATTACATCAATTCATTGTTTTGTTTTGTGTTTTTGATTGCCATGGAAATGATAACTATACGTCTTTAAACCCCTAAGAAGTAACGACGACAGTGAAAAGATAAAAGGAGGACTATCTCGCTGCATGCTCTCCTTCTCTCTGTTCCTCCAACCTCTTTCTCTTCCTCTCTCTCTATCTCTTTTCCCCCTCCCTCCCTCTGGTCCTCGCGTGCTAGAAAATTTCCACCATATAGAATTATTGATGTTGTGCATTAACTTGTGGAAGCATCTAATCTCTGAGCATGCAGGGAGGAGAAGAAGGGGAGAAGAGCCAGTGCCTATGGGAGAGGCAGAGTGAAAGCACACATACATATAAAAGACACATGAATGACAAAGCGTGTCCTTTCACTGCTCCCAGTGAAACATGTGAACAAATAACATGTTCACACCATAACAAGCCTAGGACTATTTATTTTTCATTTTGTTTATATTTTAATTATTAACTTACTTGGACTTAACACCCATCCATCTCTCTCTCTCTCTCTTTCTCTCTCTCTCTCTCTCTCTCTCTCTCTCTCTCTCTCTCTCTCTCTCTCTCTCTCTCTCTCTCTCTCTCTCTCAAAAAAAAAGATCTCACTGCGGTGGCTGATAATTTGGAGAAACAAAACCTGTTCCCACAGAGACAAGCACAAAGTGAACGATTTTAATCTTGGAACCTGTCATTCATTTGATGATCCTCACCATATTGTGATAAAAAAATATGATATAATTATGTAATGTATCGTCATGAAACAAATTACATTTTCTTATATTACACGCAGACATGAAGAAAATATATGTCTGAGTCTGTATGAGATCAAATCAACGGAATGTGTTTTTCTTTAATTATATTTTTTGTCAAATCTCCACACGAGATAACAACATGAGATGAAAATCCTACCTCTGCACAACAAAATGCTGTGTTAATTTATCCATTTTTAACTCTGAGAGTGTAACTGTGTGTGGGCTAATCCTTGGAAGTGAAAAAACTCTTAAATGAGCCCATCCTCTGTGCCTTAACTAAATAAAGGTCTGCTGTCTTAATTAGAGAGAGAGATAGAAGGGAAAGTGCAAGAGACACAGAGAATGGCAATTGCATGTGGATGTGCACACCCCTGTGTGAGCAAAGGCTTTTAACTCCATGTTAGCATGTCTGTAAACCTCAGGGGACTAAGAGTAGAGGGAGAGACACACACACACACGCATGTACTTTACACACACGCGCGCACACACACACACACACACACACACACACACACACACACACACACACACACACACACACACACACACACACACACACACACACACACACACACACACACACACACACACACACACACACACACACACACACACACACACACACACACTAATGTACATCTAGAAACTGCGCTGCGGGGGAACAGAGCCAAGATCCCCCATCCCACACTGGGAGTTGAAACAGACACACGCACGCACACACACAAATGCGCACACACACGCGTGCATGCGCACACACACACTAAGAGTATATATTGAGCTTAATAGGTTTAGAGGCAGCACAGTCAATTAGACTGCTCATCTCTGTGTTTATCCCGGCATTCTAGAATGTTCATTAGTCGTGCTGCATTTCAGTTTCACATTCCATGTGTTTGAAACCTTCTGTTTGACTGTCACCTGAAGCATCGTTCCACTTCCACGTCTTCTTCATGTGCATTTCCTTTATCTGAATCTTCCCCCCGCTAGTCACTGCGATGACAGTAACTTGACTGCCTTGTATTATTTTCAATAGAAAATACTATTTTACTACTACTGGTATAAATATTGAATATTTGGATTGCCATGAACATATCGTCGTTGTCGGGTAGAAACCTTGTATGTCCAAAACCGTTTTTATCATTTAAAAAAATGAACTAAACTAGTGAAAACAGCCGATCTACAAGCACAAGCCGATCTACAAGCCGATCTACAAGCCGATCTACAAGCACACGATGCGAGGCGTTGTGTGCTTTACTTCGCGAAAAAACGTACACATTTGAAACTTGGATATACAAGGTTTCTGCCCGACAGTGACGATATTTAGGATGTAAATAATATATATACATTTTTGGTTTAGGTATACTTAGCCATGTCTTGATTTGTTGTAGTTTGTTGTAGAGTCACGCATTCGGCACGCAACAACACCGCCGCATGAGGAAGTGCAAACACAAAGAAACCACGTGCACAGAGAAACTGTGGTCTCACCGGGTCTGTCAACAAACATGGCCAAGTGTAAAAGAAAGATTGTAGACGAGCACCGAGTCTTTCAGAGCCACCTTTCAATGCATGTCTGTTGTCTTTTTCTTTTCTTTTTTTTTTTTTTGTACATTTGGTTTGCGTTAGTCTTTCAGGGTTTTCCATGCAGCCAGTACGGGTCATTTCATTACCTTTGTACATGCTTTGTAATAATGTATTTTCATGTTTTTATATTTGTATGCATCTATACAGTATATGGACCTGCAGGAGGACTAGCTGTTGCCCCGCCGTCAGGTAATGGGGATCCATTCAACAAACAACATTAACAGTGAGCATTTTACAGTGGACATGCAGAGTTATTGTCACAAAGGTCTTCTGATTCTCTGTGCGATTTTGAAACCACACAGTGGTTTTGAATGGATTGAATACGTTTTATGGGACAAAGGATACCATTCTTCAGCACAGAAAGGACTGTTTCTCCAGTTCCTGTTCAAATACTCAGAAAGCAAAAACTCAGCTGTGTGTGCCTGTGTGTGTGTGTGTGTGTGTGTGTGTGTGTGTGTGTGTGTGTGTGTGTGTGTGTGTGTGTGTGTGTGTGTGTGTGTGTGTGTGTGTGCACGCGCGTGTGGTTCATTCCATTGTATATCATTAGGTATCGATGTCCCTATTAAACTGTGGAGTAACAAAGCCAGAGGAATTAAACACATTGTACTAAAGACACAAACTGTTACCATCATTAATTAGTATATGTCTGCTATCCATCCATCTCCCTGTATATCTGCAACCAAGCACCATTGTTTGTCTTAATTCCTATTGGAATTTGTTTTAAAACCCCACACACGTAGAATTGTAAGCAGTAGTTTATTATCACACAGGCAATTCCATAACAACACAGACAGACAGGCTGACAGACAGACAGACAGACAGACAGACAGACAGACAGACAGACAGACAGACAGACAGACAGACAGACAGACAGACAGACAGACAGACAGACAGACAGTCTGTCTACTACATCATGTATAGAACATAGAAACATACTGTATACTTTTTTCATCTTACTGTATGTATAATCTCATGTACATACAGTATTGTACCAAATGGATATGCTATGTACAATTATGTAGATACTTATTTGTTGAAATTGTCTTTGTTCTTTCCTGCATGGCTCCTCCTGTCCCTCCCTTTTCTCTTTTCTTTCTGGAAATAGCAAAATACGATGGAGCGAGCACAAAAACAAATCTTACACGCTTTTTATACCTGTAAACCTGTGATGCTACTATATATATATATATATATATATATATATATATATATATATACAGTATATATATCGTCCTTGTCGGGTGGAAACCTTGTATGTCCAAAACCGTTTGTTTTGTATTTGTCATTTTAAAAGTGATTTAAACTAGTGAAAACAGCCGATCTACAAGCACACAACGCCCACAAAATGCTTGTATTGGCTGTTTTCACTACTTTAGCGCTACGGCCTTGAATGATGAAGTAGTGCTTTACTTTGCAAAAAAACGTACACATTTTTAACTTGGAGATAAAAGGTTTCTGCCCGACAGTGACGATATGAAATAGATTGAGTCTGTCTGTCTGTCTGTCAGACATGCCACTTGTTTCACACGATAATATTCCAGATGAACGCCTGTGTGCCTCGACCAATCATGGATTTCTCAGAGACTCCTCCCCTCTCCTCCTCTCTCTCTCTCTCGTGTGTCCGTCTCGCCGTTTTCCCTTTTTCCCCCCTCTTTGTTTCTCTCCATCATCAATCCACGCCCTCTGTCTTCAACCTTCTCAAGGTTTCTGGCTCCCATGGAGGAGTTGACTTGTTTACTAATGGTCCCTTGATGCACTCCCTCTCCCTCTTCCCTCCCACCTACACACTATCCATTACCTGAGCTTTTACCTGTCAATGCACACAGCTGGCCGCCACACACACTCACCCGCATGCAAAGAGACAGACAGACGCGCACGCAGGCTCGCACACACGCACACACATTTTCCAACAAATAACACTCCTATTTTAGACCCAATACAATTAACCATTCAAAACCTACACGCTTAGTTGATCGGGGGCCCCCTAAGGGATCTATACTAGGCTCTAAGGCTGGGCGATATTAGGAAAACCTTCAATATTCGATAACGTTGTTGAATACCTCGATATCGATATTACTCACGATGTTAGTAAAAACCATTGGATTATTTAGTTTTTAATGTTTTTCTGCTTTAGGTCCACTGCCTGTCTAAAGGTGGTTGCACACTGCTGCGTTTTTCGGGCCGAATATCGGAGTGAATTTCGGAACACGCAAATAAAAAAATCAACCTCAACCGTCACGTTTGCACACTGCCACCCGTTTCGCGCACCACTCGGTCCCTTGCTCTCTCTATCTCTCTCCTTTCCCTGAAAAACGCATTTCGCAACGAAAAACGCAGCAGTGTGCAACCAGCTTTACTCAGATAATGAATAGCATATCCATGCATGCACACTGCAAAGTACACATAGAATAACACAATGAAATGCCTTATTTCCATTTTCCAACAATGGTTTTGAAATACCCACACCTGGTTACAGATGGACTGCCTTTTTTCATGTGCTATGTGCATGCATTGTGTGTCTGTTAATTAATTTGACACATAAACCAATACCTCATTTCAAGCTGTCTTCGTCGATATGTATACCTCACATGTTGATACGATATAGGTACATTTTATAGGTACATTTTCGATATATTGCCCAGCCTTACTAGGCTCCCTCCTTTTTTTTACCCTCTTCACCAAACCTCTTCTCTGAAAAGGGCTGATCTACAAGCTCACAATGCGACGCAGCGTGACGCCTTGTGAGCTTGTAGATCTATTTTTGCAGAATGTTCTCAAAGAATAGGGACGCCATGGTTAATGGTGTTAATATATGGAAACATACTGCATAATAAGATGTGAAACTACATGCAGTGGTTCTTAAAGTGGGGTCCGTGGACCCTCAGGGTTCCTTGAGTGGGTCCAAATGGACCCTTCACATGCCTGGAACTCCGAGAGTGTAGACATTTCAACAATCTCAGAGTTATGGGGGCAGTGGCGTCAGTTCAGCAAAAGCAAGGGTATGGCAAAGATGGGAGTCCTCATGGTTAAGAGGCATTACATTTTGTATAACACAGTTCTATTGTGAAAATAGCCGATCTACATGCTCACAACGCCTCGCAGCATGTAGATCGTCTATTTTCACAATGTCTGAAAAAAATGAGTTTTGACAGTTTTTTACACAGGTTTCTACAGTTTCTTGGGCTGAATATGGCAGCCTGGAATGGTTTTTCAAGTGCAGCTAAACTTGGCATGTTAGTAAACGTGCCACAATTAACAATAATGCATTGCACCTGTGCAGCTGACCTGCAGAACCTGGGAATATACCATTTTGTCAAGATGGGGAGAATACAAGTGTGGAGAATATAATTACAATACCTTGTTAAAGTGACCATTTTGTTAAATGTTGCATTTGTAGTTATTCTACTGTAATTTAACAACATAATAACCAGTACAGATAGAAAAAGAGACATTCTTGGATTTATATTTAAAAGTAACTTTTATTTCCCCCCCTGGACCCAGGGTATATGGCAGCTGCATACCCCTGCCATACCCAATTGACGCCCCAGTATGGGGGTCTTGGGAGTTACTTGAGAACTTCTGAACTACTGGTCACATCTACGCCTACGTGCGTGGGTTTAAAGCAATGCAGAAATCCCATTAAAGTTCAACAATGGTGCATGGCTGCAGAGAGACAGGGAGATGGATGGATAGCTGCTTTGATGAGTCACTGACTTCGCATAAAGGACACACACACACACACACACACACACACACACACACACACACACACACACACACACACACACACACACACACACACACACACACACACACACACACACACACACACACACACACACACACACACACACACACACACAGTCCATTTCCCTGCTGCCAATATGCTTAATGAAAGGAGTGATGAGTTATTGACAAGCACTGTCTAATTGGAGATGCTGAGGTGTCTATTGCTGTCCCCGATGTGCTGACACACACACGCACGCACGCACGCACGCACGTACACACACATGCATGCACACAGCACACAAGTGCATGTGCACACACATACACACACCGCTGTGAGATTTCAATCTAGTGACAAATACAATCTACTCCGGATGAATTGATGGCTCTGTGTGTGTGTGTGTGTGTGTGTGTGTGTGTGTGTGTGTGTGTGTGTGTGTGTGTGTGTGTGTGTGTGTGTGTGTGTGTGTGCCTGCGTGCGCACGTGTGTGTGCGTGTGTAACGGATCTGTGCTTCACTGTCAGCGAGTACATCACTGAGCATGTCATTATTGAGCGCATCAGTTTATGAGCTCTATTTATCTTAGAGTGGGCCTGTCTGTGGGAATGTGAATGGGTGCATTGGTTGTCACGCCTAATTTATGCTCCGCCGTACGACGGTGTCCCTCGCTGGAAATAACAGATCGGCTATTCTTGCTGTGAGACTGAGTATAAATCAGGCCTTAACTTTAACAACTTGAACCAAGCTTGTAGATAGGCTATTTTTGGAAGAGATTGGTGAAGACGGGAAAAAAAACTGTTAGACGAATAGGCTAAGTCACATCCAGTTTAGTCTACAGGGGTCTTCAACATTGTCAGGCCAAGGGCCCTTGAGAGAGAGATGAAGCAGGGACCCCCACAACCTTATCATAGATTCCATATACCGTAGTTTCATTGTTTGACAGCACGATCATCAGTATATTTTTGGATTCATGTTAATGTGGGTTTTCAGATATTTAACCAGTTGAACCATCAATACTTAATAAACTTGACTTTTCACTGTATTTAGTCTGCTCTTTTCCCCCTCCAAAGCTATTTGCCAAAATTTTTTGGCTAAAGTTCTCAGAATATGGATGCTAGGGTTCAAGTGGTTAATATAAAAAGAAAAAAAGTTTCTATCCCACAAAGATTTGGAGGACCCCCTGGAGTAACTCCTAGGGGTCCCGGACCCCCTGTTGAAGACCACTGGTCTAGAGGATTTAAGTGGTTAAAGGGGAGGAAAAATTGGAGAAAAGAAAGATTCTGGAGCTGATATGACAGAAACAAATATCTCGCTCAGTGTATTTAGCACAGGCATGCCTGGCAGAACAACACCAGGCAACATCATCTCTGTTGGTAGGCCTAGTGGACCTCAAACTTTTTCATGTCAGGACACCGAAACAATATTTGTTTTGTAAAAATGTTTCAAAAAATATTCCAAAATGTTTCACATTTTTTAAACAGGCTATTTACAAGTGACCCCCTGAGGATCGCCAGACCCCACTAATATACCATTGCCGTAAACAATAACTGCCTCCCAGTGGTGAAACGGAGTAATTTCAACATCATTTGCAATCTAAATGAATTTCAGAATATCTTTGAAGTGAACAGCAATCAATTAGAATTGGGGAAAGGTGTGCCATACATACAGTAGTGTACATGTTTGACTTCATTCATGTTCCAGTAGTTACATTTGAGTGCTAAGCACTGAGAATAGAAAGGTTTTGTACTCTCACATCAGTGACTCTCTCCATCTGTATGACTCCTTCAAATGTTGTTTCAAAGAATACTGTGATTTTATATCATGACCAAAATGTTCTGCTGCAATGATTCCAACTCTCTGCTATTCTCCAACAGACAATTAAGTCATGAATAAAGTGGGACACCAGGCTGGACAATGCACTCACATTTGATCTAGAGGCGTTGTGTGCTTGTAGATCTGCCGTTTTCACTACTTTTGTGCGACGGCCTTGTATGATGAAGTAAGCAATTTACCCCGAGTGAGAGGACATTATGCTCTGATAATGTCCTGTGTGAGGGGGTGATCGGACGAGGCGAAGCCGAGTCCGATAACACCCTCACACAGGACATTATCAGAGCATAATGTCCGACCCCGAGTGGTAAATAGCTTTTCTACCACTTTTTTCCGTATACATGAAAGAAAACACATAGTTGTAACTTGCAAGGATATTAAGTTACAATCATTATTGCCTATAAAACTTCCGCGACGACAGCAAATAGTTCCACAAACAACATCTTCTACTCACCACCAGATGACGCCAACTCCATGCAGAGAAAGATGTCTAGCATACAGCTAAGCTAACGTCAGTTAGAAGGACCGTTCCGGCCGTAAATAGAGGCTGTTCGCTTCCAGAAAGGCATAGGTTCAGAGAAAAGGGGCTTTAAAGTTGGCGGATTGCATTGGATCCAAATAAATCGGCGACGTCGTACGCACGTTAGTAAACATAGGACCGCTACGACCGTCATATGTTGGTTGGGGGAAAGGTGTTCCGACTACCTCCTGAAGTCCCCGGATGTACACTGAGGCGCATTGATCTCGTCCTCACACAACTGCGGCGGTTGTTCTGCCATAACCTCCGGAATTTAGCCAATCAGAATCCAGTATTTGAACATGTGACTAGAAAAAGTGGTAGAAGCAGGGCTTTACTTTGCGAAAGAACGTACACATTTGAAACTTGGAGATACGAGGTTTCCACCCGACAACGACGAAATGCTGTTGAAATTACTTCATCCACTTTTGCCATTGGAAAGCAGTTGTATGGCAGTGGTTCCCAACCTTTTCGGGATCAGGGTCCACATGTAAAAAGTGTTCGCGGCCCACCCATCTGACCACTTCACAGTTTATTTTAATGATGAATCAACAGATTGTGTTCCAGCTTGGATCAAAGTTTAAGTTCCTATTATTTATCAGTGTCACAATGTATAATTATTTTTAAAGAAAAAGATACCATGACTTTTTATTTTTATTTTTACATTAAAGCTATATCAATGTTACATAATTTTATCAATAATGTTTTGCCAATAATTTGGGGGCCCACTTGCAATATCCTCACGGCCCACTGCTGTATGGTGATGAGGCTGCCACCTGGTGTATTCCCAGAGTGCCCTAGCAGAGTGCACACACTTCAGCAGCCTGCAATATTTCTCCTATCATGTTATATGGCCTCCTGAATAACATCCTTTTTTCCCCCGTCTCTTAATGGCTGTTGTTCCCCCTTTAACGAGGGCGAGGGAGTGAGAGAGAGGGATACAGACAGCCATAAAGAGACATAGGTAGGAACATAGAGACATGTCACCATCCATAAGACTCAGTGGGCGGAGGCGTGGGGGTCATTTTGACTGGCAGGAGGTATAAGGTTCCAATTAGTGCCGCTGACTCGCTGCAATGGTGAGACTAATTATGGGATTTACAATAATGAACACACACACACGCACGCACACGCGCGCGCACACACACAAACACACAGACTGAGTGCAGCTAGGCATCTTGGGAGACCAGGCATTCAGGGATTTATGGTTTGCGCTCTGACGAATGAGCCTTGCACACCCCTCCAGAAAAGCATGCTTAAGTGCAGGAATACACGCACGCATGTGCGTGCCGCACACACACACGCACACGCACACACACACACACACACACACACACACACACACACACACACACACACACACACACACACACACACAGATCCTCTACCCTTCTCCCTCTACTCCACCTCCACTGACCGCCCCCGCCCCCTCTGTGGTGTGAAATTAAACATTAAACCAGAGCTGCACATGAGAGTCAAGGTGCTTAATGATGTCTGCTTCTCGACGCATTCCCGTGGAATCAAACAGGCGTGTGAGATGGAAATAGACATGAAGAGAACATAGGAGGCAAAAACCGAAGAGAGACAGCGAGGTTGAGCATTGCTTGTCGTCACACATTCGATACGAAACGAGAAATGACACTGAGAGAAGAATATCGCTTCACCGTTCCATTTTGACCATTACAATTGTTTTGTAATGAAGGCATTTCCCATGATGGGCTGTCTGGTTTTCAAAAGGAGAGCAATATCCATGACAAGCTGTATGTCATTCAGGTAGCGAATTCCAGGGAAATTAGAAAAAAAAGTGGATTGCAAAGGCCTCCATGAGATAAGTGAGAGCGTTTCGGATGCAGCAATAAGTGGGATTCAATTGTCTTCAATTCAACCTGATTCTAGGATTCAGAAGGATAACATACAATTATAAAGGGGGAGGAATAGACAAAGAAAGACAGATACAAAGAAGGAACAGTGGACAGGAGCTGAATGATTATGAATATGCATTTTGGTGGCAGCACACCGCTAGCGTGACTACGACTGCAGAGCGCGAACATGATTTATGTTCAAGCATGATGGGGAATTACATCATATTACTTCTCATCCTGGCAATATAAGCCGCTCTGTCAATTCTCTGTATTTGTTAGTGCAGCGCATAAATATTATAAATGAGATGCTTGGTGAAGATATGGTAAAGCATTAGCGACCTTTCCTCTGTTCATGTGTGACCACACAGAAAGCATGGGAATGGAGCCGGAGGTGGGAGGGCTGTGCAGATAAGTGGATCTTTCGCGTACTCAATAATTATGTCCATGCACCGAAGGGCTGATCTACACACAGTAAATAGCAAAGAGATTTATGCACAGTGTTTCCTTGCACAATTTTTAAATCGAGTGCATCGCAGACAAATTGGAAATTGGACAAATTGAGGACATGCCTGCCAGGACTATTTAACGCTATGGGTGACTTTGTTCCTCAGTTATAGGTATAATTCCTTTAGAAGCTAATAACAGATGTGGCTTGTAACCACACGATTATTTAATTTGTGTTCAAACTGAGCTTATTTTGTAGAGCCGGGGAAACCAACTACCAGTTTCACAGATAGGAAACGTCCATAATGCACATCCAGTACTGAAAATGACTTCAGTTTAGCAACATGGAGGCAGTTGTGTGTATTGGTACACAGTAGCACAATTGTACACATTTGGCGCGAACCTTCAGGCACGTGCATACATAGACATCAAAGTGGGCTTGAGCCCCTGCCCTTTTATCCGTCTGTAAAAAGTGCCCTCTCCAGACCATGAATGCAGTTTTTACTATGGTGAAAGAAATGCAAATGCCCGTTTCCAATGCCATACCTGAAGGCGGCATTCAAGTTTTCCAAACTCTCCCAAACTTGAATGCAGCATCTTATGTTGAAAGAATTGCCCTCTCTGTGAAGAAATCCATGACGCTATGCCACATCTCCAGTATTGACTTGAGTATGCTTAGGCGCCAGCTACACAGAGCTGGATATTTCTGAAGCTAGACATTTTTTTTATGCGTTTGGGGCTTGCAGCCACACAAAGCTGGATATTTCGGCTGCGAAGCTGGATATTTTTGAAACCGGATAAATAAGTGGAGAGATTGAAAAATATCCGATTCACTGGATCCGTGTAGACAGGGAACCCGGATATCTCTGAAGACTTTACTGTGTGTGATGTGCTTGTTTGACCTAGATATCTTTGTCGTGTGGACCTAGATATTTTTCTATGTGGATATCTGAAAAACTGGGATATATGAAATATCCAGCTCCGTGTAGCCTATGCCTTAGTTCAGTGTGGTATCACAGAATTTTCGATATTTCTACCAAAAGGCCCTTTTAGAAATTCCAGACCCTGCCTCTCAAACATTCTCTGCACATCCCTGCTAACCTTGCTAACAGGAGAGTTCATTAAACACTAAAGCATCCAACACTGTATGCAGTCATGGTACTCTAAGAAACAGTACTATAAGGCCCTTTTGGGAAACTAAAACATGAATCAAGCAATTAATTACTGGGACAAAAACAAAGACTTTTCTGCTGCACACAAGGTCTTATCTGAGAATTGGGTCTACTTTTTCTGGACCCCACACATCAATTGACCAGCTCATGGAAAGCTATTTTACACATCTTGGGCTTGAGACTTCAAATGCTTCTTTTTGTAGTGACTGAGAAACCTTTTAATTTGGTTCTGGAAAATGTAGATCATCGTCTCTTTTGTTGAGGAGAAGAATAAGCCATACTAGCTTTTAAGAAGTGAAGGTACAGCTAATTCAAACAAAGGGAGAGTGGGGCAGTTACGCTGACAGCAAAATCTACGAAGTATTGTATTCAACAGCTGGTTAGAATGTTTTTCAGTTAATTCTGAGGTTGACCCTAAGGTTTATGTTTGTCCACAGAATGTATTTTATTGTAATCTATATTAATACCCTTTTACAGTGCTTTAATCTGTTTATTTTGTTCAGCTTCTGTTTAAAGAATTGCTACTTTGCACTCCAGAAAAGCAGCTCATAATTCTAGGTAATTTATTATTGCTTTTTCTTTTAGACTGATTTATTATGGATATCATTGTGTTCATTTGTCATCCTCGATTAGAAAGCAGTTTGGGTCAACTTGTTTTTCAAATAAATAAGACTTGATTTGACATTTTAAATATTTGACACAAATATCAAGCAATCTGACATCTTACTCATGAAATACCATTACTTGACTTGGATATTACTCAAGTAGAAGTCAGATTACTTGTGTGGAAAACTACAATACAATAGTAGCATGAATACTTCCTTCCTTCCAACCAATCCCTCTATATTTCAGTGATGCTGTCCAAGTGGTGAATGACTTATTTAGGCTTTCTACTAGATTAACCACATAAAGCGGTCATCCCCAGATGCCTTAGTGAGCATGCCTGGTTACAAGGTGTTCAGAAGGGACAGAGTAACTGGAAAGGGTGGGGGGGCCTTGCTTTATATCAAGAACACCTTACAATGTAAGCAAATTGTATGGCCCACTGAGATCCAGGCCGAATGTGTAGGTGTAGAAATTACACTATCCACAGAGATGAAGTTCACTCTAATTTGCTTATACCGTCAGCCATCAGCTAAAGTAGAAGTATACGACCAGCTAAAGACCATCCTCACGGCGTGTGATTTTAATCAAGAAGTAATACTAATTGGTGATACAAATGTTAACTGGGACGATAAAAAAATAAGGAAAAATCTTAAACTGGTAACAGACCACTATAATCTGACCCAATTAATAGAGCAACCTACAAGAATAACCAGTCACTCAGCAACCAAGATAGATTTACTGTTTTCAAATAAAGTGGAAAGAATCGCTAAAACATTTAACTTCGTGACAGGTCTCTCTGATCACAACATAATATTCTTTTCCAGAAAACTCTCAAAACAGGCGTTTAGCAAAGCTCAGTCCCAGCCTATAGTCAAAACAATCCCAAAACATCTGCAACATAGCCTTGAGGTCGCCCTACAAGGGCTAGAGTGGGATGATCTACACTCATGTGATGATGTTGAGACCGGATGTAATATCCTGCACTCCAAAATTGGCAGGGTAATGGAATCTTTCACCAGAGGTGGTAACCAGAGGAAAGTGAGAAAAATCACTCTACCTTGGGTCGATAAAAAATGTAGAGATCAAATGAAAACCAGAGATTTACTGCTTAAAAAGGCATTAAAATCTGGCCTGACAACGGACAGACAGCTATTCACACATGCTAGAAACAAAGTCACAAATTTCTTAAGGAGGGCTAAAGCTGGATTTTATATCTCCATCATAGAGAGTGCCAGAGGAAATGGAAAAAAAGTGTGGGAATACATAAATAAACTGACAGGGAAATACTATAAGCAGGATAATAACAACTTAGAACTTAAAATAGATAATGTCCTGGTGAAAGATCCCCACACGCTTGCTAGCAATCTAATGCTGTTTTTTCTAAACTCTGTGTATGAAATCACACAGTTGTTCAGACCCTCTAAGTTTGTTTCACGCCCTGTTCAAAATGATCTCCCCATTTTTAATTTGGAGGAAGTCACAGAAAACGAGGTGACAAACATTGTCAGATCACTGAAAGCATCCAAAGCTAAAGATGCACACGGGCTTGACACAAACTTTCTTAAAACAAATATTGTATCTCTGGTGGCACCAATCACACATCTGGTAAATCTGTCCATAAGAAAATGCACTGTCCCAACTCAGTGGAAAGCTGCTGTTATAACACCTATATTCAAATCTGGCTCAAAAACGGACATATCAAACTATAGACCCATAAGCATCTTACCTGTTATATCAAAAGTGGCTGAAAAGTGGATTGTAAAGTCTATTGTTAAACATCTAGACAAAGGCTACACCCCTCTGCATCCTATGCAGTTTGGGTTTCGAGCCTTCCACTCCACTGAGTCAGCAAATTGCTTATTCATTGAAAAGCTAAAGTGTGCTTTGAACAAGGCCCCCTGCGCAATGGCAGTATTTTTAGATTTCAAGAAAGCATTTGACTCTGTCAGCCATCAGGTCCTCTTGTCCAAACTAACACATTTCAACTTGTCCCCAGAGGCCATCAAATGGTTTACATCATACCTATCAAATAGAGAACAGTGTGTAAGCATAAATGGCATCAAGTCTCCTTATCACACTTGCTCGGTTGGTGTCCCCCAGGGATCAATAGTAGGACCAATTCTGTTTTCTCTGTTCATAAACGACCTACCTGATGTATGTAAAGATGTACATATCCAGATGTACGCAGATGATGCGGTTATACTGACTCATGGAAAGAGCTATGCAGAGGTGTCAACGGTTTTAACTTCTGTTCTGACCAGCGTTCAGGACTGGCTTACAGACTCATGCCTGCTCCTGAATGCAAAAAAGACGGTCTGCATGGCTTTTTCCAAAAGACCAGTTGTGATGGAGTCATCAAATGTGTTTCTGGGTGGAGAGGAACTTGAACTTGTGCCAGAGTTCAAGTACCTCGGGGTCATGTTAGACTCAACCCTAACCTTTAAAAAACATGTAAAAAAGGTTACAAACACAATCAAGTTCAACCTTCAGAACTTTAAACAAATCAGACCTTGTTTGGCAGTTAGTGCTGCTAAATCTTATCTCCAATGCATGATCCAATCACACATTGAGTACTGTTTCACAAACTGGTCTTGCACAGGTATAACGATTCTCAAACCCATTGAACAGCTATATAAGAGTGCGCTTAAGGTATTCGATAGGAAACCCCGCTCATATCACCATTGTAATATTCTTCAGAGGTACCGTTTTTTGAGTTTCGCTAATTTTAAGGTATTTAAACAGGTCAGTATCATATATAAGACCCTAAATGGTCTATGCCCACCTCCCCTAAAGGAATTCATAAAAAGGAAGCCCGATAGAGGACTCAATACTAGAGCAATCACTAGAGGGGATTGCGAAGTACCGTACCGGGTAACCGCTTTTGGAAAAAACACCCTTTCAGTGCAGGGATGTTCAATCTGGAATGACCTACCTCTAACAATAAGAGACTGTTTGTCATTTCCATCCTTCAAGTTCAATCTAAAAAAATGGTTAGTTGACAATCAAACCTGTGACCATGTATAGTTTTAAGAGTACAGCCCATGTCATGTACGTATATTTTTAAACTTTTCTTTTCTAATGTAGGGTACTGTTAGTAATATGTGTTGTTTTTGTTGTTTTCTCTTGGTTGAGGAAAAATAGTATTTGTATGTATGTTCTTAGGCGCCCTCTCCTAATGTAGGGTTACTGTTTGTTGGTATGTATTGTTTTGTCTTCATGTGGGGACTACGGATGAAATTTAGCATTCTTGCTAATTCCGGCTTATTTACATTGCTTTCATGTAGTGTTCATTAATATGCATTGTCCCGTCTAAATAAACAAATAAAGTAAAGTAAAAGTAACCGGCTATTGGCTATTCAGAAAGAACTTTGGTGTAGAAGGGAGAGAGAGAGAGAGAGAGAGAGAGAGAGAGAGAGAGAGTTCAGAGAGACCTGTGCGAGTTCACCCAAACTTAAACTTACATAAAATCACACACACACACGTGCCACTGTCTCTCAGCGATAATACGCAATTCCAACTATCCAAATCAATGACAATAATATTGTTTTGAGACTGCTTGCAATTATGAAGGTAAGTTTTGTGTGTTTGTGTGTGTGTGTGTGTGTGTGGGGGGGGGTGTACAAAAGAGAATTTATGAAGCTGACACTGGATAGTTTATGCAGGACATGGCTGCCTCCTCCAACCCAGCCTCCACCTTTGCACGATCAGTCTGGCTAAGCTCAAATACTTGTGATTGTCTGATTAAGTTACAGGTCAATGTGGTTAAGCTCAAATACTGTGATTTTTACTATAAGTTCATGTCAATGTTGTTAAGCTCAATACTGTGATTTTTACTATGTTACATGTCAAGGTTAAGCTCAAATACAATGATTTTAACTAAGTTAAACGTCAAATGTATTGCTATTATTCTGCTATTGTATCCTCCCTATGGGGGGTATTGCTTTGCGTTCCCTGATTTTGCTTAGCATGCTCAGAAAAGCTTGCACAAAATCTCAGGGAGCATCTCCTATCGTAGAGCCCTTTAAACGCCAAGGTTAACTGTATTCCATTTATGCTATAAATGGTTAAATATGCTTGTTGTGTATTCCATTTTGCAATAAATGGTTAAATGACTTGACGTGAATGTTCCTGACTACATTTTGCATCTGTAATATTTAGTGGAGATTGGAGAAATTCACAGAAGACATACTGTACAGTATGATATATTTTCCACACACTATATTATTGATCTTCTCACATCAGAACAATGGAATTTCCTTTTGAACAGCAGTATAAGAAGAGGAATGTTGTAGGCTTGATCAAGATCCCAGATTTTCTTGTATTGCTAAAGCTAGTTTAGAGGGGAGAACCACCCATTTCCAACATTGAACTACAGTATGTCATTAATATACCTTCGAGTTGTTTTGTGGAAATAAGAAAAATGCCCCCCCCCCCCCCCCCCCCCCCCCCCTTCTGTGTTGCCTAGAACTGGAGGGTTAGTTTTGGGGTTTGGCTTGCAAAGTACACAGTGGTATATTAATGACATGGTTCAATATTGAAAATGGGTGGCTCTCCCCTTTAATTTCTGGTGCCGTTTCTTCTCACACTCTGGTGTTTAAATAGTCCCCAGGGAAACATAAAGATAGGGTAATCGACACATTGTGATATTCGAGGCAACATTCAATTAATCAACATCTCGCACTTAGAACTCATCAAGTAGCCTATCATCTTTGAAGCCACTCTTGGCCTTTGATGAGAAAACGTATAGATGTGCTCCTAACAATTTAAATAAGATGTGTTAACGAAACAAGCTCTTCCGTGGCAAGAAAACTACCATTCAATAAGTGTGCAGTTTGTTACAGTACATGGCTCATGCTGACACTCAATGCCCCTGCCTATTATAGAGGGTCATATGTATCAGCTAAACAATACATCCTCTCATTACATCACACACAAACATGCTTTTACGATGCGCCCGTAAATACTGTAGCTTGAGGAAAAGGAGTACTATTTTCAATTAGGGTATTTAACAGACGTTCTTTATCCAAAGCGATCCAACCAATAAAGTAGCATCAGTCTAAGCCAGGGGTCTTCAACGTTTTCAGGCCAAGGACCCCTTAGTTGAGATTGAGAGATGGAGCAGGGACCCCATAAACTCTTCATAGATTCCATATAGGCTACAGTAGTTTCATTATTTGACAGCACAATCATTAGCGTATTTTGGATTCATGTCCATTTGTATTTTTCAGATATTTAACTACTGGAACCAGCCATACTTAACTCATTGAGTGCCTATCCCGAAGGTTTTGATTTTTTTTGGACCCCATAAAATCTAGTGAACATGATTTCAATCGCGATTTTGCATGTTCCACCCCCATACAACCCCATCTAACATACAGGGCAGCCATGTTTGTTTACATAACATGTAAAACATAATGGCGATTATCTCAAGAATGCCTGAACGGATTTCCAATCGGATTTTTTTGTTTGAAAGCTGTGAACAAACTGCACAAATCCACTTCAATGCAATCCAGGATTGCATTGGATTTTTTAGAGCTCATTCTTCTCTGTTTTTTTCCCATGCATGAGGTGTGCAAGGTTTAATCATGGCTAAGTTGACGAAAATAAGGCTTCTAAAATGCTTGGTAACCAATAGCTAACTTCAAGCTAACTTCATCCTCTTCCTGTACATGCACAAAGGAAAGTGTTCAGGCAAGACATGGCTGCAGGGCTTCTGCATATACCAGCATATCTCTATGGGATTTTCTATGGCCACTGGGCGCCCTCTAGTGGTGAACGGGGTGGCACTCAAAGAGTTAATAAACGTGACCTTTCACTCAGTACTTAGTCTGCTCTTTTTCCCCTCTACACCGAACCTCTTTGCCGAAAATAGCCGGTCTATAAGCTCACAACGCCTCGCAGCGCATGTAGATCTGCTATTTTTGGCTAAAGTTCTCTGAATATATTATGGACGCTAGGGTTCAAGTGGTTAATATGAAAAAGGAGAAAAAGTTTTTATCACTGAAAGATTTGGAGGACCCCCTGCAGTAACTGAGGACCCCCTAGCCTAGGAGTTCCGGACCCCCTGTTGAAGACCCTTGGACTAAGCAGTATAATTATCAAATAATAATAATAATCTGCACATTGAAACTATACAAACTACAGGATGCCAGGTCAACAAATGAACCTGGCAGCTTTCTAAATAATATGCCATCTAATGTCTCATTTTACTGCATGATCTGTAAAGGCTAAGTCTTGTATCATCCCGGGGGAGAGGAAATTAATCTTCTGCATTCGCCCAGCAGATGGCTTGCTCAGATGAGTGCTCGGTGGGGAGCTGTTAGGGGTCAAGTGTCTTGCTGAGGGACACTTCCACACGTAGATAGAAACCATGACCTTCTGATCACCAGGCAGCCTCTCTGCCCACTCAGCCACTGCCGCCCGCATGGCAGCTACACATACTGTAGCTCTAAGATAATACAGGGACATTGAATATCTTGAAAGTCGTCACTGTCGGGCAGAAACCTTGTAACTCCAAGTTTCAAATGTCTATGTTTTTAGGTCAATTAAAGCCCTACTTCATCATACAAAAGTGTCGCACAAAAGTAGGGAAAATAGCAGATCTACCAGTAAGCCCTAAGGGCGAGCTCGCGCACATGGGCGAGCGGCGAGTGCTGGCACTTTGGCATGGGATCAACTTTCCCTCTGCGTCTTAAAATAAATATTGGCACTTTGGCTACAGTGTGTGTGCGGACGCTTCTTTGCCTTTAATGACTATTAATGGGATCAACTTTAACCAAAAGAATGCACAGACCTGGTTGGTTGGTTGTTTAAGTTGGACAAAATGTGGCCATATTTTCCCAAATATGGAGATGACATAATCCACATGAGACTGACACAATATGTCCATATATGGGCATTCCCAGATATATTGATGACATCAGGGATCTCCAACAAGGACGGAATTAATTTAAGTTGGCCAAAATGTGGCCTTATTTTCCCAAATATGGATTAGCTGAGATGAGGTGTCACTGAACTGTGATGCACATAGGCTTTAATATTGATGACATCAGGGATCTCCATATATGGGCATAAAAGGGACAAGGACGGAATTAATTTGCAACATCATTGTGATGTCAGAACAGGTCAGCTATATCCTTCTGCTGAGCTGGGATTATATTGATGACATCAGGGATCTCCATGTATGGGCATAAAAGGGACATGGACGGAATTCATTATCAGGGATCTGCATATATGGGGCTATGCCCTATATCCTTAAAGTTATACCATGTAACTTTTTTTGTAAAACAAATCTTAAAATGGTCCTAACTGTTAAATCGCTAAAGTTTTAGAACCCCCACTCCGTTATTTTCAGCTTCTGAAGCCTTCTCTTTATATGTTTTCTTCTTAGCAGTGACAGGGGCGGGTTTTCGCGGCAAAATGACGTCATCATACTACCGGCCAATCACAGCGAGGGTTATACACTGCCGGCCAATCACAGCGCATCTTGGAGTGGGGTCGCTAGGGCTGCCATATTTGTAGTCTCCCGTGTGTTTCTATACTCGGGTGCACGGTAAGCATGGGTGAAGGAGTGTATCTCCGGAATGGCTGAACGCACAGCAACCAGGGACCCCTCAAAAGATAGATCTCGGCGAGGTGGAGACAGACGCGGGGGTGTGAGAACCGAAAAACGGCCGAAAGACGCGGACGCGACCGAGGTTTGCTATAGAGCTACTGACCACAAGTTGAGCAACTTACACAGTATAGCTTTAAGCTGAGCTGGGATGATATTGATGACATCAAGGATCTCCATAATATGGGGCTATATCTCCATAATGTTGGGCTAAATCCTATATCCTTCTGCTGAGCTGGGATGATGTCCGAACAGTTATATTGTGATGTCACTGTGATTGTCAGAAGAGAGACAGTCAAAGAAGAGTGACATATTAATGAGTGATTTTGAGTGACAGACAGGATCTGGAGGATTTCATACTAAGTAGCGACCTATGGTGCTTGTAGATTGGCTATTTTCACTATTTTAAATCGTTTTAAAACAATAACAAAAAATTAAGGTTTTGGATTTGGAATCAATCGATTTATTTCTGGCTTTGGTCAATGGAACCATCATGGTATACTTTAAGTTCCTACTTATCAGATTCACATTGAAAATGTACAAGGTTTAGAAAAAAAATATACCACGCCTTTTTTTTTTTTTACATAATTTAAAATATTAATGATATATAAATCGTTGTTGTCGGGTGTAAACCTTGTATGTCCAAAACCGTTTATTTTGTTTTTATCATTTTAAAAGATATTTAAAAATAGTGACAATCTTTAATTTTACTCGTTTTGTGCGAGAGTCTTTTATGATGAAGCAGGGCTTTACTTTACGAAAAAGAAAAAAAGAAAACTTACAAATTTGAAACTTGGAGACAGTGACAATATAATATTATCAATAGAAATGTGTCTCGTCAATTATTTGGGGGCCCACTTGCAATGTCCTCTCGGCCCAGTAGACCAGTAAGGGCCCCCGGCCCGCAGGTTGAGAGCCACTGATCTAATAATTCATGTGTCTGTGTCCCCTTCTCCACCTGTCCCTGGCAGACACAACGCAACTCATCTCCGTCCCTCACTGACTGTCCTGTCCCTCACTGACTGTCCTGTCCCTCACTGACTGTCCTGTCCCTCACTGACTGTCCTGCATGTCCCTCACTGACTGTCCTGTCCCCGACCCCTCGTGTCCCTGGTAATTAACCCTCAAATACCTAGTAGATTTTAACCACGTTAACCATTATTTTGTGCTTTAACTATTGAAAAATAGCAGATATACAAGCTCACAGCGCGGCACCGAGTGCCGCGCTGCGAGCTTATAGATCTGCTATTTTTGAAAAATTGTGGAAATTTGTGCAAGCCTAAATTCTTCCTTCTAAATCAGTGGTTCTCAAACATTTTCTTGTCAAGGACCCCCAAAATTACATTTATTTGGCCGCAACCCCCCCCCCCCCCCCCCCATCTCAAAATATGTTGTTCCAGGGACCCTCCAGAAGCAGAGATTTGAGTTACAAAGGTTTGCTTTGAAAAATATACATTGAAAAATGTGCACACATTTTCACGATTTAAAACAAATAGCAGATCTGCTATTTTGCTATTTTTCAATAGTTAAAGCATTCAATAATTCTAGGCCTAAATGGGTTAACCAAGTAACTAAAAGTTACCCCCTCCCCTCTCTCTCTCTCTCTCTCTCTCGCGCTCTCTCCCTTCCAGTCACTGCCGTTTCAAGGTGACACGTTTAGTCTGCTCTTCACTGAGCCCCCCTTCATACAAACCATCTGGACCCAGTCTGCCTTGTCCATTTACTGTACCATGCCACACACGCACACACAGGGGCGTCACAAGGGGGGGGGGGGGGGGGGAGTGGGACTGAGTTACTAGGGCCCAAGGCGGAGGATCCTTCATTATTTTATACTTTAGCTATTGAAAAATTGCAGATAAACAAGCTCACAGCACGGCATCGAGTGCCGCGCTGCAAGCTTGTAGATCTGCTATTTTAGAAAAGTCGTGAGAATGTGTTCATATCTTTGAATATATGTATCTTTTAAGCGAACATTTCTAACTCAAATTTTGCTTCTGAGGGGTCCCTGGAACTAAATATTTTGAGAAAGGGGTCCGTGGCCAAATATATTTTGGGGGTCCTTGACATGAAAAACTTTGAGCACCACTGACATCTAAAACATTTTTTTTCAAAAACCTGGATTTGAAATATTCAAAGACTTAAAGACAAATTCTAAAAAATAGATTTTTCAAAAATAGCAGATAGCGCGGCACCAAGTGCCGCGCTGTGAGCTTGTATATCTGCTATTTTGCACTCGTTAAAGCACAAAATAATGCGTAATAATGCGTTCCCAGTCTAAATGGGTTAAACCCCCTCCCCCTATGAAGAACATTCATGGGGGGGCCCGCAGTGAATCCTTGTACCCAGAATTTGGTGCGGCGCGCGCGCACGCACACACACACACACACACACACACACACACACACACACACACACACACACACACAGTACAAACAAAAAAGGAGAAATAACCAGTCAAAACAGTGTTTCTCAATCCCTTCGTCTGTAACAGAGTGTAGCAGCTTAAACTGGCATGCCGTTCTCTGTCCGCCAGAATGAATCTGATAAGTGAGAACAGCCTGCGAGGCCACTTTAACATTCATAGGTAGAAGATGCACCCAGCAGAGCACAGCACGGTGCCAAGGAGGCTGCCTGTCCACCAAGTGTTGCAGAGCCACACACACCCCCTGTTCATTTAACATCACACCAAATGGACCCAGAAGGGTCCATTTTTGGTTAAGTTTGTACCCCCTCTCTGAGTTATAAATGGATACGATTAAAACTGAGGATTTGTGTGTGTGTGTGTGTGTGTGCCATGTCCTATTTTGGCCATAGCTTCTTTTCAATATTATTTACAACAGCACAGGTCAAATCAATTAAAACAATCAATGTGTCAAAAAATAAATAAATGCCTCGATACAATGCAAACACCAATCAACCATTAAAATCGATTTGTGTGTGTGTGTGTGTATATTATATATATATATATATATATATATATATATATTCTTTTTAATTACATACAATCTCTATACTCTCTAATGCTAACGTCCGTTAATGTTTGTGAGAAAGTGATGGCGTTATCCCCGGATGGGCCATGTGTGTGTGTGTGTGTGTGTGTGTGTGTGTGTGTGTGTGTGTGTGTGTGTGTGTGTGTGTGTGTCAGTGTGTGTGTGTGTGTGTGTGTGTGCGTGTGTGTGTGTGTGTGTGTGTGTGTGTGTGTGTGTGGTTGTGTCGGGCCTGCGGCCAAATTTACAGCATGCAGTGTGCTATATTCCTCCATACCCAATTTAACATCACAGCATAATTAAAGAGACTTGGCAGCTCCCTGACAGCAGATTTCATACTCCCCTGCACTAGAATAAGGCCCAGTGGGGGGGACAGCACAGGGAAGACATAAAGACAACACACCGCCGCTGATATGTCAGGATACACATTCCTTAAGTAAACATCAAATTAATTATTGATTTTACCGTCTTTTTTTTTGCTTAGCCAACCATATTTGGTTATCGTAAAGGTGTGCAGACTGTGTATGTGTGCACTGTATGTGCACTGTATGTGTGTGTGTGTGTGTGTGTGTGTGTGTGTGTGTGTGTGTGTGTGTGTGTGTGTGTGTGTGTGTGTGTGTGTGTGTGTGTGTGTGTGTGTGAGTGTGTTCGAGTATGTGTACGTGACGTTTATGTGTGTGTACACACAAGACCCAAATGTCCTGTAGTGTCCCTTGAACTTAGATTTTTATTTCAGCTGCCAATGACTAAATGGAATATTTCTTCTTTTTTTTCTCCCCCAAGCTGAAAATGCCAGCCACTCTTCTAAAAGCGGCCCAGTTGGGAGCGGTTGACAGTGCTATGGCGGAGAAGCGTTTTTTTTTTTTTTTTTTTTTTTTGAGACACGCTTCGGTTGCTATGATACGGAACATCTGCAGAAGTCAAAATGTGGGCACACGGCAGAGTGCTTGCTCTAGTCTAGATGAAGCAGGGCTAAAGCACACTGGTCTATCTTCATCATTGCTTCCCAACATTCTATGGATGAAGGCCCACTTGAAGATCTCGAAAGTGTTTCAGATTTTCACCCATCTGACCATCCATTCAGGCTGCCATGTTAAAGAGCCCGTGGAAAGGACATGCCCTGTTGAGAGAAGTTGTTCTGGGCAGGGCTAAACAACCTCACCTGATGAGTCACTGATCGCATAATTCCACACAACGCCTCGCGGTGCGAGGCGTTGTGTGCTTGTAGATCAGCTGTTTTCACTACTTTTGTGCGACAGCCTTGTATGATGAAGCAGGGCTTTACTTGGTGAAAAAACGTACACATCTGAAACTTGGAGATACAAGGTTTCTGCCCGACAGTGACGATATACTATTATAAATTTGCGGGGCACTGGACAGCAGGACACACATAACACACAGACAGACACTTCTACTTCGGCGGATCTGGTTTTGATTTTTATATAATCACGGATAGACGGACGGTCCACGGATCTGATTAATGACGGGTGGGGCGGGCGCGGGATCTCAAAATTGGACCCGTGCAGGACTATGCCCCAGAGTGCATCACCATTTTTTGGCTAAAATTATTATTTCACTGCCTTCGGTGGACATCCCCCCCCCAAACACACAACACCACACACACACACACACACACACACACACACACACACACACACACACACACACACACACACACACACACACACACACACACACACACACACACACACACACACACACACACACACACACACACACACACACACACACACACACACACACACACACACACACACACACACACACACAGTCATTAGCAGAAAAACTACAGCTTATTTTTCACAACTTTGAACCCAATTTTTATTTACTTAATTTTGTTTTAATCATTCTAATTAGGCTCTGTGGTTTATAACATAGTATTCTGTGGTCTGACAAAATATAAAATATGAATACATAATAAGAGTTTTTTGGGCCTACTCAGGGTTAGGGTACTTCCTGTTTACGGGCTCTTTAAGTGGTCAGATGGGTGGACCATGTGCATTTTCAGAGCATAATTATTTTAATAATCAATCGCTTGGGTTACAGCTTGGATCAATGGAAATAACATAATACATACAGGGGTCAGAATAATTGATTTAGTCAATTGTAAAGAAAAATCTATTCAAATGTTTTCGTGGTATATAAGAAAATCTATAAAAGGTGTAATAAAAAGCTGCATCTCAATTATTCGATTAACCGACCTGAGAAAGATTAAGTCGGTTATTGGTGGTAAATATCGATTTCGATATATATATATTTTGGGTTAATTGTACAGTCCTACACAACACTCATTGAAAACAATTAAAACATACGCTGCCATTGAGCCAGACTCTTTGTTGGACACAAACCCTGTATCACCCTATCCTCTCTTTACCCCTCTCTCTCTCTCTCTCTCTCTCTCTCTCTCTCTCTGTGTCCCTCTCCCTCTCTCTCTCTCTCTCTCTCTCTCTCTCTCTCTGTGTCCCTCTCCCTCTCTCTCTCACAATATGTTTTTATGTCTCCCTCTGTTTGAAGTCTTTGAATTCTTTGATCAGCTTACTGTTGTGCAGCAACATCAAATCCACCTGTGTGCTCAGTCGTTATTTCCACAGCTGCGTTTTTGAGATAATTTGTCGTTCACTCGTCCCGTCCACTTATGGTGAAGCGTGCGCGGTATGTTGAGTGCATTTTGCACGCCTCATGATAACTGGCAGGCACAGTGGCAAAGTGAAAAAGTTCAACAAACACGTCTCATCCCGCAATGCTAATTAACAACTTGCAATTAGTTTTTCTCCACCAATATTTTCCTACAATGTTAAAATCTAATTTAGATTCTGCAGTATATGATATATTATAGATGTTAATTAATACATGGATACGCCCATTGCTATGATGAGTTGACTGCCTTACACATCTTAAGTCGTGTTACCTAAAATCCAACGCTGGATGGCGCTGTTTTGATTCGGGGGCATGTCGCCCGATGACATAATGACGTAACAGGAAGCAAAACAATCTTTCTCTTGTTTTAGGATTTTAAACAAAGGAACACTTCAACGATGCATATTTTCAGATTCTAGCAGACCCGTGGCCATCTTTTGAATGCTCCCGTGCACGGATGCCCGCGACAGAAAATAATCAGCCAATGTTCAATGGTATGTGAAAAACTCTCTGAATCCCGGCTGTCAATGTGTTAAGTCATACATGTGTGCGTGTGTACGACAGACGTGCACAGCGTTTATTATTATGTTGTGAGGTGAGAAAATGAAAGGTGTGAGAATCGAATCTCTGCCTTCCCCTCCTGCTTTTTCTCACCTTCCTCTCCTATCTCATCCCTCTCCTACGGTCTCTCCATCATTTACAAGGGGAGAGACAGAAGAAAAAAATATTGCCTCTCTCTCCTCTAAACCTCTTGCTCTCAGTCAGGGACTTGCAGAGAATGTTAGAGAGGCAGGGGCTGAAAAAAATAGCAGACCTCCAAGCTCACAACGCGTCGCAGCGCGACGCGTTGTGAGCTTGGAGGTCGGCTATTTTCGGTTGATCCCACACTGAACTAAACACGATCAAGCAAATACTGGAGATGTGGCGTAACGGCATGGATTTCTACACAGAGAGGGCAATTCTTTCAACATAAGATGCTGCATTCAAGTTCAGGAGAGTCAGGACAAGGCAATTCTCTTGAATGCCGCCTTCAGGTATGGCATGGAAAGAGGGCGTTTGCATTTCTTTCACCGTATAGTGAAAACTGCATTCATGGTCTGGAGAGGGCACTTTATACCGACGGATAAAAGGGCAGGGGCTCAAGCCCCCTTTGATGTCTATGTGTGCACTGCTCTCAGTCTTCTCTCACCTCCCTCCCTACTCTCCTCGTTTCCTCCCTCCCTCGCGCCTCTCTCTCGCGCCGTTTGGGGCGCATGCAGCGGTGTTATTGCCTACAGTTAGTTTACAGCAGGCTCTCCATCATCATTGAGGCAAATGGCTTCATGCATTACATAGTTCTAAGGCCGTTTTGGAAAGGGCCTCCATAAATAATGACTGAGAGTGAAATGGAAACTATGGGGAAAGCTGTTACTTTTTCACCCGCTCCGTGTCTATCTGTGTTGTTCACAACGCTCCGCGGCTAAAAAATGCATGAGGCAAAATATGTCCTCGCTACGGCTGCGGCGAGGGAACAAAACAGAAAGAAAAAAAAAAGATTGGGTAGGGGGGTTCGGGAGGGGAGATCGATTCATGTGAGACGAAGGTTAGAAACGGGGCGACATTATGCCGCTCGTATATCCCTGCATTTTCTTACAGTCTCCATCAGGGGTGTCGCACCAAATTCTGGGCCCTGGGTACAAGGATTCACTGCGGGCCCCCCATGAATGTTCTTCATTATTTTGTGCTTTAACTATAGAAAAATAGCAGATCTACAAGCTCACAGCGCGGCAACGAGTGCTGCGCTGCGAGCTTGTAGATCTGCTATTTTTGAAAAATCGTGGAAAAAGTATTTGAATATTTCAAAATGAATCCTTCTAAGGTTTTTGAAAAAACGATGTTTCTATGCCAGTGGTGCTCAAACCTTTTCATGTGAAGGACCCCCAACATGATATTATCTATTTGGCCACGGACCCCCATCTCAAAACATTTAGTTCCAGGGACTCCCAGAATAACAAACTGAGTGGAAAAAATACATATATTCAAAGATTTGTACACATTTTCACGACTTTTCAAAAATAGCAGATCAACAAGCTCGCAGCGTGGCACTCTGTACAAGCTGTGAGCTTGTATATCTGCTATTTTTCAATAGCTAAAGTATAAAATAATTAAGGCCCCTCCACCTTGGGCCCTAGTAACTCAGTCCCCCCCCCTTGTGACGCCCCTGGTCTCCATAGATGTAATTTGTGGAATGGCAGTAAATGTGTTGGCAGCCCAACGGAAGGTTCAAATGTCCTTGTTTTAATATTCCGAAGAATAAGTTACTAATTTATTTATTGTAATGCAAGTGTCATGAATATTTAACAGCAGTTATCAATACTGTCACCTTGAACAGCTGTGGCTTGTGTATGTGTGTGTGTTTTTGTGAAAATGTGTGCCTATATAGATGTATTTCTGTGTGTGCATGCACAAGTCTGTGTCTAATTGTGTACAGAAACCAGTTAAGACTGAGTTATAATTAGTCGCACACTGACGTTACGCATCGAAAATAGCTTTCCTATAAAAGCTCTCAACACGTCACACTGCGACACGCTGTGAGCTTGTAGATCTTTTTTGGTGCACCCTCAGGCAACTAAATATGAATCAGACTAACTGGAAAACCAATGGAAATTATAGAGCTGTCACTATAATCCTGAACATGCAGCTGAAACACATGACGGCCATTTAACTGCACAGCATGTTAACAAACAGTCCCGCGTAGCAGATTGTTATTAAAGACAGAAAAGGTCGCACTCTATTCTGTATTAAAATTGTAGACGATAAAAAATAATACTAGGTCAAAACCGAGAATATGCCTGGACGGTGTTATGAAATGCTAGATGTTTTCTAGTTTGAAACTACAGATACAGGAAGTGAGTAAATGTCACCATAAACCTTCTGAATTCCCTTACAGGATTAACTGGCCAATGTGGAAATGTGGAAACTCCAACAACTGTCTGGCTGACCAATGGTGTAACTCAGGGGTCTTCAACAGGGGGTCCAGGACGCCTAGGGGGTCCTCAGAGTTACTACAGGGGGTCCTCCAAATCTTTGTGACTTTTTCCCTCCTTTTTTATATTAACCAATTGAACCCTAGCCTCCATATTCTGAGAACTTTAGCAAAAAATAGCAGATCTACGAGCTTGTAGATCGGCTAAGAGGTTTGTGTAGAGGGGGAAGAGCAGACTAAGTACAGAGTGAAAGGTCAAGTGTATTAAAATATTGACGGAGTGGTTAAATACCTGAAAACACAAATTGACATGAATCCAAAATACACAGATGATTGTCCTGTCAAACGATGAAACTATGGTATCTATGGGTTGTGTGGGGGTCCCTGCTTCATCTCTCTCTCTCAACTAAGGGGTCCTTAACCTGAAAACGTTGAAGACCCCTGGTGTAACTTCATCAGTTACTGACTCAGTCAGTCAGTCAGTCAGTCAGTCAGTCAGTCAGTCAGTCAGTCAGTCAGTCAGTCAGTCAGTCAGTCAGTGACTCTGAGACATGTGTATTAGTCCTAATAGGGCTGGCCCCACAGCCAAATGCATTTTTTGTGTTGGCCTGGCAGCAGTAATTACTTTGCCAACCCACGTAGGCAATTGTAAAGGACAAAACAACGGTGCCAAATGATTGATGTCCATTCTACTGAACTTAAGGCTAATGCCACAAGGAATTTAAATATAAGACTGGACAGTTCATGTTCTGTAACTATAACGTGCATTGTCGGTGGCACAGATTTCTATGTGGGGGAGATGGTATTGTAAACATGGTATTGAAGAATGAATATAACAATATTCTTAATATAATAATATTACGCATAAATGAAATGCCTAAAAAAGTGAGGGAAAACTGAATATTTCTCACAAATTTTGACAGGTGGCCTCCAACTAATTATAAGAAGCTCCCTTAAAAGAAAAAGCAGCATATGCTATTATGTTAATGTGGGTCCAGTTTGCTGTTCCAACCTGGGTTTGTCAGTGAAGAGGCAGTACGCAGCGTGTGTACTGTATGCTGGCGGTGTGTGGGACACAGATTAAAGAACGGAGAGGTTTATTTTGCGTTTTGGCATATTAAGTGTTCTGGCAAGGCTGGTCCCAGTCCAGTCCAAGCATGTCCTCCCAAAGTGTGGTTTTGACTCGGCCCAAACCCAGCAGGATGCCCAACGGGGCCTGGGCTGAAAATAAGAAGTCCGCCACCTACCCAGCAGCCGGTACACACTATCTGCCAAGCTTTGACACACCGAACCGTCAGACACAAACTAACTTCTAAATTCCCCTGAAAGATATAAGCGCGCACACACACATACAACACACACAACACACACCACACACAACACACACACACACACACACACACACACACACACACACACACAGGGAGAAAGAGAGAGATAGAGAGAGAGAGAGAGAGATAGATAGACACAAGCACACTCAGACAGAACTTAAGTTGTGAGTTGAGGAGATGGAGGCCCTCGAGGGAGACTCAAACAGAAGAGGGGCTACATCTATTCCTGCTTCATCTCGCCCCTGCCATTTAGGTACACGCGCATGCACGTGTGTGTGTGCGTGCGCGTGTGTGCGTGCGTGCGTGTGTGTGTGCGTGCGTGTGTGTGTGTGTGTGAGTGCGTGTGCATCTGTGCATGTGTGACTAAACGTCTCCCACCGGATCCTTCAACCACTACAAAACTGGGACAAAGCCTCGGGAATAGAAGGAGAAAGACAGGGAACGAGAGAAGATGAAGAGAGAGGTAGAGAGAGTGCGGGGGGGGGGGGGGGGGGAGGTAGAGGAGACAGATTGATGAATCCTCCGCGTTAACTCTGTGGAGAGTGTAAAAAATGGATCCGAGTGGACCAGTACGGGTCAATTTGTACACTCACAGCTAAATTAACACTGAGGATTGTTACCGTGCAGGGGAAACGGCTTGCCCATTAATCCTCAAATACCTGGAACGCGCCGAGTCGCGTTAGATTTCAACCAGTTTAACCATTATTTTGTGCTTTAACTATTGAAAAAATAGCAGATCTACAAGCTCACAGCGCGGCACCGAGTTCCACGCTGCAAGCTTGTAGATCTGCTAATTATTTTTTTTATCACGAAAACGTGTGCAAGTCTTTGAATATCTTTGACCCGATCTTTGACCCGACTTCTAAATCCTTCTTCTAAATCAAGCTGTTCTCAAACTTTTTCATGTCAAGGACCCCCAAAAATACGGGTATTTGGCCGCGGACCCCCATCTCAAAATATGTTGTTCCAGGGACCACCAAGAAGCAAATATTTGAGTTACAAATGTTCGCTTTTAAATAGATATATTCAAAGACTTGTATATCTGCTATTTTTCAATAGTTAAAGCAATAGCCTAAATGGGTTAAGGGGGATTGAGACGGACAGCAAGACGGCTGACTCACAGTACAGTCCAGAGACGAGAGGCAAAGCGTGGAAGAAAGAGAAGCCACAGAAACACAATAGCGAATATTTCACCTGCTGTTGAGTTCCGCTCGCTGCATACAGATCTACAATAGAACCTGTATTCTAAAACCCACTTCGGAATAGAGAGCAGGCAAGGCGACCAGCGGGGAGACATCATTCCAAGCGTTAACGCAACACTGTGAAATACTGAACATTGCCGGAGATATGAGAGAACGTGTACATGTAACGGGTATAATGCCCTATTTTGCAGTTTAAATGTCCTAGTTTGTGGAATAAGAAAAGCGCAACGCTTTTATTTTCCGCAGATGTAGTCGCCAAAAAGAGAGGCGCTGCGCCTCGCCGCAGAGAGCGGCGGAATGCGCCGCTGCCGCCGTAGACGGTTCCACATTTTCCCTCTTAAAAAATGAACAGAGCTCAGAGGAAACATTATAAGAACGTGGGCAGGGAATTTCAACATGCTGTAACACAGTACAGCCATCTTTTATATGGGTACAGCAGTACACGTACACTGTGTAAATCTAAGTGTTAATTGAATCCATTTGTAACTCAGAGAGTGTGCAAAAGTGAGAGTGTACGAATGTAACCAAATGGACCCTGGCGGGTCCATTTGGTTTAATTCGTACACTCTCAAGAGCTGAAAGAGCACTGAGGATTCTTTCAGTGTACCTGCACAGACCATCATGTCTGCAGCCTCGAAATGGAGGCCTTTTCTTCCCCCTCACTCAGACAATGTTTCTCTTTAATATTGCCTTGTTATTTATGGCTTTTCCTGCGAGGCACGCATGTCTCTTGCAGGAGTTAAAAGATTCCTACACTGTGCACGTCGACTCTCTCAGGTCTCGTCTCGGAATTCACGCCGCAGCGAAGTCAAATAAAGCTCTGTGATTTATTTCAAATCATGTTTATTAGTTATGCAATTTATTTTTCAATTAAGTCAAATAAAAGATTCACTTTACTAAATGTGGATGCATTTTTTCAATGTCAGTTGGAAAATCCCAAATAAATAAAACCTTAATCAACACACTGAAAAGCCTTCAATTCAACTACTTTTGACACAAAGCAGTTTTGAACATCCATCCACTACCCACATAACATTGATGTCGGACAGAAACCTCATATGTCCATATTTAATAACTTTTGAAGTTTTTTATTTTTTCTATAAATGAATGCCCTACTTCATCATAAAAGAGTGTTGCACAATGGCACAAACAACCAGGGGCGTCACACCAAATTCTGGGCCCTGGGTACAAGGATTCACTGCGGGCCCCCCATGAATGTTAACTATTGAAAAATAGCAGATATACAAGCTCACAGCGCAGCACCGAGTGCCGCGCTGCAAGCTTGTAGATCTGCTATTTTTTGAAAAATCGTGAAAATGTGTGCCAAGAAACCTATGTTTCCATGTCAGTGATGCTCAAACTTTTTCATGTGAAGGACCCCCCATCTCAAAATATTTAGTTCCAGGGACCCCCCAGAAGCAAAATTTGAGTAACAAATGTTCACTTGAAAAATACATATATTCAAAGATTTGCGCACATTTTCACGACTTTTCAAAAATAGCAGATCTACAAGCTCGCAGCGCGGCACTCGGTGCCGCGCTGTGAGCTTGTATATCTGCTATTTTTCAATAGCTAAAGTTACTAGGGCCCCTCCACCTTGGGCCCTGGTATCTCAGTCCCACTTTCCTACCCCTTGTGACGCCCCTGCAAACAACTACAAGCTCACAACCAGCGACGGCTCCAGAGAATTGTGACTGGGGGACTATGGGGTGGCTGACTTTTTTAGAGTGGAGGCTAATGAATTTTCGCAACAAACAATAATGAATAAAACGAATACGACAAAAACGCAATTCTCTCGCTTTAGTCGCTTAGGGTATGGATAACTGAACAGACCAGATCACTGGCAGATGCCAGCTCCAAATCTGTTGACTGTAGGTGATAAGGATAGAGTTTTTGTGAGGCTGAAGACACTTTCCAGCATAGTGACATGCAGAACAAACTATCCAAATTGTATGGCTTACATAGAATGGCCAGTTGTCTTTCAACCCTTAGCACTACAGAAAAAAATCAATGACCATACATGAAGCTAGTTAGCATTTGTTTTTGTTTTTAGGTTTTTAGAACTTTGATTATATTGTGTTTTTTCTAGATAGATATCCATTTGCTTTTGTTATATTGTTGATTATGTACTGACATATTATCTTGTTTATTATTGTGATGTTATCTGCTTATTGTAAATCGCTTTGGATTAAAAGCGTCTGCTAAATGCCTAAACTGTAAACTGTAAACTGTTTCACATATTCATTTATTTTTTATATTCCATAAATATTTTTCATCACAAAGGGGAGCTAGTCCTTGGAGCCGTCCCTGCTCACAACACATTGCATCTTTTGTAATTAATTTAATTTAATTTAATTGATTAATTAATTTAATTTAATTTAACTGTATAATAATAATAATAATAATAATAATAAATAGAACCGTTATGGAAATACAATGTTTCCAAGCCAAGTGACAGCAAAGATACACTGCAGCTGCTGGGAATGAAGGCCATGAAGCAATCTATTGTATACTGTATCAACCAACCAAAAAGATTGGATAATTGGAAAAAAGGATTGGATAAAATGGATTTTGCTCGGTTCACTAGTTTATTTATTAACACTTCATGAGAACACAATACTTTAAAATCAAACTACTTTGAATACCAGCTGACAAATATGATTTAGGGCCAATTATGCTCTATATAAGTGGTAGATAACCACAAAAGGATACGATAGGATCAAGGTTATTAAATAGTGTCTAATTCTGTCATCGGTTTAATTTTCATTTTCAGTTACAGTAGTTTTAATTCCTTTTTAAAGCAGCTATGGTTTTTTCATTTCGTTTTTATTACTTTAATGGTCAGGGGCAAGATTCAACAATGTCAGAAAAATAGACAAGCTCATAAAGACTAAAGGTTGTTGCACACTGCTGTGTTTTTTCTGCCGAATATAGGAGCGAATTTCAGAGCACGTAGATAAAGAAATCAACCTCACATTATGTCAATCACGTTTGCACACGGCCACCTGGTTCGTATTTATTTTAGGACCACTGGGTCCCTTGCTCTCTCTCTCTCTCTCTCTCTCTCTCTCTCTATCTTTCTCTCTCCTTGCCCTGAAAAACGCATTTTGCAACGACAAAATGCAGCAGTGTGCAACCAGCTTAAAACTAAGGACATTTTCTCTATGATTTCAGTCAGAGAGGAGGGGAGAGGAGGGGAGGGGAGAGGTTACGGTGTGTAGCATGCATGTATCCATGTAGCGGGGACGGACGCTGAGTAATAATGTTACGTTGCTGCCAACACAATGACATTAACACCCACGTTGTGTCAAGGACACTGTCTCACACACGCACACACACACACACACACACACACGCACACACACGCAAGAAGGTTAATGCTGAAAGTGAGGAAGAGAGAGAGAGAGAGAGAAAGAAAGAGAGAGAGAGAGAGATAGGTTGAGAGTTGAAGAGGAAGAGGGGGAGATAGAGACAGAGGAGGCATTATCTTGATGAAACAGTGGTCGATACAGTACATGGTGCCAACGGAACAGAGATCTCCTTTCTTTTAATGGTGATTAGACACTCAAGGTTCAGTCTGAGCTCACCCTGAGCAGTGCTCCACGACACTGTGTGTGCATAATATGTTTATGAGAGTGTGTGTGTGTGTGTGTGTGTGTGTGTGTGTGTGTGTGTGTGTGTGTGTGTGTGTGTGTGTGTGTGTGTGTGTGTGTGTGTGTGTGTGTGTGTGTGTGTGTGTGTGTGTGTACATGCACATCTCCACCTGCAACACTCCTCTAACATCCTGTTATCTTACACATCAACAGTTAGCGATCTCGTCTTGGACCACTGCCCCTGGCAGTCAATCAAATCCGTCTCCATTCCACTCTCGAGTCTCGCCAGCCAATGAGAACTCTCCCGTCACAACGGCGAGCCAGCTAGGAGAGCTCAGGTAAACTTGTGATGACATGCCAGCCCCAGAACGACACCTGTCAATGGCAGGAGTTGGGGAAGTAGCAGACATCTCAAAGGACCCAGAACCTACAATGGGCCAAAATGAGTACTGGCTCTTCCCACAGAACAAAGTTAAAAATCCTCAGTGTTAATTTAACTTAAGAGTTCAAGCTCTCAGTGTTACAAATGGATACATTAACGCTCAGGATTGTACCGTACACTGGCTCTTCCCATACTAAGTTAACTTCATAGTCGTTGGCCAGGAAACTTAATTTTTTTTAACAATCATTGTGACTGCCTGAATCAGTTGTTATTGTCCTAGTCTAGCCATCTTTGTCTTTTTCTCTTTCTTCGGACTGCGCCCCGGGCCAGTGTAATAACTGGAAGGGGGGCACAATACAAATACCAAACCTATGAACCTATCATTGACTAATTCTAATGAATTTGTACATCACACAATGAAATCCTCAGTGAGGATTGTATTGTGCCCAACTGCTCTCTCTACCAGACACTAGAGTGAATTCTGCCCGAACTTGACCCGACATTTAGGGTAAGGCCTAAAATGTATGCTAATTAGTCGGGCCAGGTAGGGCCTCGGGCTCAATGAAAACATATTGTTTTTGTAATTAGTTTATTACTATTACTCTGTGATAGAGTTTTCAAATTCTTACCAAACCCGACCCGACGTTTTCGGGCCGGGTAGGGCCTAAAATGTATGCGTACTAGTAGGGCCGGGCCTTCATTTTCAGGCCCGTTGAGAACTCTACCAGACACTCCTTGTTTCTTGGATGGTACTGTATTGCATATACATTGTTTCCTAGGTGGTATTGGATACAGTATGCGTTGTTTCCTGGGTGGTATTGTATATACTGTACGTTGTGTACCAGAGCAATCAGATCATACATACCTGTATGTCTACATATTTTCTTGCCGGGTTTCCTGGCACATTCCTTGGATATTCTTTTGACTGTAAAATGAATAGAAGACTAAAGAATAACATGGAGCTCCCAGGCACACACTCACACAGGAGCTAGCATGCACACACACACACACGCACACACTTACGCACTTACGCACGCACACACACACAAAGCTGACTGATTGAACGAGCAAGTTGATCTAGAGACAGGAAGACAGAAAGAGAGAAAGAGAAAAGAGAGAGAGAGAGAGAGAGAGAGAGAGAGAGAGAGAGAGAGAGAGAGAGAGAGAGAGGGTGATATTGGCTCAGTCAAGGCACAATTCAGTCAATCAGTCAGTTAAGCAGTCAGCCAAATCAATCAGAGGTGATTGCTCTGATGAGTGTCTTCTGTGATGAACGGGAGTCATTATGACGGAGCACAATGGTCACATGTGAGCATGATGAGCTGTAGGTGGCCAGGAGCGGGAGGTCAGCGGAGGAGAAACCGCAGAGGAGAAGGATGGAGGAAGGAAGAGGAGAGTGGGAGGCACGGGAGATGGAGGATGACATAGTTACTGTAGAAGAAAATAATTCTCTCTGAGTGGTGGTGGCGGTGGAAGCGATGAAGAGGAACGAGATGTTGTTGGGGTGGGAGGAGGAAGAGACAGATCTGCCAGAATGGGTAGGCGATGGCAAACTAGACAATGTGTGAGCAGAAGTGATCAACCACACACACACACACACACACACACACACACACACCAACACACAAAGGCACGCGCGCACACACACACGCGTGCACATACACACATCTATTTTCCACAAGAGCAAACTCCTCCGCTCGTGTGGAAAAGCTGTGGCATGCACAGTAAGCATGCACAAGTGCATGCTTTTTCCCTATACAGAAAGACAGGAGACAGACAAAAGACGGACAAGACAGACACTCACATATATGAGACACAACAACGCAACGACAGACTCTTCCCTCTAGCGCTAAGTTGTGGGTTCTGCCCCGCCCCCCCCCCACCCCTCTATCCTCCCCCCACAACCTGCAGGCCAACTCACCATCCTCCGTGGGGACGTAGATGTTCAGGTAGAGGCAGTCCTCGCTCTGGTCCTGGACATAGGACGACACCACGTCGATGCTGTTCGTGAACCACACGGGCAGCATCACGTCCGGCAGGCGGCCCTCGACGATGGTCTGAGGGCACACCGGGGCAAAGTGGGTGGCGTTGCGGATCTCGGGCCACGACACCGGCGGCTCGGGCGGCTGGAAGCGGCGCTCGCCGGTGGGCGGCGCGGCGTACGGCACGCCCAGAAACTGCACCACGGGCCCCAGGATCTCGTTGTTGAGCTCCTTCTTGATGCCGCGCAACCGGCCATAGACGGTGGTGACCACCGGGTCGCTCTCGTCCAGTTTCTGGGCCGACACGGTGCCGAGAGAGGCGTGCAGGAGCAACAGACCCGCCGCGCACAGTACAGACGACAGCCACCGGCCCGGGAGCGGCAGCCCATCTAGTCTTGTGTGTTTACCCATCGCCCGTCTCTGGCCGGTCTGTAGTAACCGGCATCCAGGCCTCAGATGGGGCATCCGCTGGGCCATGTCTGCTACTCCTTTTAAATCCTCCGGGCGGTTGGTTACGTCCTTCTTTCCTCCCTTCATTCACTAGATCCTCAGTTTGTTTCCAGGTATAAAAGTCTTCTTTGGTGTCCCTCGCCTACGCCACACACACATTCAAACACTCACACTGGAAAAAAAAGGAGGAAGGGAAATAAAAAACACTCCCACACAGACATAAGTAGGTAGATAAATCCGTCGTGCTGGAGGGCTTTGCTAGCAGCAACAATCCTCCTTAAAATCCATGCATGGCGAAGCGTCCACCACAAATCTTGCAGCCATCAGGGTCCTCCGGGTCGGCAAACGGCAGTCTAGGAGACGGTTGGCATGTTGAGACGATTATTTCCCGTTTCGCCCGCACGTGAACGCCTCACACAGGCACCGCGGATATCCACAACACCGACAGAGATGACATCGTCGTTTAAACGCCACTGTTTGTCAGGCAGACAAACCAAGTGTGGACGATGCGTTTTCCCTTCATTGTTTCGGGTGGACGAGGGGGAGCGCCGTTCACAGCAACAGAAGGAGCAGAGGAGGTGGTCCCAGCGGTAGAGGCAGTAGCAGCAGTGGTTGGAGAATATTGGCTGTAGCGGCGTTAGATCCACTTATCCTGCCAAGCAGTCACCCTTTGGTCTAATGCTTCACCGATGGCCCCGTCAGAGTTGGCTCGGCCTCCTGCAACACACACAGAAAGATCAATAATTAATATTCATAGAATCTCTTGGATTGTTTAAACGGCCACTGACATTTGTCATTTACCTTTTACAAAGATTTGCCGTGGTGTGACAACACACAAGTAAATGGATTTATTGAATCTGGTGAATATTTTGATATCCAAATGAACTACATTTATTCAGGTCTCCAAATCATCTCCTATACAATGCAGCAAAATCAACCATGGGATGTTTATATCATTAATGTAAAAAATAAATGAAAAATCTTTAAATGTAAACACTTTTTGAAACACACACTGCCAGCGGGTCAAAAAGGTAATTCACATTCACAGAATGTTAAAATAAAAGTAGACAAGCAAACGACACGGTCTGCTCTTGCAATAATGTCCATCTCGGTCAAGGCTCTCTTTACCTCTAGAAACCACCACCACTAACCGATACTGTATGGGTCTATCTGTGCAGTGCAGTACTGTGTGTGTGTGTGTGTGTGTGTGTGTGTGTGTGTGTGTGTGTGTGTGTGTGTGTGTGTGTGTGTGTGTGTGTGTGTGTGTGTGTGTGTGTGTGTGTGTGTGTGTGTGTGTGTGTGTGTGCGCGCGCGTGTGAGACCTGTCATCCGAGTGTATATATATTTTTTCCGTTACAAACTCAATGTTCCACCTGGATGATCTCACCTTCAAATTTCACACTGAGGAAATCCTATTTAGCCGCATACACACATACTACATACAGAGGCTGACGTGACATGACAAGTAGTCTACTTGGCGCACCGTGCACAAATGCACACACTCATTTCATATACAGTACAAACACTCACGTGACCTGCCGACATACTTGAAAGTACGTTGTGTGATATTTTGACACATAAGTACACGGATCAAATACACATCCGACATGCTTGCTCGCAGAGACTTGGCACCTGGCCTCAATGTACTGTAGTAGTTCACATTTTTATGTGAGCTCACCATGAACCACACATGCACTGAAACAGGCAAATGCACGCACGTTATCATTATAAACACGCCTGAATTTCCTACAGCAGTGGTTCTCAACCTGTGGTACGTGTACCACTGGTGGTACATGGGCCCCCCTCTGGTGGTACACAGAAAAACAAAATTACATAAGTGGAGTGAAATATTTATATTTTACTTCAGGTAGTTCTTCTGACCAAGCAATTGGTTGAAATAGGCTCTCCAGCCGTGCTGAAATGAGCATGAGGGCACACCTGGCCGTTAATAGAGGATTTGAGAACAGATTAATCACATTAGAATTATAATATGTTTGCACGGGAAGTTCACAGACGTAGTAGCTAAATCTGTCCGATGACCCGGTCATGAAATTATTGTCTTAGGAATGCAATTAAAACAAAAAAAAAACGATAAAAACTATGTCACATTACTAATGCAATTTATTTTTTCTTATCAGTGTTCATTTATAAATCGCACAGAGCACCTGACAACCCTCCCCTTATAGAGAGAGAGGGTGCGTCCCTATATCAAGAGCTGGAACTCCGCTGCCTATCGTAGAATTACTGCCGTACCAGCTAGTGGGAGTGTCAACAAATGTTCCGCCCCAGGATAATGGATTTTGATTATCGCGATAATATTGTAAATCGCGATTTATTTCGTCACAATAATTGTGATATGACATTTTCATATCGTCCCATCCCTAGTGGACACACCCAGAGGGAGACAGACAGTCAGACAGAGACTGATGGCAGGTGTGAATGAGACAACAAATACAAAATGTTCACAACATTGGGAAAAGAAAAACAGAGGGCAGAAGAACATAGAAGACTGCTTTGTTTGTACAGTACAACATGAAGATGTAACTTGGGTGTTTGATCATGGAATGTCAACTCCCTCATCTTAACCAGGGAAAGACAACTGGAACAACAACACAATTCATTATTACTGCAAGGCAGATTGCCTTTTAGATGTATTTGTTCACTCACATTAAATTCCGCTATATTCACCAACTCTTATTTTTACCACAAAAGGGTTTATTTTTAAACTGTGCATTTAGATGTTTAGGTCTTCAGTTGAGTGCCTAAATGAATTAACTAGATGATGTAAATCCTGCACCCCATTTGTGTTGAACACACCCCAGTAATGGACCGTTGTGGCAATACAGACTGGCAAGTGCTTGAGGTGTCTCTACTAAGGCAGAGCTTTTACCATGCAGCTGTTAGTGTTTTGAAATTTGACCCAAATGCAGGGAAAGATTGGCACAAAACTTGAAGTGACAACAAAGTTTAATTTCTCCAGTACTCACACAAAAAAAAGATGAAAACAGGAAACATGAACAGACAAAGGGTATATTCACACAGAGAACTAACTAGTAACTAGACACAGGTGAAACTCAAAGACAATCAACACAGGGATTGGCTGGGGCAAACAAGACACAGGTGACATAAGATTAACAATAATCACTGGGTAGGTGAGACAAGACAGACAGACAACGCAGCTACAAGGACAACACAATTACTTCAGAATAAAGCAACACAGCAGAAAATAGAGACAAAGTAGACCACAGAAAACAGGAAACAACAAAACATCACTACAAAATAGAACACAAGGAGACAGATCGGAGGGAGAGGGGGTAAACATGCTTGTTTTAGTTCACATGGTTAAATGAACATTGGTACGTGTAGGCTGCTTGATGTATATCTGTTTTGTCTTTACTTGTACAACACTTGCACCTCACCATTCTACTATAAAAACCCCATACACGCGCGCGCGCGCGCGCGCGCACACACACACACACACACACACACACACACACACACACACACACACACACACACACACACACACACACACACACACACACACACACACACACACACTTCTTTTATAACCTTCGTTTTACTGTATCTTATTATCTTGTCTTTCTTGTTTATTTATTGCGACCGTAGGTCGCAGTTTACTGTCAGAACAGTCACATCTTGACCATATTCGTCTGGACGGGTAACGCCTGACACTGTGGTTCCCCTGACATATCACTGTGACATCACGGGTGACCTCACAGTGATGTAAGATACTCAGAGCAGGGATCTCCTTATATGGGCATAAAAGGTACATCACAGTGGTGAGGCTGGTTTAGACAGGGATCTCCATATGGGCATAAAAGGGATTGTATGTTGTGATGTCTTGGGAACCACTAACAGAATCCCTTGTATGCCCATATACGGAGATCCCTGATGTCATCAATATTAAGCTCATATCTAACAGGACTTCATATGGGAATGCCCATATATGGAGGAAGACAGCCCATATCTGTGTGGCTGGTTCAGAAAGGGATCTCCATGTATGGGCATAAAGGGATTGTATGTATGATGTCAGATGTTAACCTGACTCCGCCACCATACCATCTGGGATCGCTCAGGCAAAACCGATGTCGGGGCCATTTTTTCAAGTTATTTAGCAGGTGATTGGATTGGGCCGTCTGTCTATCACAGTCTGGGCGTGCCAACTCCAACAACTCATATTGGCCTGTCTGCATGACGTTACACCCAGAATCCGCCTCCTGTGTTTCTGTGATCTGCAGTCAGACTCTATTGGCTCAGAGCCGCTCAGGTAATAGCCCATCCGTAGCTGCCACTGATTGGTCCGGACAGGGACTTTGCGGCGATATCAACTCTCCTTGAGCGATCGCAGACGTATGTGCAGCTTGCATACGCAATGCTGCCACCATCTGGCGGAGTCAGGTTAGTCAGATGTGATAGACATCATAGGATTTTCACTTAACGAATAACTGAGTAAGCATGTTTGGGGTCTCACAGAATATCTCCATATACACTACAGTACATGGATCTTCATATATGTGTACCATGAGTCACCATATATGGGTAACAGGTCCGATAAACATCACTGGCCAGACGGCCAAAGGGCGAGGTCGCTTGTCGCCCTGAGGCTTCTTACTAGTATTATATTATTCTTATTATTGTATTATTATTTGAACAGAACAGAACAACTGTAGCCTATAGCAGTGGTTCTCAACCTTTTCAGGCCGCGACCCCCAAAATAATCATATTTTAACATTACATTTTGTATAATAGCAGAGGCGTTGTGAGCATGTAGATCGGCTATTTTCACAATTTCTGCCTCTAATATTTGACACTTTGGCCAATGTTTAATTTGTCATTTTAGAGGTATTAAAACTACCTTAATTTGTCACTTTAGAAATGTGAAGATACCCTCTAAACACATTATATTGGTTTGTTTACTGTTGAGAGAGAAAACAATGTTACTTTAAGTTAAGTTAATCATCTGGGGACCCCCCAAAATAGGTCCCGACCCAGGTTGAGAACCATTGGCCTATACTAGTATAGGCCAATGGTTCTCTATAGCAGAGAAAAGGGAACTGGACTTTGACTGAAAATGTACAAAAAAAAAAGTCACATCTATTCATAATGGTCTGTATTTCTATACTGTAGCACCGTTATCCAATGTGCGCACATTGCAAAGTGCTAAGATTCACACCCGATCACACACACATTCACACACCAATGACGAAGGCAATCCTGCAAGGCACCAACCTGCTCATCAGGAGCAGTTATACAGTTTCAGTGCCTTCTTGCTCAACGACTCAGGGACAGAAAGTGAAAAACCAGGGTCAATGGATAAGGTAAAGTGTGTGATTGTGGAAAGGAGTTTAATGGCCATCTGGAGTCCCCCTTATACTTATACTGTAGTGGCCATGATCCACCATATCAGAACGCTACATACTGATTCCCCAACTGATACAACAACATGTTAACAGACAGGGACGTGCTGGCCATTGGGAAAAGCGGGACAACTCCCGAACGGCCGGTTCATTCCAGGCCGGTCCAGTCTGGCCATTAGGAAAAAAATAAAAATAAAATGTCTGCCTTCGTTCCATTTTGGGGGCTGGGCGGCCAACAAAGTAAATCGTCACTGTCGGGCAGAAACCTTGTATCTCCAAGTTTCAAATGTATATATTTTTTCGCAAAGCAAAGCCCCGCTTCATCATACAAGGCCGTTGCACAAAAGTAGTGAAAACAGCAGATCTACAAGCACACAACGCCTCGCGGTGTGAGGCGTTGTGTGCTTGTAGATTGGCTGTTTTCACTAGTTTAAATCATTTTTAAAATGATAAACACAAAACAAACAGTTTTGGACATACAAGGTTTCCACCCGACAACGACGAAATATAACTCATGTACAGTAATTGGCCCACTGGCTTGTCACTTGTCATGATCTTGAAATGGCAAATCTTTGAGTAGCAGCAGCGCTATAGAGAGATCTCTCTCTATAGTGCGCAATGAGGGCCTCTCCAACTCTTTTTCCCGGGCTGAATCAGGGGCCCAGCATGTCCCTGTTAACAGAGATTCCTGCGTTGCAGGTACACTGAGTTTTCCCCACTACCAACTACTGTACTGTACATACATCTTACTCATGCTGGTCTGCTTCCACTCCAGATAACCTAAGAGGCTGTAACTAGCACACTGATAACACAAAGCACAGCAAACACGCTGATGAATATCTGTAGAATATGCCACCGGGACACTATTTTACTTATTATTACTATCGCAATATCACAGCTTGCAACATTTGGTAGGGAACATAAACTTTAGGTCTTAATTGGCTCAAGAAATCTGGCATTGTGTGCTTTATTTACTCTGTGCGTGTGTGTGTGTGTGTGTGTGTGTGTGTGTGTGTGTGTGTGTGTGTGTGTGTGTGTGTGTGTGTGTGTGTGTGTGTGTGTGTGTGTGTGTGTGTGTGTGTGTTTGTGTGTGCGTGCGTGCGTGTGTGTAGGTATGTGTGTGTGTGTGTGTGTTGTTCCCCCTGCCCTTGTTGCCTCTACCCAACACCCTATCTGATTAATTGCGACCGAAGGTCGCAATTAATCAAAATGTGTTTAATAAAAATGTGTCATCATGATGTCATCATGCTCTGATGTCACTGTGATGTCAGGGGAACCACTCTACCAGAATGGGTTTGCCGCTCTAACATCACGCTCTGGCTTCACTGTGATGTCACACTAACAGAATCCCTTTTATGCCCATATATGGAGATCCCTGATGTCCACATCCCTGATGTCCACATCACTGTGGCGCGAGGTCGCTTGTCGCCCTGGGCCTGAGGCATCTTACTACTAAATAAAATACTGTACAATTTGATGTTGTTGCAGTGGAAGTTATCCACTTTAAAATGAACAATATATTGACTAATTCCATATGACAGATCGTTTGTGGCTGTTTTAATCAATAATAAACAGATGGTTTATAAACAGGTTTTTTTGATCAATAATAGGCTACATTAATACTGAGCTATCAAAAATGATGGATGTTTGGGAGAGTATAGTTTAACGAAACGTGGAACCATGCTTTGTTTGAAAGTTATAAAAAGAAATTGTGAATATTTAGATTTTGTTTTCCAATGCTATTACTTTTTATGGTGATTAAAGCCCAGCTCACACTTCAGGATAATGAGAGTGATTTTGTGTCGGGACGCCACTCTCCATAGTTGGAAAGGGCGTTCCCTGTTCAGGAGTTCAGGAGTGATTATCTGGCAAGATTAGCCAGTAATGTTCGCGGTCCAAAGATCCAATCTTAAGCCCCCCGATCTGATCAAAACTGATCAGGGTTGCCCCGATAATTTTCAATTATGTTTGATGTGTATCTGCATGATTAGCCTACAACACTGTCCAAGTAAGACGGCAGGAGTGGAACGCTACGCAGAGAGACAAGTCTACAAGGAGACAGACGTGAAGTGAATGGGAGGACTTTTGGCACAGCAACCGGTCGAACCGACCTGTTGTGAGCTCAGCTGGATAGATGAGGCCTGTCGATATGTGGCAAGAACACCAATGTCTATACTGTAACGTGTCTTCGTGGCAGATATATCACAACCATTGCCCCGTAAGTTTAATTGTTTCAATTGTTCACATCTGCTTTCGCATGTGTTCACATGAGATGAGATCACGTGAGGTGCTGCCTTGATTCAATACTCTGTGGTGCGTGATGCACCAAATTTGAAATCTTGTAGTGTGTGCATGATTAAGATAATCTTATAACATTATCCTTTAGTCCCTCAGATTTACAAATAATTTAGGTTTTTAACACTCCTGAAGTGTGTAAGCTAGGCTTACATCACTTATCAGTTAGTACGTGCATGATTTCACAGGAGAAAAGCATTTATTTATTTTTAAGTGCATTGCAAGAAACACAAGCATGCCACCATATTCACATAAAAGAGCTGAACTTCTGTGTCGAGACATTAACACCATGACGTGTTCAGCTACAGTATCTGTACAAACAATCAGTTGAATCAGACAGGTTAGTTAGTGTATAGTAATGAATGCAGTTGACATAAACCATTTTTCATATTAAAATGTACACTGATATTGCCCAACTCTAACCAAACATATGTGCTAGAGACAATATCCTCCTATATACAGTAGTGTACTTCCATAAACTGTGCTGTTTGGCACTTTAATTGTCTATAAGAGCCATAGCAAATCCATATTCATTACTTAACGTCATGATAGGCTACCTGCCAGTAAACGCAGGGGCATGGGCTGCTTGGTCAGCCGTCTTTAGCTCCTTGTAAGCAGTTTTGTTGTTCTTTGTTTGGGGACTAAAAATGGACCAAAAAAGAAAGAAATGTATGCAGGGTACGGAATTTGTCTTATGCCATCATGTCAAACATGAAAAGCCACTCAACAGCTATGCATTTTACAGACTGCTGTCAAGGCAATATCCACCAGGCAAACCATGCCATGTTACAGTAAGTAAAAATTAAAAAATAAAATTTGCCTTTATGCCTCACAGGCCGACACCTTAATGAAGTTTAAGTATTCAAAGAGAGAAAATATAAACTGCAACCAAATGACAAGAATTTAAATTAAATGTAAAAATTTCAGCAAAGGTTTTCAAGTAAAAAGTCTTCCCTTCTTTGTCCAATACGACATCTGCAGAGGTCAGTACATTCAGTGATCCCAAGACATTTACACCAAAGTGTTTTAGCCCGGTTCCAAGGCCGGAATGAATCAATTGTAAATGAAAGAAAAGAAAAGAAATGCATGTCTGCATTTCTTTCATCAATCACAATCCCAGGGAGTGTGTAATGCTATGGAGATAATGGGCGACGCTTTGCTCACTAGCGCCATTCGTCTCGTTTGTTCATTAGCGTTACTTTGCCTTTGAACCCACAAGGGATGAGGGGCAAATCGTTGAGATGCGAGGGAATTGGCAAACTATTAGAGGAAAAAAACAATTAGAGTTGACCATCTGCCAGCTCTGAAATGGAAGCAGAAATCGCTATTCTCCTGTGAACCATCCATTGAGTCAGGCAAAGTAATCCCAAATGCAGTGTCTCTCTCTATTGAAACCATACAATGAAGATACAATTGTGAACTCGGAGCACACATGGCGATGATATTGACAGTCATCTTCCCTGTCCTCCCCTCTGGCCCCTAAACAGCCTCGCTGGCAGACATCAACTCCCCTCCTCTCTCTCTGCGTCGCCTCTCACAAAGCCATATTTCTAAACAAACTGTGTCTTATCGACAGCAGTACACAAAAAATGATATGTACACAAACAAATGCAAAACAGGAAGCCAGTACCCATAGAATAATGGCAGGAGAGAGAGAGAGCGAGAGAGAGAGATAGAAGTGAAATAGGAAGCTGTTTTCATTGATTGTTGTGCTGTTTTGTTAATGAGCCCATAAAAGTGCTGTGAGTGTTTTTACAACAGGGCCGGAGAGAAAAATGATATGCTGGTCCTTTGCCTCTAGGCTTTGTCATCGCAGACACACGAGGCCAAACACTGGGTCCATGAACTGGGATATAAAACAGTCGACAGTCTGCAGTCTGCTCATTTATATCCGCACAAAGAAACTTTAAGGCCAAACCTGGGAGTGCACTGTGGAGCCCCCTGTTGGAAGCTCATGACTTCATACATGGCGTTGTCTATGTTTGGGTTACTAGAGGTTCAGGCCCCTTCAGGCCTCACTCCTACGTCTACGTCACACAGACTGACATGCCCATATATGGAGTTCCCTGTATCTGACAGTCCATGTCCCTTCAGTATATGTCCATACTGTATATGAAGATTGTTCCAACTCCAACACCATATGGCATATGGTTATGGCTGGCATAAGCGTAATGACGTGGTCTGCCCACCCCGGCCAATTAAAATAGAATTGGAGAGAAGTCCTCTCATGTTATTCTATAGTATCTGACTGAGCTTTTGATAGTCCTGACAGCATACACGTGTAAAAAGAAAAGAGTAAAAAACTGTGACTGTTCAGATTACTTAGGATAGAAGTCCATGTTGCTCAGGACGCACATACCCTGGCCACAATATGCCTTCCAGTTGGTTCTAGCTGAAGTGGTGGAGGGGCTGCGTTTAACGGAAGTTACGTCATGCGGTGCGGGTCTGTTTACATTCCCCAGCGAAAAACCAAAAATAGATTGTAGCTCTTAACTTGCTCTTAATAGGTGTAACATCGCCTGAATCAATGTTTTAGTTTGTACATTGTTTATTGCGAGCGCAACCGACGGAGCAGGAGACGTAGACCAGATTTTTTCCAGCGGGGAATACGTTTGCAGGGACACCGCACAGTGAAATAAACTTCCGGGAAAATTCAGCCCAACCTCCTAGAACGGTCTCTGCCTCCCGGAAAAGAAGTAGCTTAATCCAAAAAGTCTATCATTGAAAGAGACATTCGAGTCGGTCTGTCCATAACGTGGCCTCAACGTGTCAGGGACAGGGTTAGTGTGGCCTACAGCCTTGTATAGTGCTGTGCCACGGGATAATTGGGGTTGTGGATCATACCAGCATATTTGTGTTCAGTTAATCTCCCTCGCAGTTTGCGTTTTGTGCGGCCGATACAGAAGCAGCTACACTCACATTGAAGTCTGTAAACAACATATGTTGTGTTGTAATTAGCAAAGCCGGCATTGAAATGTCCTTTGAGTGAGAATATCCACAAAATGTGGTTTCTATGTTGATGTTGTTGCGATGATTTTAAGAGGCTGGTGAGTCCTCTCACTAGGCTGTCTTTGAGTGCTGGTGCCCTTCTGAAAGACAAAGCTGCAGCTCTGAGAACACTGCACAGAGGGTGGGGTCACTGAGCAAAATATCCCCAGCTTTTAGTGACGATGTGCCTGGTCTCATAGGCCATGTTGTTGTAAAGTGGTAAATGTTAAACTCTCAAATACCTGGAACGCGCCCGAGTCGCGTTAGATTTGAACCACTTTAACCATTATTTTTATGCTTTAACTATTGAAAAATAGCAGATATACAAGCTCACAGCGCGGCACCGAGTGCCGCGCTGCGAGCTTGTAGATCTGCTATTTTTGAAAAATCGTGAAAATGTGTGCAAGTCTTTGAATATCTTTGACCCGATCTTTGACCCGACTTCTAAATCCTTCCTCTAAATCAGCTGTTCTCAAACTTTTTCACGTCAAGGACACCCAAAATTACATGTATTCGGCCGCAGACCCCCATCTCAAAATATGTTGTTCCAGGGACCCCCCAGAAGCAGAGATTTGAGTTACAAAAGTCTGTTTTGAAAAATATATATTGAAAAATGTGCACACATTTTCACGATTTTTCAAAAATTGCAGATCTACAAGCTCGCAGATTCCGGAGGGTCCTTATTCACAGGGTCTCTTATTCAGAAGGTGCTTCCCATCGACACAGTAAATCATCAGTGTTAATTTAAGTAAAATGTACATCAGTTTGGTTAATATTTTACTGTCTAAGGATTTGTCTGTGTCTATGATGAAAGTTTGACAACCTTTTTTGTTGTTACGCCTGAGTTCAAATCTGGGATTAGAGATACATGTCTTTGGCTTGGTGTACAAAATTAGTCTTGGTATCACAAAACCTCCTGTAATTCGTTCTATTTTGCATGAAACGTTTGTTTTGGTAGCCTAATAAATAAGAAAAAAAGAACTAATTTAATAGGATAGATTAACTAATCTACAAGTCCTCATATCAGTGAGAAGGGAATATACGGCAATATATGTTACAGAACTGTATCAATATATATCACGGCTACAACTGTTGTTAAATGCCCAGAGCTGTGGTGTAACATAATGTGCATCACAGCATTGCTTTTATATCAAGGTTAAACAAGATTCAAACCAAAAAGCAGCTTAAGTATATACCGTAGGGTTTAAGCAGTTAACCGACGCCAACATCCCATCTTGTTAGTTAGTACGTCTGTCAGTTACAGTAGTTAGGGCAATGAGGGAGGGCATTTGGCGGGAGCAGTGACCAGCCCAGCTGTACCTGACAGATGCAGGATTAGGTGCCATTATTGCAAAAACATGGCGCGAGAGAGATTAAATGAGTGTGTGTGTGTGTGTGTGTGTGTGTGCGTGTGTGCGTGTGTGCGTGCGTGCGTGCGTGCGTGCGTGAATATAGAGAGGATAAGAGCAGCCAACTGTATGTCCTTGTTTTAATCTGCAGGGTAATCTAAGTCCAACATGCCTCTATGCTGACAGCAGTTTAGTCCTGCAAAAATCTCTATCCAACCTTCATTTTACATCCTTCTCTCTCTCTCTCTCTCTCTCTCTCTCTCTATCTCTCTCTCTCTCTCTCTCTCTCTCTCTCTCTCTCTCTCTCTCTCTCTCTCTCCAATACGTAGTAGGCACTGGGGCTTTTTGAACGGTGTTCACACCGTCTCCATAGCGCGGCCGTGTGTGTATGCGTCCGTCCGTGTGAGTGTGTCTGTCTGTATGTAGCCTGAGCCAGGCCTGCAATATCGTTGAGTGGACAGAGAGGTGCAGTTGAGCAGCCTTGAAATGTACATGCACGCACGCACGCGCGCGCACACACACACACACACACACACACACACACACACACACACACACACACACACACACACACACACACACACACACACACACACACACACACACACATTAATGGACACCACCGCTCGGTTCGCACTGGTGTGATCAACTAGGTCTCTCTGGACTCTAGTTGAACAGAGAAAGTGAAAAATATAAGAACATGCATGACTATATACTGTAACTGTGATCCGTGTTCCACTCTCTTCATGTGCAATCCTTATTTTTTTTCCTCACTCCTTTTTAATGTTTTGCTTCAATCTCTCTCCACCAGCTATAGGGAAGAGGACAGCCTCCATATTTGGCTCTAATTTCCATGTTGCTCCACTCAACTGGTACTTAAATGCCACCAGGTGTTCAAAACGAATTTCACACTTGGTCAAGGAGATCAGGTAGCCAAATGAAAAATAACCAATCCCTCCTCAATCCTCAACTCCCGTCTTCATTGCACTTTTCCTTCCTCCTCGTTTTATTCTCCCGGCGTTGTTCCGTAATTCCTTTCCTGCTACCTCTCGAGCATCCAACCTCTTGCCATTCCTGAACTTGTCGGTTTACTTCTTTTTTGTCCCCATACATTCCTCCTCATTGCTGTACTCTCTTCACTACTCCTCCTTTCCCATCTGCCCTCTCCTCCCGTTCCCATTCTCTCAATTCCCCCTTATTCAGCTCGAGACCCAAAGGTGGAATTTAGTGTATCTCCAGGACCCACACTTAAAATAGCCGACCAGCAAGCTCACAACACGTTGCATGCATCGTGCTATTTATTTTGTAGGACAATTGAAAATAAAATAAATGTTATTTACCCGGCGACGCATAAAGACAGGTCCACGACCCTATGTTTGGGAAACACTGCTCTACAAACCCCCCCCCCCCCCCCCCCCCCCCCACTGCATTGGTTTGCACTCTTAACACACCTTATCCGCTGCTCTCCTCCTCATTGCTGCTAATTTCACTCCCCTGTGGCCAGTGCAGCGTGGTGTATCCATGGAACAAATCCCCTCGGAATCCCCTCAGTCTAAGTCGCTATCTTAATGAGCTCAGGAGATCATCCATAGCAAACTGCTGCCTGGCAATCACAGGTGCCGTTTCACTGCTGCCGATGAGCCGCAGACACACTTATGCCTGCTGAATTTTCATCAACAAATAGGAAAGTCCACTTAATCACATGAACCGTGGAGACCGCAGCAGAGTCCCTGTATTCTGGGAATGTCACAGGCCACTGTTTCCCAAACAGTGGGTCGGGACCCATTCATGGGTCACGACTCGAGTAAATGTCTACATTTTTTCAACGATTTTTTTTTCAATAACATTAAAAATTAAGATTTTTACGTTTACAAACAAACAAATCTTAGAAGTTCCATGAATTAAAAATCATAAGAATTAATAATTAGTAAAAATAGGCGATCTACAAGCTCGCAACTTTGTGCGAAGCGACACGTTGTGTGCTTGTAGATCTTCTACTTTCACTGGTCTAATCTCTCTTTTGGGTCTCGACCTGAAAAGCAGCAACTGTCATAGACGATCTACAAGCTCACACCACGGCATGTTGTGACACACTCTGAGCTTGTAGATCTTTTTTTTTTTTGGTGAAGGCGTTTGGTGTACAGGGAAGAAAGGAAGGGACAATTACGGTCAATGAGGTATGGTGATAGTACTTTCATGACAGGGGTTGGTTTAGGTTGTGTGCATGAGCTGAGTGAGTGAGTGAGTGAGTGAGTGAGTGAGCAGTAGGGCATTCACCAAATATTCGAATATTCGAATATCAAAGTCACTATTCGACGTTGTTCACAAAAGTCGAATATTCGCTTAATTTTATTTTCTCTTAAATATATAGTTTATAAAGCTTGGCTAGATAGGAAGTCATAAGTATGAGTTGTCAGTGCCCCTGGTGGATGAATTTGTTAATGCTCTATACCAGGGGTTCTCAAACCTTTTTAGGCTGTGACCCCCGAAATAAACATATTTGAACAGGAGACCCCCAAGATGACAAGCACTTGGAATTGTAGGTATTACATTTAATGTGAATCGGTTCCGCAGATAAATATTGTGAAAATAGCAGATCTACATGCTCACAACGCCTCGCGTTAGATCGTCTATTTTCACAATGTTCGCCTCTTGCTTACTTAATATTTGACAGTTTGGCCAGTCCTGTCGAATATTCGACTATTCTAATACTTTGAGGTCGAATAATTCGAATACTAAAAATCACTATTTGTGAATGCCCTATACACTACAGCAGCTCAGTTGAAAGAGAAAAGAAAAACCTGGTGCGGTCGGCAGAGAGCATGGAAGGCGAGCTTCTCGCACTCCAGGAACTGTACAAGACGAAGTGTAGTCAAAGCCAAGCGCATCCCCACAAACAGCTCATATACCGTGGCCGTGCAAGGAGGCCTAACGCCGTATCAAGAGCAACACCACTAGGTTCATGATCAGCTTCCACCCGGCTACCGTCAGACTGCTGAACATGGCATGATCACCAGCTGTCACCAGGCTGGACATGGACTTTATGCTCTTCCTCATGGACCTACCTGCTCACACCTTAGTTTATTATTTATTTTTATCGCACCTTATAACTAACGTCCACAGCATAACATGTACAGCACTTGTTACAGTGGGTTGGGACACATTTGTGGTTTGCGGACACATTTCTATGGGTCCCTTAAAATGGTGTTTCCAAAATGTTGTTTTTAATTATTATTATTTAAAAACATTAAAAAACAAATCAGATTTTCTTTCTCTCAATAATTTCATGATGAAATCAAAGAAAAATCTAAGACAAGCCAATCTACAAGATGTGTAAATATGTAGATAAATTGTTGTTTTTACTGATCTCTCTCTCTCTCTCACTATTTTACACCTATAAACCTGTGATGTGACACGTTAATTCTGATACTGAGCCAGCAAGGGAGTGAGTGTGTCTGTGCATGCGCGCGCACGTGCGTGCGCGTGTTGCATGCGTGCGCCTGTATACTGTACATGCATGCGGGCAGCATATACCAAAGGTTGAGTAGACAAACACAAGCAAAAAAAGAACGTTTGGACACAGCTACAGGATTTGCACTCACTGAACTAAAATACCCCTCAAGCAGAAGAATTTCAAAAGGATTTGCAAGGATCTTACAACACCAACCAGGCAATTATGATGTCTGGACGGAATACAGCCAGAGGATCCAGATTCTTGTAAGTGGGTACACACAGTAACATCCTGAGTGTGCCATTACCCACTTATACCTCTTTTTCCTCTACAGTCTATGTAAAATCTCTCTGCCGAAAATTGCAGATCTGCAAGCTCACAGTGCATTCACAATAAGGTGATGTGAGCTTGTAGATCTGCCATTTCTCGCTGAATGCTCACTCACCTATTATGTTGTCATAGTATAGGGATGCTAGAGTTCAAATGGTTTGTGTCCATTTCTAAACTAAACCTGCAGGACTTTACTGTGTGTGTGTGTGTGTGTGTGTGTGTGTGTGTGTGTGTGTGTGTGTGTGTGTGTGTGTGTGTGTGTGTGTGTGTGTGTGTGTGTGTGTGTGTGTGTGTGTGTGTAGGTGGGACTGTCACAACCGAAGAGTCACATCGGAGGATCCACTTCTCGTGGCAGCTGAAAAAACATTCAGCTCTAGACGCAAGTTGTAGGCTACACACCAAGTTGTACACACCAGCAAGTCTGTCCTCAGCTCCTCCTAAATAACTGTCTGGTTTGGTCAGCCACCAAACAGGACAGTGACAGGGTGCAGTCTGTCATTCGCTCAGCACAGAAGATCATTGGCTGCAGCCCTCTTCATCTCTTCGCTGTCAAGAGCGTTGCTGATCAGGGGCGTCATCTGGTGTCCGGGGGCATGGCAGTTGTCACCCTGCATGTAGTGTTCGCATTCAACCTCAAATTCACTTCTGTGATGGATGTTTTCTAAACCTCCAAATGTTTATTAATCAGAATCTTATTTATCAGATTTAAGGTCAGCACCAATTGCATCTCAATCCACGCTTGTCCATTTACCTTTTTCAAAAATAGCAGATCTCAAAGCTCACATTGTGAGCTTGTATGGCGTTTCAGCTAGTTGTATTAAAGTGGTCACTTCCTCACTTTACTTGCCTCTCTCTAGGATTTCTGAAATGACGCCTCTGTTGCTGATCCCAAACTCTGGAGTACCATATCTTTTGAGCTCTCCCCTGGAAGAGCTGGAAGCATAACAAGGCACTTGTTACGGGTAGCTTTTTCACCTTTGCAGGGTTGTACTCAAGAGGAGCTGAATTGAGGGCAACCCGATATAGGCTTGTGGTTTAGCACTCTACCACATGGATGCAATATGCCCTAATCAGTGAGTTCCTGAGTTGATGACTGGCCGGCCAGACCATCTCGTCGCTGTCAGACAGAAACCTTGTATCCCGGCCTGGGCCGCTGGCTCAGTGTAGCCTGACAGCGTGTCACGGGTTCGAGTCCCGATACTGACAGCCTTTGCTGCATGTCACTGCCCATCTCTCTCCCCCATTTCATGTCAGCCTACTGTCTATCCCTATCAATAAAGGCATAAAAAAAACCTTGTATCCCCATGTTTCAAATGTTTTTGTTTTTTCAGTAAATGTAACCCTACTTCATTACAGAAGAGTGTCACACAAAAGTAATGAAAATAGATTTTGTTGCTGCATGTCAGCATTTATTGTCTCTCTACTATTAACTATCAAATAAAGGCTTATATAAAGCAGATAAATTGCACACCTCTACCAGAACACAACAAATGAACATTATTTGGCACTCTAGTGCCAACATCAAGCATCTATCTGCATTACAGTGCCTGGATTAACATCAAGCATCTGCTTTACAGTGCCTGGATTACTTATAGTGTAGGCTACCCATCTGTCACCTCTGGAACTGGTTTCAGCTGTATGGTCACTTCAAAGTAACTACATTATTTTAGCAGTAGCTTGAAAGAGATTAAAATCTGTGTTGCATTTGAGTAGTTAAATAACAGTTTTTGTTGTAGTTTAATACTGTAACTACAAACGACCAAAACATGTTACGCCAAGCAAAGAGAGGAATTATTTAACCCCACCTTCTCTGCCGTAATTGGAACCCTTTTGACCAATCCCAATCCTGACTGATTCCCAGCCACTCACAGTGTGGAGCACAGTCCATATACGGTGCATTGTCATTAGTTACCATACACTCAGAAAGGCCTGGTTCACGCAATGCCTCATCACAGATCAATCGAGGGAGAGCGAATACGAGCTCCCTCTGGATCAATCTCCTGGATCAAAGCCCATTTCAGAATCACCAAAAACAAGTTTATGAGCTCCACTGACAAAAAGATTCATCTTTACTTGCACGCACGCTGAGAGTAAATACCACTTTCCAGTAGTGAAATACTTTTAAGTAGCTTTAGTTTACCAAACTATTTCTCCAGAGGGTATCTTTGTTAAAGTTCAATTTCCTTCAGTGTGAAGTAGCCTAATTGGTAGCCTGCAAAACTGTGCTTTCAAAGCAGCTATCACAACACTGGTTTTCAGTTGACTTTCATCTCAGCTCTAATTTAAATAAAAAAGTACCCTCGTGTTAAAAAGTTAGTATTTGAGCAGTCTAGGGTTTAGACCCAGGGCACTTGATACCATAAGCAGGGGACTTTATTTGACACATCGCTGTTCTTCTTTATTAAGACTCAAAAATATATATTTCATGAATAAAAACCTCCTCGGAGTCAAAGAGCCTAAGACATGCATGGGAGAAGCAGACATACTGTAACCCATATGCGTCGCCATGTATCAAACCTTGACTTCAATATGACTTCAGAGTCAGGTAAACAAAAGGTTAGCCTAGCTGTAGAAGCGTTTGAACCCTCGCCACACAAGCAAGGGGAATTCACTGCACCGCATTGTAATGAACGGAGAGCTTGGCTTTAATAAAGTGGAGTCAGCATGTGGAGCCAGCAGTAGGTGTAGTGATTATCTGAGAGGGCAGGCAGGGAAGAACTAAGGGCCTATCATTTCATCCCAGCTTGTCACCGCACAGAACATAGTGTTATTTTACAGAGAGAGAGAGAGAGAGAGAGAGAGAGAGAGAGAGAGAGAGAGAGAGAGAGAGAGAGAGAGAGAGAGAGAGAGAGAACACAAGACCTCACGAGAGAGTTATGGCTTAGTCAGTCACTGAGCTAAACATTCCATCAGCCAATGCTTCAGCCAGTCTCATCCATCCCCTCCCTCTCTCTCTATCACTTGTCTGTCTGTCCGTCCGTCCGTTTGTCCATCCGTCTGTCCGTCCATTTTCTATCAATCCATCAGTCCATCCATCCATCCATCCATCCATATACATCCATCCATCCATCCAGTTTCTGTCCGCCCGTTTGCTCTCCTGTCCGTTCGTACACCTGGCTGCCCGCCCGTCCGTCGCCCCGTCAGTATCACACCACAGCTCCAGGGAAACCCCGCCCACGGAAGCTTTTGATTGGCTGAACCGGAGCTAGGGAGTGCTTCTTTTGCACCGTGCGGAGGTGCCGGGTGGTCCGACCACCTAAACCTAACCTTAACCCTAACCTCAGTAAAACTATGCCTAAACCTAACCCTAGCCCTAACCCTAACCTCAGTAAAACTATGCCTAAACCTAACCCTAACCTAACTCTAACCTCAGTAAAACTATGCCTAAACCTAACCCTAACCTCAGTCAAACTATGCCTAAACCTAGACGCTGGTGAAACGAAATGAGCGGCTCCGCCTGGAGCTGTGGTGTGATTTCCAATTGCGCGTCAGTACTGTTGCACTATATCCTTTTATGACAGCATTGTTCCTCCTTTCTCTATGTTTGTCCTATTTTAAGCATCTCATCTCACCTCTGTCTATGAAACACTCTCACACACACACACACACACACACACACACACACACACACACACACACACACACACACACACACACACACACACACACACACACACACACACACACACACACACACACACAGTACAACTAAAGCTTCTGAAGGGGATTTATTGTAGAGGCGGTTATGAGTATTTGAGTGGATGTGCTTAGCTTGCAGGTCCGGACAGCCTCAACTCTTAGCAACCGGAAAGGAGGGGACAGTTGGGGAATTGTGTGTGTGAGAGAGAGAGAGATAGTCAAGGAGAAGAGAGAAGAGCATGACCTCACATGGCGAGGTCCACTATAAATAGTTCCTCATCACGGCTGTAGAATTACCTGCACATCCATAAAGAGAAGAACTAGCCAGCAGTGACAACGCTCAGCACCAAGTGCTGGAAAAAGTACTCACATTTTAGGTAAAAGTATCAATACTGCAATGTAGAAATGCCATGTTACAAGTTAAAGTCTGGAATTCAAAATGTTCTTGAGTAAAAGTACAACGGTATTGGTATCAAAATGTACTTAAAAAGTACCAAAATTTAAAGTACTTATTTCAAATTTATACAAATCTTTTGTGACACATTGTGAGCTTGTAGATCGGCTATTTTCAAATGGTCAAAATGTATATAAGAGGTTAATGTTAATTTTTTGTGATAATAATCTAAATCTAAAAAAGTAACTATAGTAACTAAAGTTTTCAAATAAATGTAGTGGAGTAAAAGTACAATATTTGGATCCGAGATGTAGTGGAGTAGAAGTAAAAGTATTGGAAATTGGAAATACTCAAGTTAAAGTACAAATACCTCAGAATTGCACTTAGTACAGTACTTAAGTAAATGTACTTAGTTACTTTACACCACTGGCACTAAGCATGATGCAATCCACCGAAGGAGATCTACTGGTGAAGGCACCGTCGTGGAGTGCTTTCAAAGCAATTTTGCCCTCTCCCTTCAGTGAATTATTTACTTATATTGGTAATTCACTCTTCAGTGACCATACTGTACACCAGTGGTTCTCACCTTTTCAGTCCGAGACCCCCAAAATAATCATAGTTGAACTCGCATTGCGAGGCGTTGTGAGCATGTAGATCTGCTATTTTCACAATTTCTGCCTCTAATATTTGACAATTTGGCCAATGTTTTATTTGCCATTTTAGAGGTATTAAAAAGTCCTTAATTTGTCGCTTTAGAAATGTGCATATACCCTCTATCCACTAAAACGTTATGTTGGTTTGTTTACTGTTGAGTGACAAAACAATGTTGCACATTAAGCTAATCATCTGGGGACCCCCCTGGAGGTCCCTACCCACAGGTTGAGAACCCCTGCTGTACACACAGTAAAAATAGTTAAAGGGGCACTCCACCACTTTTCAACCTGTCTTCATATAATAGGTCCTCACTTATATGATAAAATATCACAATTTTTTTCTACTCAGTTTGGGTCTCATAGGAGAGCTGTGGGTGGGTCAAATCCTTCCTACCGGTGACATCATCAATGGGAAATGCAAGCTAATAGAAACTGCAGCTTTCTATTCCTGAAAAAGTTGCAATGTTAAAGTGGAAGCCATTGTTCTCGTGATAATAAAAATCTATATTTTATTTTTTTTCAAAAATATATATATATTTTTTTTGATGATGTCACAGGTAGGAAGGATTTGACAGCTCTCCTATGAGACCCAGACTGAATAGAAAAAAATGGTGCTATTTTATTATGAACATTAGTGAGGACCTATTATATGAAGACAGGTTGAAAAGTGGTGAACTACTCCTTTAAGTGTTCATCTAGCCGAGAGTGTACAAATGGAACCACATGAGTTCATTTAACTGCAGTGTAACAGGCTGCTTCTGGTTGCAGGTAAAGGATGCTGTCCGTGTCTATCTGTTGTCAGGCTGTTTACTAGTGAAGGTATTCCGTGCTTATAGGCCTGTCAATCTGCATCTACTGTATGTGCTCTGGGCCCTGGGCAGTCATAGTGAAAGTTAAACCGTAACACAGAGCTGGGGGCCGCGCGCAGCCACACACGCACACACACACACACACACACACACACGCACGCACGCACGAACACACACACTACCCTGCGGAGGTCTACAGAGCAGTGAGGTATATGAGAACAGAGAGGATTGTGTCAGCTCACTTTCCCCTCCCTCTCCTCCTTCCATTCCTCCTCGTTACTACCCTTCTCTCCTCTCCTCTCCTCTCAATGGAACTCTTGTCCTCCCCTCTATTTTCCCAAAAGCATCTGCACCCCCATGGGCGCGTGGTGCTATTCCGATGGCTTTAAAGTCAGAGAGAGAGAGAGAAAGAGTGGAGTGGAGCGTCTTCTCTTCTCTCTGTCTTATCTTAGATGAAATCTATAGGCTGAAGAGCCCTGGGTTAGAGTGCATGTTCAATAATGTGTCTCACTTGACTGGAAAAAGCGCCCTGACTGGAAAAATAGCGCCTGTCCGACATGAACTATCTTCCAAGAATCGCATTTTATCAGTGAATGGAAACAGGCAAAATGCACATTTTCTTGATTCGAATTTCTGTAGATTCGCTTCCTATTTTCATGCCGCTGTTCAACTATGAGAGCGGAGAGACAGACACACACACACACACACACACACACACACACACACACACACACACACACACACACACACACACACACACACACACACATACACACACACACACACACACACACACACACACACACACACACAAAAGACGTGTCAATTAACGCAACAGGCACAGCTGGTCTGACTCTGCCATAACTTATGGTTCTCACTCTCAGCAAATTTATGATTAAGCCTGTGCACTCTCCATGTTTCCACCTCAAAATGCTGGATTATAGTTCTTCAAATGGACTCTCTCTCTCTCTCTCTCTCTCTCTCTCTCTCTCTCTCTCTCTCTCTCTCTCTCTCTCTCTCTCTCTCTCTCTCTCTCTCTCTCTCTCTCTCTCTCTCGGACATGGGATTCGTGCCGTCTGATTTTCAGGCCATCGGAATATCGAGATTTAGCCCACCCCCCTCTCCTCTCCTCTCCTCTCCTCTCTCCTCTCCTCTCCTCTCCTCTCCTCTAGCAGCAGAAATAGCGATGGTTCCATCTACAACGGTCCTGGCTGTGCCTCAGACACAAAACACTCTGCTAGCTTATATAACAACACTAGAATAAATCTAGAACTGCATATAGAAGCACTGGCTAGGTGATATATTCAGCACACACACACACACACACACACACACACACACACACACACACACACACACACACACACACACACACACACACACACACACACACACACACACACACACACACACACACACACACAGTGGCGATTACATCAACAGCAGCACACCCTAATAAACACAAGGGAAGGGATGAGTACATTAGCCACCAATCAACGTATTATATTCAATTCAATCATCTTGACTGAACAGAATCAATGCATGGATATTCTCCCACAGTCACACAGAGTCAGCCAGTGGGCGTCCATACTAAGCAGGCTGATGCCATGAGTACCATAGTGTGTAAAAGAAAAACAAGGATTATGCGTGGAGTGCTTGGAGTACTAGAGAAGTGCTACTGTCTACTTGAGAAGAACGGTCTATGTTTCAGATCCGCCCTCAGGACCACATTACGATGGTCTCTGTCTCATATCAGTCTCACCTCAGTCTTGACTCTGTCTTGAACCAGTGCACATCTCCTGTAAAGTTTAAACCTCCTGGAGGTTTAAAATTTAATAATATACTGTAATATAAAAGCATATCAAATATTGTCACTGTCGGACAGAAACCAACTAACTCCATTTTTTCAGCCTTTTATTTATGTCGATAAATCAACACTATTGAACACCCTATGTGTTTTTTCTTTTTTCTTTTCATTTCAGGTGGTTTCTTCCCGACAGCAGAGATATATTATGGTGTAATAATCCTCTAGTCCAGACTATACCCCCTTGAGTTTTCCGTAAATAAGTTAAAAAGAATGAATAATGTACTGGATTTAGAGTACATCACACCACTCACACACACCTTCGTTTTTCATGAATACGGCAACTTACTGTAGGTGAATAAACAACACTATTAAGTAGTACCTCTCTAGTCCATCTCTAGTCTATCTACATGCAAGCATACACAAACACAAGGGGAATTCTGGGTCGTACTGGCAGACTTTATTGTCTTTATTACTGGTATGTTATGCATGGGAAACTGATCAGTACGGTATAGCTCTCCTAACTACCTCCATTCTATGCTTACTCCCTCCTCCCACCTCCAATCCCCAAGTCCTCCACAGGGTGCTGTGGGGGCCCCGTTTTGGTCTGCATCAAAGGCATAATTAGCCAGTTAGTTAGATGAAAACACATGTGGGAGTCTGCCTCCCCTGGGGTCCATAAAGGGCCTAAAGAGCATCTAGAGTGTGGCTCCTTTGGACCCCGAAGGGGCCTTAAGTCCTAATGTTGTTTTTAATCACTTTTTGATACTCTTTGCCATAGTCTAAATTATCTCTCTGGGGACCTAAACGTAGTTTTTTTAATTTTATTTTAAGTCTAACTAAAGTTTTAGTCAAGTGATCAAAATGTGGTTAACAACAACGTTAGACCACAATTCTGGTGCAATTTGGAAAATAGGTTTAGAGCTAGGGCAATGAGCCTCAAAGGACGTAGAATAATACTCTTTACAGTTCATCGTGTAGGAATCCCAAAAGACTTTAAATAGCTGCTTGGGTAGAGATTGCATAACAGCCCAGTCCAACCTATTGCAGAAAGAAATGTCCTGTCCTATCTTGATGTTTCTGTAAAGCCCAATGAAGCTACAAGGGAGATTTAAGAGGCAAGGAGCTGAGAGAGGTCTACGTTAAGTAAACAGTGCGCCAGAAGCAAGGACTCACTAAGCGTCTCTCTGCTGAGAACAGCAGACACAAGTTGGGGATTAGACTTAATTGGAAGTCATTGATCCATTGAAGGCTGATCAATTCTTCCTAATTTAGTGCATGAGATGAGACTTTATTTACCCTTTATTTAAATGGGCAAGCGATAGAAGAACATACTCATATTCATAAGGACATGAGAAGAGATGTGATGTGATTTGATAAGATTTCATGACATGATGTGACGTGACGCGCCAAAGCAGTCAATTACACCCGGTACAGTTTGTTACATTTATGCTTTGTCCTTAAAGGGGATGACCACCTATTTTCAATATTGAATTATGTCATTAATATACCTTAGAGGAGTTGTGTGAAAAAAAGAAAAAAAAAAAAAAAAGTTCCCCCTCCTCTGTGTTGCCTAGACCTGGAGGATTGATTTTGGGGTTTGTATTTTAAAGTACAATGTGTGATGTCATCAAGTTGCTATTTGCAATACAAATTCCAAAATCAATCCTCCAGTTCTAGGCAACTATTTCAACTTCTATTTCAACACAACTCCTCTAAGGTATATTAATGACATAGTTCAATATTGAAAATGGGTGGTCTTCCCATTTAAGCCCTCTACCTGACATGCACCTGATCAGAAAGTTACAACTAGAGTACAGAGCCTGACACACACACACGCACGCACGCACGCACGCACGCACGCACGCACGCACACGCACACAGACTCCGCGGCCCAATAGCCTCAACACAGTGTGCCAGCACATTCTGTTCTGCATCCTCAGATGGCCTTTTTGACACGGCAGAGTGAGAGCTAGCTGTGAGAGGGTACAGTACAGTATGTATGAGGCCCTTAAAAGTGACAACCTGAGGGAGTGATACCATGTCACAGCACGAGACCAGCTGCAGGACGAGGACAAGGTGAAGATATAAGAGTCAAGGCTGGCTCCTTCCTCGCTACACAGTCAAATCCCAAGTGTGAAAATGCACCTGTAAAGCGTCTCTGTCGGGCAGAAACCTCCTATCTCCAAGTTTTCGTAAAGTAAAGCCCTGCTTCATCATACAAGACTGTCACACAAATTAGTGAAAATAGCAGATCTACAAGCACACAACGCCTTGCGGTGCGAGGCGTTGTGTGCTTGTAGATCGTCTATTTTCACAATTTCTTTTTTATCGTTTTTAAAATAACAAAAAAGGAAGGTTTTGGACATACAAGGTTTCCACCCGACAACGACGAAAGGGTAATTTTTCAGACTCTCCGAGTTAAATGAACACTCAGGATTTTACTGTGTATTAAACTGCTAGGAAGCACATTAAGCTGAAAGCAGAAATATGCTATTGTACCCACTACCTATATTCCTTCTTCTGACAGGCTGTTTTTATTTTTGGTATTTTATTTTGTTGGGTCGTAGAACTGGTCTCAATGTGTGTGTGTTTTTATAGGTATTCTGTTCTTTGTATAGTGTTTACTGGCCTTCTGTGAAATGTCATTTTTTCCTGACAACGTTATCACCTTGCTAACACATTCTCCGAATCCATCATGAAAAGTCTTGAGAGGAATGTGATGCTCTGAGAATGGTGCGGTGAGTCAGTTTAACTCCGATAGTGTGCAGATGGGACCAAATGGACCTGTGCAATCAACACGTCAATTAACACATTAGCACATTTAAGCATTTTAATCAATTATTCCAATCATGGAAAATGTAATTAAATCATGTCTAAAAGACAAACATTTAAGGTATATACAGTAGTATAGTGTTGCAATATTTCCAGAGACAGTGTGAGTGTGAGTGTGTGTGTGTGTGTGTGTGCGTGTGTGCGTGTGCGTGTGTGCATACGTGTGTGTGTGTGTGTGTGTGTGTGTGTGTGTGCGCGTGCGTGCGCGTGCGTGCGTGCGTGCGTGCGTGCGTGCGTGCGTGCGTGCGTGCGTGCGTGCGTGTGACCATGCATGTGTTGTGACAAATCTCAAGCTCTGTTTTCCAGGGCCTGTGTTGTGCGCTCCCGCTCCGCGTCCATAATTTGCCGGAACAAACGCGCCATTGTCTTGGCTAAACTGAATAAGGTCTACCAGTTTAATAAGCCTAAAGTCTTTTACATTTTTTAACTGGCTTCTTCAACATTATCTCACTGGAGCATGGCTGCCAGCTGTTCTCCACCAAGGCTCTTTGCTCATATCTCTGCAGATCCCACAGAGGATATGAAGAGATGCCTCAATGCTTGAAACTGGAAATGTTCTCAACCACTTAAGCCCTTTATGCTTTGCTGTACAACAAATAGCGCTGCCTATTTTCAAATGATGTTAGGGAAACTCCCGAAAATAGGGACACAAGGGTTAATTTGGTTTGAATTAAATCACTAATTGTGATATCAAAAAATAGATATGGTCGTTGTCGGGTGGAAACCTGTCAAAAACCATTTATAATAATTTAAAAAATGATTTAAACTAGTGAAGACAGCAGATCATGTGTGCTTGTAGATCTGCTGTTTTCACTACTTTTGTACAACGGCCTTGTATGACGAAGCAGGGCTTTACTTTTACGAAAAAACATACACATTTGAAACATGGAGATACAAGGTTTCTGCCCGACAGTGAGTGACGATCTCAAATATATCAGACAGTCTATATTTCCCATAAGAATTGCATGTATTTAATTAAGTCTGACCAGAAACAGTGATAAAACATAATTGTTCTCACCACCACCAGCAATAAAAGTGAGTGACCAGGGAGGGAGGGACATCACGAGCAGAGGCATGGATCCCCCCAAATCGACCGTTCAGTGTTGACTGCCCCTCAGCACTTCTGAGCATCCTATCCTCTTCTCCCCTGGGGCTTTTATTCTACATTATAAGATGCTAGTCTGCAGATCACCATAATCTCTGCTCAGCAAATTCCGCTATACGATTGCCATTGTTACTGTGGCATTACTTACAATACATACATACATACATACATACAATGCTACTTTTCATGCACCGTCCCGTAAGTTTACATGCAATTATGCTAGCCTGCACGCAATATTTATCGTCAATTAATGTCCGCTCCCACCATGTCTCATATCGTCACTGTTGGACGGAAACCTCGTATCTCCAAGTTTCAAATGTGTATGTTCTTAATTCGCAAAGTAAAGCCCTGCTTCATCATACAAGGCCGTCACACAAAAGTAGTGAAAACAGCCGATCTACAAGCACACAACACCTCTTGTGTTTTCACTAGTTTAGTTCTTTTTTTAAATGACAAATGCAAAATGAACGGTTTTGGACATATAAGGTTTTCACCCGACAACGACGATATGCATATGTCTATACGTTGACGTGTTTCTTTTTTGCAAATTCTTTTAAACTTTAGGTAAGTCTAAATTAAAGTCAAATTAGCTGGCACCCCTGCGGTCGCTACTCGACCTTTGTTACTTGTTATGTTACACTATAATGGCTCATATTATTATATTATAATTCTGATTCAGATCTCCACTACTATTCATCTTATAGGAATGTAGTCTGTTTTATTGTGTTCTGCATTTATATGCAAATGTTTTTACAGTGGCCATTGTTGCACCTCCTCTGGCTGTTTCTGATGCCATAGGCTTAGGATTATTGACTGCCTTAACTATTGAAAAATAGCAGATATACAAGCTCACAGCGCGGCACGCTGCGAGCTTGTAGAGCTGCTATTTTTAAAAAATTGTGAAAATAAGAATTTTGACCCGATTCTATAAGTGTCTTTTGAATGCTTCTAAGATTTTTTGAAAAACCTATGTTTCTATATTATGTCAGCAATCTGGCTAGCCATCGTCAAAGATAACTGGAGCTCAGTTAGTCTGTTCTTGAGAGACTACTATGTCAGTGGTACTCAAACCTTTTCATGTGAAGGAACCCCAAAATGATATTTATTTGACCACGGACCCACAAATATTTAGTTCCAGGGACCCCCCAGAAGCAAAATTGTAGTTACAAACGTTCACTTTGAAAATACATATATTCAAAGATGTGCACACATTTTCACGACTTTTTCAAAAATAGCAGATCTACAAGCAAGCTTGTATACCTGCTATTTTTCACTGGTTAAAGCATTCAATAATTCTAGGCCTAAATGGGTGTGCGGTAAACTGTGTTGTGAGAATGTTTGCGTAGAATACACTTCCTTTAATTCCTGCCGAACCCTGGGCTAATGTTAGCCCTGCTCACCTCCTTCAGTAGTGCTCTCTCAGCAACTCTGTGAGAAGGAGAGATTTCCCTTACTCTCCACAGACCTCTCTGTCAAAATCCATTTGCAACGGACATGGCATACAAAGAGATTTGAAGAGCAGCCCAACATTCTGTTAACCGCCATAACTTTTAGTATTTCCTCAGAACTCCAGAGGGCCACAGTGAAGACTATACTGTAGTGCAGTCAGTGTTTATCAACCTTTTAATTACTTATTTCATGGACCCCCAGTTTGATATGCATATTAGGCCATGGACCTAGCCTGGTTCCAGCCCATAGACCCGCCCACTCCCAGAGTGGACTGTTTCTCTGGTCTGGAATTGTGTTCATAATAAGTGATTTCTGGAGCCGAAATGACGGCTCCTCCAATTAGCGCAGGGGGTGGGGGTGGGTTTAACAAATAACCAATCCGTGCCGTCAAAGTCCCTCCCCTCCAGAAATCGCTCAAACACGGCACAATGTCAGACTCAAGCTTCAGCTGAGTCTGAAATCAGGCTACCATGGACACCCATCAGATTTATTTATTTATTTTTGCATCTCTCTAACCCCATGCTACAGCTACACTATAAAATCCTCAGTGACCTCATAAGGGTAAGTAAGACCCTTGGCCCCGTAAGCGTCCACTTGATTCCTCACTATGGTTTTCCAGCTTATCATTTAGCTGGAGTCCTGCTGGAACTCTCTCACACATCCCTGGGGGTCCCCGGACCCTACATTGAGAACCAGTGCTTTTGGGCACTTACACCAACGATGGCATCGAGTAAAATCGATAAGACTGCACAACGCCAAAAACGCCCAGAGCCTCTTATCCTCCTCCACTGTCTTTGTGGATTACAGTATGCAGGCAGGACTAACCGTCACTTACACAGCCGCATGAGTGAGCGCAGAAGTGGCCAAAAAAACGGAGCAGATGACAAGTCTGCGGTTGCCAGGAGCCTCCACAAGGCCAGGCAGTTCCCCAGACGGTGTGTCATTCTGTGGGCTAGACAAAGCCCTTCCACCATTAAAAGCACAATGGCCATGGGTTTTAAAACGCTGAGCCGCTGAGCCGGAATTTCTGCGCCTATGTAGAATTGCTCACTTCCCAGGGCATGTCACATGCTTATTTGGTGACAGCCCGGGCGGGCATACCTCAAATAGCGTACATGTCACGCACTGACGCAATACTATATGAGAACATCTTTTCTTGTATTGCAAATTCACAGCCTTCGCCAATGCCGACAGTGTGTGGGTGAGCCAACCACCATCACAAGCAGCGTAGGAGACCGTATTGAGGAATAAGCACCTTATGGTGTTAATGAGGAGCATTGCCTTGTTTGCATGGCCTTGCTTTTACTTCATCCTCTGCTTCACTCCTCCGTATGCGTCTTCTAGTGTATTATATATTTATGTAAGCACTTCCTTTTATATCTATCTATGCTATGCATTTATAATAACCTGGATTTTCTTCATATACTTTTGGCACAGCTTCCTACGATTCTCCGAACACTCTACAGTCTGTTTCTAATAACCTAATGCGTGTTATTGTTTCTAATATTGCTGCTACAGTCTAAGTAGGTGGGGGGGAGGACGACACTGAAGACATTCCCATAATTAAAAACAACGGCATGATGGGCACAGCTAGCACACCTGCTGAAACCAGGATACTGACAAAACTGCTTAAACACCGTAATCAGTAATCACAACTATCACTCAGAAATATGAAAATGTCTTTTGTTTTTGTGACAAATTGCTTCATTCCAAAGTGATTATTTCATGAAAGGGCTCATCAATCCTGGATACTGTAAATATAAATGTTCCATATACTGTATTGTATGTAGGCTACTACATGCTCAAACATGCGTGTTCACATGCACACCCACTTGCACATGCCCGCACACACGCACACACAGTGTTTCCCCCACACCTATTTATTGTACTATTACTGTAGGTATAGTGTAAGTTGGAGGGGTCTAAAACAGCTTTTAGAATACAGTTGCGCAATTAATCAACAATAATCATGAATCGTGATTCTATGTTTCACAATTATTGCAAAACCTTGCTTGTTCAGCTGTTGCACCTTAATTGCGCTACAACCAGAGCATTGTACAACTCATCTCCGCATACTTCTGGCTCATATGATGAACAATTCAATCACAGAGGCCATCACATACCATTTGAGTATAACATTACACAAAATATAAAAACAATGTTCAAGATTAATAATTAGGAATCCACTAAAAATTATCAGCATTATTATTATTATTTTTTATTTTAGCTGCAGCCCTAGCCTAGACAATATGACAAAGCTATCTATACATCCAACGTAGCTGTAATATTCCATAGATGATGGGACTTTAAATCACTCCATTCAGACCAATACTAATAAAATTCTCCGAAATGACATTACGACATTATGTGGTACTAAAACTCTTCACTGAATCTAATGATTCATTCTTTTAGACAATTGGTGGCAGGCAATTGATGTAAGCAGGTTCATTTAACTCGGTGTACAAATGTGTGCACGCTGAGTTAACTGAACAGTGAGGATTTGACCATACAGGGTCATGAGGTACCAGACCTGCAGAACCACATTATCAATTCTACAGTATAAATGTCAGATGCAATGGGAACATTTCAAGGCCCCTTCAGACCAGTGAGGCAGAACAGTCCTGTTGTTGATGCCAGAAATTGGACCGGTGGTTTGGATAAAACGCAAATCTAATGTCTATGGGTGGTTGTATACTGTATATTTTAAAGCAGCCTTGAATAAGAAATATGTGTAATCATATTGGAGTTTTGCATTTAATTGCCTTCATTAAATAATAAAACAATTTAAACAAAAAATACACAAGAATAGCCACTGGCCAAAGGCAGTTTAATAAGTATAGGCAGGCCCTGTTGCAAGCAGGGCTAAGAATGGTAATTCCACTCCCTTACGTCACTCTATAAACGATGCCTGAAACAGCTATACATGTGCTGTTTTCCTATTTTCTCATAATCTCAGCATTGTGTTTACATTTCAGCTTGCTAGTGACAGTTAAAGACCTTCAATGGCAGGTTTGGCACAGTCCGGGGGGGAATAAATAAGGTCAAGCTAAAAGCAGAAATACATTCTTCAAGATTAAAACTTAACATCTGTGGTTTAAATGTTTCTGCTGGATTTGTGGCAAACCTGTATCTACTACAGTACATTTCTCCCTATAGCTGTATGCTTCTCTTTATATATATATCGTCGTTGTCGGGCGGAAACATTGTATCTCGAGTTTCAAATGTGTACGTTCTTTCGCAAAGTAAAGCCCTGTTTCATCATACAAGGCCGTCACACAAAAGTAGACGATCTACAAGCACACACCACCTCACACTGCGAGGCGTTGTGTGCTTGTAGATCGGCTGTTTTCACTAGTTTAGTTCTTTTTTTAAATGATAAATGCAAAATGAACGGTTTTGGACATACAAGGTTTTCACCCGACAACAACGATATATTATTTTTCAAAAGTGTGTTCTACATACTCACAGCACGTCTGCATCGCGATGTGTTGAGCCTGTGAGCTCACATTGCGTCGCATCGGTGTTGTGAGCTTGTAGATTAGCAATTTTCTAATATCCAGCGCTGCAGCTACCATGACACGCCCGATGCAACTGTGTGTCAGGCATCACAGTGCCAAAGGGCACCAAAACATTAGAGAGAAAAGAGAAAAGCCAAGCCGATCCATTTGATCTGTGGGCGGGGCCGCAGCGCAGTCCACGACTCAGTCTGCACTCACTCACAGACAGACAGACGATAAACGAAACGGGTATTTCTTACATTGATGCTCCTACATATTATCATGCAAGCACCAGTTAAAGTTACTTTCCATCCCTCATATACTGTATGCACAGTGCACATCCCATAACCCACACACTGCACATCATTTTGGAGCTCATATCTTTGAACGGGTAAGGGCTAGTGTGTTAAAATCAAGGGATCTGAGACCATTTTGATCTGGCCAATGTTTATCTGTAGAGATCTAGGTTGTCAAGTCTTTGTCTGTGGAGTTGCAATCCCAGTAAGTGGAGAAATACAGAAACTTCCAGTTTCAACATACTGTAGAGAGCACTACCCCTGCTGTATACTGAATGGAGGAAAAAACACCCAGCCTTTCCAACAAACTAGCAAGCAGTCTTAAATGCCCAATAATTAACCGGTAGTTAGCAAGCTTGCTAGCTAAAGCCAATTTACACTTTCTTGTGCGACTATTTTCTCGTGTCGCATGCTGAAAATAGCTCAATTTCAGTAGAGATAAGTGTCTTTGTCTTCATCAAGTGTAAATGAAGGAACCCTTGAGTCTTATTTGCCATGAAGCTTTTCTAAATGAAATAATTACGTGCCATTTTACACAGATTGTGAAGCTCAGGAACAGCATGGGTAGAGTATATGAAATGCAAGACTTGCCAGGTTTCAGGACAGCTATAGCAGCAGTAGCGTTATACAGTATTCTAATAGCATAATGTATAAACAACACATAGCATGTAACAGCGTAAACTTCCTGTCTATTATATGGCTATTGATATACTGTTTGTGTATGAATCTGCACAAACAAACAATACAGGCTGCCTGCTAATGAGAATGTCGACTAGTGTGCATCGTGATGCTGGTCTACTGTACCATGTCATGCATGGATTTTCAACTCTCACACTCACACTCACACGTTTCACTTTCACTTTGACTTCAGGCTTCCCATGGCTAAAGATGGTTCTTAATTATGTCAATGTTCTCTTTCATATACAAGACACAATGGCACTTCTTTTAATGTACTGCATGAAAATGTTCATAATGATGAACAACTAATTATTCCACAGTCTTGCAGGACCAACAAATACCTTCTCTCCATTGAGAAAATGGCCACAGCCTATAGGAAATGCTGGCCTGAGCTTCACATGTTAAAATAGTTTAATTCATGGGTTGCATTTGTAGTCCTAAACCGGCCATATTGAGGACCAACACAGGTGTTCAATTTGTCTGATTGGCATAGAACCAATGTTCTACATTAATCAAAACACCTGTGTTGGTCCTCAAAATGGCTGGTGTAGGACTACAAATGCAACCCATGAATTAGTAGAATAAACCAGACAATGCGTTCTTTAGATCCACTATATATCTTCATCTACATGGGACTTCAAAAATTAGAATCACAATCATTTGCCAAAAATGGAACACATGTTAAAACATAAATGGTGAGTCATGTACGGTACTGTATATTGTCTATAATACAGTGGAGCTGTAAAAACTTGACCAACAAGAGAAATATGTTTATGTCAAGATAGGCTACTTTTGATTTACTTTGCTTTCTTATGTACACGCCTATGTTTACTACATAGTTGAGATGCCACATTATTAAGACTGCGATAAGCAGTTAAGCAGTTATATGTAAACACAAAAACATTAAACAAATTCATTATTGTACATGAGCAGCTACACTGATATTAACCTGCCCTGCATTGTGCAAAGCAGCCCGTATAGGCCATTGGTTGGTAGGCCATACATCTAAAAACAAGAAAATAAAATAAAGAAAAATGAATTTGCTGTGAATAATTAAAGAATGTTGGGCGGAGGTGGCTTGTTCCAGGTTTGATACCCTGGCAGGTGGGGCAGTGTCTGACCAACACACAGCCCTCCATCAGCACCCATCATTGAAGTGCCCTTGAGCAGAGGCGTCAATTGGGTATGCCAAGGTATGGCAGCTGCCAGCTTCCATACCTTGGCTACAGGGGGAAAAAAACATTTAAATGTATTTCTTAAAATAAATTCATCATGCCTGTTGCTAAGGTATGGCAACATGACTGGTGTCTTGCACGAGCGCCTTTGCGCGCGTGCAAGACACCAGTCATGTTGCCATACCTTAGCTTTTGCTGAACTGACGCCGCTGCCCTTGAGCAAGGCACTGACTGAACCTCCCGTTGCTCCACTGGAGCTGCTAGTGCAATATAAAATGGAAGTACTGTATACTGGGCAGCTCCCAGGTGTGAATGAGTGAGAAGCAGGGAAGAACTCTGAGTTAGAAAATAATGGCCAAACTAGAAAGTAAGGTGGCCACATTTTCCAATATACTACAACAGGAGGACCACAGGAAGAGTCAACAAGGAATCTATAATTTATGAACTAGCACCCTCCTATGTACAGAAAAGGTAGAGGAGGCAGAGAAGGGGAGAGAGAGGGAGAGAGAGAGAGAGAGAGAGAGAGAGAGAGAGAGAGAGAAGCGGATTTGGATGTTGGGAAAACATTGAGAGAAACGGAACAGAGAGAAGAAGAGGAGCGGAGAGGAGACGAGAGGAGAGGAGAGGAGAGGAGGAGCAGAAAGGAGTAAAGAGGGGAGCAACAATGAGTAGAAATGTTCCTTGAGGGCTGAGCTATGTAGATCAGAGCCCTGGGGACCTTGTGGTGTGAGCTGCCGGGGCCTACTGCACTGCATGCAGCCTACAGAGGCATAACAATGCAAAGCAGAGGAAAATGATGGAGGAATATGAATCACCATATAAGAGGAAAAGAGATCGGCACACCAAATTGCTGCTCCCAAAGATATAGTTTACTCTGTAACGTTTCGGGCCACACGGCTCTTCCTCAGACCTTGAATAAGAATCATCATCAATATTAATGAGAGTAAAAGGCCCCAAATCCCAACACTGCCACCTGGTTTATTTTCTTTAAAGATAAAGTGATATTTTGCATCACACAATGACTTGATGTGTGGCCTATAATGCAGTCCACACAGCTTCACATTGCACAATAGCTTTAAGCAGTAGCCTCACATACATGAGTTTCAAATGCTATGTTATAGCTATCAAATGAACTATGGGCTTATTCAATCCATAGGACAATCTTACAAGTCCTTAAGCAGGTTTATCTGCTTAAAAAGAAGGGGAAAAAAAGAAAAAAAGAAAACAGAGGTCCCCCTAATCTTACAAATAATACCAACCAAATATATCAAATAATATTTGACATTCTGGATTGTGGGCTAACAGGCTTTCCCCTTTATGAAACAAAAATAGAGTTATAAATCAGCCTTAATTAGGATATTTTTTTTATGCCCACGTATAGCTGAAGTCATGACTAAACATCCCTCAGAAGCTAGACGAACATGGCAGCTTATCCCCCTCGCCTGTCAAAGGCTCATCATCCATATTATATATCTGGTGAGTGTATAATGTCATTAGCGACTTAGACCAAAGCCAAATCAACGCATCCATTCCAGATCAGAGACGTAGGCTACGGACTCTTTCTATTTCATTCTGGCGTGACAAGTCCTTCCTTGGGGCTGCGAATGTGAGCGCACACACAAATACCGCATTCATCCAGTTCTATGGTGGTGGTGCCCTCGCAGCCAACGGGCGCAACTTTCCTCCCTCTATATCGGCGAGAGAGAGAAAGAGAGACTCGATTCAATAAGCAGAGGCGTCCAGAGGCGTCAGTTGGGTATGGCAAGCTAGGGGCAGCTGCCATACCTTGGCTACAGAGGGAAATAATAAAATGTACTTTTCCTCGTGCCTGTTGCTAAGGTATGGCAACATGACTGGTGGCTTGCATGCGCGCCCTCGAGACACCAGTCATGTTGCCATACCTTAGCTTTTTTTTAACTGACGCCACTGCCCCCCCTCTCCATCACTCTGCATCCCGGCCACAGCTCATCAGCTGAGAAGAGCTTTCGTCTCTTTGATTAACAGGTTTTTTTCCCCCACCAATAATAATTATGCGATTACGACTCGAGTAGCCTACGAGTTTTTCCCTTATTCCAAAGTGGTCAATGCCCACAAAGGAGCTAAAGTCAGGGCTTCGTATCATTAAATTCAACTAAAAATAAATATTAGGCTATATATAGCCTAAATGTATTTTTTCATAGCCTATACACCAAGAAAATGTTTGCAGAAATGGGCTATAAGTGACAGTAGCCTATTTGACACCGGGCTTGCATCTCTCCATCGTCTGCAGGTGGCAAATGCTTGATTTTTCTTTTTATTATTATTATTATTTCAGTGTATTGTATTTTTTAGTTTTACCCATTGGGGATTGAATTTGGACAACTCATTTGTCTGCTTCACATGTTAGGCTATAAGAGCACACAGGCTATTTTTTTGGCAGCGAAAGTGAGAGTGCGCATGCATCTGGTGCGTCTTCATTCACTTCAACACACAGAGAGAGGATCCAAAGTGACAGAGAGAAGCAGAGGGAAATATGTTGGTTTCTGTGTGTGTGTGGAGAGACGTTTTCATCACGACACAGCCTCTCAATGGATATTTCTTTCCCCATATCCTTTAACACTGTGAAATACCGCAATAAAACACTATCTGGCACGATCTGAGCATTCAAACGAACTTGTTCTCCCCAATGTGTGTCGGTCAATAATGAACAGAGAGAAGAAAAATACTGCATTGGTCGTTGTTGTTTTTTCGGTCAAATGCAAAGCATCTCTATGATATTACAACATTGCGGAGTTGTCAAGAGTGTGTTTACCGTGAGGATAGGATCCCATCCGCAGGTTTCTTCTTCACCTCAAGACGATATTCCTCTGTGCGTTATACGTCCCGTTAGGATAAAGTGCATTTCCCTGCGATCATCAAGCCATATCCCCAAATCCCGACGCACAAGCCTTGGCCAGGCTGGGACATAACGCTACAACACTTTGATCACTCCAAAAGGTATAGCCTCAAAAACTCGACAATTCCCTCTCCGGCGGTAGATCGGTCGAAAACTGCAACACGAAAAACAAAATCAAAGGAACCTTTTTTTTTTGCCCAAAACAAGTCCGTAGGTAATCCAATTTTGTGGGGGTGTTTTCTTAATGAGAAAAGACCTCTAGGCTCCGGGTCTTGGATATACCATTGTACATTTTAATGATGAGAATCTTGGGGGGGGAAAAAAACTGGCAATTTGATTTTTGTCCCCCCTCCTCTTCGCTCGCTCCTCACGATCCAGGCTGCACTTGGCTGTTAAAAGCCCGTCTCCTCATCCCTCCTCTCGTCTCCTCCGGTCCTCAGTCAGTCTCACGGCGGGATGAGAGGCAGCATTCATGGAGCAGAGACGCACCTAGCGGTCTGGCACGGAACTCCACATTAAAATTCCTCCCTCACAGTTCTTTAAAGAAACATGGGGATAACCGAAATAGTAATATTCCAGACCGCTATTAATCCACAGGGAAATTGCATTCTAGGGCAGAGATTCTCAAACGTGTTCATGTCAAGGACCCCCAAATTGACTCTTAGCCCGCGGACCCCCATTTGAATAGATATATGTCAGGGACCCCCATAAGAGAAGATCTTTACAGCAGTGATTCCCAACCATTTTAATTTCAAGGACCACCAGTTTGACATGCATATTAGGCTAAGGACCCCCATTTAATGGCATTTCTATCTCTGAGACCCCAATTTATATTGCAAAATCAATGTTAAAGGAGTAGTTCACCCCCCAAAATGACTTTTTTTCTATTGATTAGTCATGCCATGGAGACTAGAGTTCAATAATATGTTTTTGTTTTTTGTCGCATTCCTTAGACAAAAATGTGATAACAATAAATTTACCCCCATTCATTCCGGATGGTGACCCGTTTCAAAACGGGTCACCATCCGGAATCAATGGGGGTAAATTTACTCGATTCAAATTTTTGTCTTAGGAATGTGACAAAAACCAAAAAATATTATTGAACTCTACTCTCCATGGCATGACTAATCAATAGAAAAAAAGTCATTTTGGGGGTGAACTACTCCTTTAATTTAACTCTGAAAGTGTACAAATGGAACCAAATGGACCCTTTAGTTCCTAACTCTCATTTAGCTGGGGACCCCCTGGAACTTCCTCAAAGTGGGGTCCGGGAACCTAGAATCTATGATTTAGCGCAGCGTCAATGTGTCATTGTCTGCAGCTTCAGCCATTTAGTGTATATGTAGCCTATAGGCTACATTGTTACAATGTCAATAAAAAATAATTCTGTAAAATGCTTCATTTTAAGACTTAATTTTTGTTTACATTTTGCCCAAGTTATGAAAACATTACTGGAACTTGTCTGAATTATTGAGTATATGTTGGCCAAATATAATTGCACTCTAAATAAATCATGTATTTCTGAGTTGCAATCTTTTTTCCATGCAGGGACAATTTTCAGCAAGATATTTCATATCAATATGCACTTAAAAAACATTAAAATGCAACAATGTAACATTGATACAAAATATATCAACACGGTTAAGTTTAAAGTCTTTGCAAGTTACTCCAGTGGCTTGAAAAATAAATAAACAACAGTATGATTTGAAAATGGTCGGTTTCAAGTACAATGTAAGTTCATAGTCAATGTGCTTAACATAGCTAGACTACCGTATATTTAAAATGTTAGAAGTAAGAGTAAAAGTAGGCTACTATGGCCCCTTTTCCACCGGGGTTGAACCGGTTCCGTTCTCCTTCCCCGCCTAATTTTGAACCAATTCAGAGTGTTTCCACTGAAAATGAATTGGTTCAGAACCCTAAAAGTTGGTTCGGAATTGGAACCAAAAAATACTTGGTTTCTCTTGCCCTGAACTGGGAACCAAAGTGGCCGTGTCACTATTTATTACACAGGTTGGAAGATGAAGATGCGATATAAACAGTGGCAAAAGCAAGTGAAAAATCATCAAAAAAAGGAAAAGAATAAAAGTGAAACTGTAACTGCCTTCGATGATGTAATTTCCTCTGTTAAATGGACACTTTGACCGCATATAGCTATAAAAAAAACATTGCCCACAGTGTTGGGTGTAAGTAAGATAAAAGGGGAGGGGATGATTGTATGATGTCATTAACTCAGTGTTTTTTGATCAGGCCTTTTTGACTCAGAGGCTTGCAGCTTTCAGGAAGAAACCAAAAATACACAGGGAAGGCAAATTTGCACATTATAACCCCACCAGGCGTCTAGAGTAATGTTAACTTCATAGACACATACAAAACAGAAAAAGCACAAAACTATACTTTAAGGAGAACCTCTTAAGTTCATATTATGCTTTTTGTCCGGGGAGTTCTCAGGAATTCAAAGTAACATTCTCTGTTGTCCGTTGTGTTTGTACTTGAATTCCTTTAGTGCTCTCTCTTTTGACCTTGCAATACGATGTCTTCATTCAGTCTTTGTGCTTTGGTTGTCATGAAAGTAAGATTTAGAGAGGAGAGGAAAGTGGACCTGGACTGTGAAAAGAATACACAATCAGAGAACACATAAAGATAACTAAATGTTGCACTCCAATTTCCATTTTAACTCAAGCACTCTATAAAATATTTACTCAAACTTGGATAATTGGGCTTGGTTCCCAAGGTTAATTAGAATGAAGTACATTCTAAAGGGTTACCATCTTGAATTTAAAATAGGGTTAGGTGCTCATGCTCTGAACAGGATAACGTTGTTGTCGGGTGGAAACCTTGTATGTCCAAAACTGTTAGATTTGTATTAATCATTTTATGAACAATTTCAACTAGTGAAGATAGGCGATCTATAAGAACAGATCTGCATCTGAACAGTGCTTGCAGATCTGTTATTTTCACTAGTTTTGTGCAACAGTCTTCTATGATGAATCAGGGCTTTACTTTTACGAAAGAAACGTACACATTTTGAAACTTGGAGATACAAGGTTTCTGCCTAACAGTGACGATAAGCTGGTCTGACAATAATTCTGGAACCAGACAGGAAGTGTGGGAAAAGGAAGAATGTTTAAATGATATGTAAGAGAAGCTAGGTGTAATCAAATAAAGATACACTCGATTAATCACACACCCCACAATCCCAACTGCCAAGTAATTTACCAAATCCTAGACCGACCAATAGATTTTCCATACCGATGCTGATCCCAAATTATAGATGTTTTTACCAATATATTGTGAAATAAATTAAAAAAATAAATATTATTATATATGTAACCAGTATTAACCACTTAAGCCCTAACATGTTTGGAATTAAAAGAAAAGCTTTTGACAATTTTCACCTGCCCCAAAACATGGACACGTGTTCGAAAGTGGTAAGAAATTTGGACACAGCAGCTGCATAATTGGCGATAATAAAAAAAAAAAAGAAAAAAGAAAAAAAGAAAGTCAAATTATGACTAGGCCTATATATATATATATCAGCTAAAACCGATATATCGGTCAAAAGAGACACATGTCTTCCCTTTTCAGTTAAAATAAGCAGCTTCTGTATTTAAACTCATAATGTTCCCTGTACTAATGTCACAAATTAATAAGTCATTTTTCATAATTGCCTACAACGGAAAGTCAACAACCTCTTCTTGTGCTAAGCATGATTTCATCAAGAAGAGTCAGGACCCCTGTATGATAAACAGAATGTAGAATATATAGCTAACTTTGTCGGACCACATTAGAGAAACGAGACATGTCCTCTGGCCATGTCAGTTAGCGTTGTGTCATTGTGCCTTTGTGCTTTAGCGACTTCCCTTCATTAATATCAAATTTGTAATTGACTGGGTCTATTCGAATCCCCCTGATGAATGAACGGAGATCACAACATTGTTTTCATTTTAATGTATTTGTTTATTTTTTAATGCATTTCCGGGACATTAGTGGTGAAAACCCAGCCTTGACCTTCACAATGTACTGTATAATGATTCGACTCTCAACTGCACAAAACCTTTTTTTTCTGTCTCTTATTTCTCTCTCATTATCTATGTATCTCTCACTCCCCATTTCTCTTTCCCTTCCTCTTTCTTCCCCTCTTTCTCCATCTCTGTCATTGTCACATCTCTAATTTATTTTCCTCTCCCTCGCTCTCTTTCCCTCTCTCTCCCACTCATATTAACATTCCAACTGTAATATGGCCATGGTGATATTATCAAATATGGCTGCTCATTGGCCTCTTGTGTCACGACTCATCTGCATAGTCCATATTTCTATAAGGTCTCCTTTCACATGGCTTACGCTGTAGGTTGACTGATAGGGCACATTCTCATTAGCACCAAACAGCGGAGGAAGAATGTTGAGGGCAAAATAATAAAGGAGAAGGACAGTGGTTCTCAACCTGTGGGCCGGGGCCCACTGGTGGACCATGAGGATATTGCAAGTGGGCCCCCACACAATTGGCAAAACACCAAGACTTTAAAGGACAACTTTAGTTTTTTACAACAAGGGTTCATATTTTAGATTGTAATTGAAGAATATAAAAGATGAGTGTTAAAATGATTTAATTTACTTCTTTCTATTGTTTTAGAGATTCTTATTTCAGTGGTTGGGGGCAGTGGCTAAATAGGTCAATTTACACAGAATAAGCCCATTCCCAAGATACAACACCACTTTTCATGGTTGGATGTGACTTATGGAGGCTAGAAGTGTTACTGTAAATAGCAATAAAGAAACTGCTGGCTTATTGTGTCTAAAAAGACATATTTAGCCACTTGTACGCATGCCCCCATGCGTACGCAACGCATGCCCCACATTTTAGCATGCTAAACGCGATAAAACAATAGAATGAAGCAAATGGAAACATTTTAACACTCACTTTTTCTTTTCTCTAATTACAATCTAAAATATTAACCCTTGTTGTAAAATCAAACCTCGGTTCGAAGTGGAGCGGTGAATCTGAGCAGCTATACCCTGTGTGTGTGTGTGTGTGTGTGTGTGTGTGTGTGTGTGTGTGTGTGTGTGTGTGTGTGTGTGTCTGCACAACAGCGCCCCTCCTTTAACTTGTGTGGCCACTTAAGGTATTGCCAGGCTACAGACATAGCCAGCCACATAGCCACATAGCCAGCCACATAGCCACATAGCCAGCCACAGACATACCTGTCTATTGGGAGCGCTTTCACCGCTCCAAAAAGCCAAAGTTGTCCTTTAATGATAATATAACATTAATATTTACAAGTAAAATGCCCTAATGGTGAGTGGCGACCGTCAGGTCAGAGCTTCTAGATACGGCACAAACTTGTCGTCGTTTCTTTGGCCAACGAGCATGCCGTTTTTGAGGCGATTCAGAGCGGTCTCTCACTAGCACAGCGGTAACGTGATCTGCCTCAGCAGCACAGCGGTATAGCGTGATCCACCTCTCGCTAATGGCGGATCACCATACGTGGAGTTCTCTAGAGGCAGGCGTTACCACAGTGGCGATGTGTGCGAGAATGCGATCCCCGCTCGCTAAAACTCCACAAGGGTACAAATGGAACCAAATGGTCACGTGGTTGGTGTGTGAGCGCACACAGCACAGACACACACAGACTGCGTGTTATCCAATTGCGAGAGGATTGCCACAGACCGACACAGCTGAGTAGTGAGCAGTGAGTGATCAGACACAGCTGAGGAGTGAGCAGCGCTCGTTTAAACAGAGCAGTGAGTGTGCAGTAGACTTAGAGTGACCATGACTAGTGTGACGCTGACTAGCGTGAGGGACGGACAAGTGCTGGAGGTTCTCATACTAACTGCGACCTGACGGTCGCAAAAACAATTATGTCAAAAAGAGTCATGTATTCTTTCTTTAATAACTTGATAAAATAGTTTTCATTGTGATAACTACAAATAGGAACTTAAAGTATATTCATTTAGTCCCACTGATCCAAGTCGGAACTCGGAACACAATTGAATGATCATTGAAATAAACATGCTCTGAAAATGCATGTTCACCAATCTGACCACTTGGTCATGTTTCAGACATGGCCATGTGGGCAACAGTCCGCCATTCCGAAACACCGCTATTCCGAAGCAGGGTTAGGGTTAGGTTTAGGGTTAGGGTTAGGGTTAGGGGTAGGGTTAGGGGTAGGGGTAGGGTTAGGGTTAGTTAGGGTTAGGGTTAGGGTTAGGGTAAGGGTTAGGGTTAGGGTTAGGGGTAGGGTTAGGGTTAGAAGTCAACGTTCGGAATAGCGGTGTTTCGGAAAGGCGGGGTGTAACCGGCCATGTGTCAGACAAGGGTAATTTAGTGTCATGTATTCCGTTCCATTTAGAATTCCTTTCCATCATAATTTCTTTATTATGTCTGCCTGCCTCTGTCTCCAACATACAGTCTCTCTCACTTAATCCTAGTGTTATTTGTCAGGCTCCATGCTGTGGCAGTGCAGTGGTTCTACAAAGCCTCACCCAGCTGTTAGCCAATAGGCAAACCACTGCCTGTGTAATATCAACACTGAAACCGAAGACTTGGGGGAAATAGAAGTCTCTCCAAACTTTCACCCGGACTAAATTGTTTCTTGTCTGCCGCTCAAGCAATGTGTGGGATACAAATGGGGAAAATTCAACTCAAAAAGCCTTGCCTGGTGTAGCTTACCAAAACTGCCAGGGCCAACATTGAAATAAGAGCTTATTTTGACAGCACCCTTCTAGGCATTGTGTTATTTGCAAGAGAAAGTACTGCCACAACCATATAATGTGATTGGTTAAATTGGTACTGTATGAAATGGGAATGGTTGATCAAATAAAAATGTGCAACCATGCAGGCAGCTAATTATATGCATCTCTCTCTTGCCCCTTTCATTAGTGGTGCGTCTAGATTACCCTCATTGTATAAGGAAATAGATACTTGTCAGTAACCTGTGTAATTATAATACACACCCAGTACTTCACCACGTAAATACCTTACAGTTACACTCCAGTTGACAGACCCACAGAGCTCTATCCTAGCCCACTCCATTTCCTCCTCTACATATCAGATATTTTCGTGGAATGTTTCCCCCAGAATAGGAGGCAAACTATAGGCTAAATGCATGACTACCCATATGGTGGCGGTCAAGTACTGATTCTATAAATTCACTAATCCACTAATCTTTGTGCCTGTCTTTCTGTCTGTCTGAGACTTTATGTGACCCTTTTATGCCCATTCATGGAGATCCCGGATGTCATCAATATGACGTCATAGTACTGACGTCAGACTGGCCTCCAAGTACATTGCTACTGGGTAAGTACTCTGATAATGGGTCCTCTGACAACAGGTACGGAAACGGAAACAATGGATACAATGGGTATTGCCTACCCAGAGGGGCATGCGTTCCCAATGGGCGTCACCCTAGTTTATTTGTGACCTACGGCTACTAAGTATGAAAGCCTCCAGATCCTGTCTGACACTCTTCTAACATCACAATGACATGCATCACAATGACATCACAATATAGCCAACCTGTTCTGACATCACCTCATCCCAGCTCAGCAGAAGGATATAGCTGACCGGTTCTGACATCACAATGACATTGAAAATGAATTCCTTCCTTGTCCTTTTATGCCCATATGGATATCCCTGATGTCATCAATATCATCCCAGCTCAGCAGAAGGATATAGCTGACCTGTTTTGACATCACAATGATGTTGAAAGAGATCCCTGATGTCATCAATATTAAGCCCATGTGAGTCACACTTGCAAATTAATTCCATCCTTGTCAGATCCCTGATGTCATCAATATTAAGCCCATATCTGGGAATGCCCATATATAGTATGGCCATATTGTGTCAGTCTCATGTGGTCTATGACATCTATGATGTCAGACGTCAGTCATCTCCATATTTGGGAAAATATGGCCACATTTTGGCATCATTTTGTCCAACTTAAACAACCAACCAGGTCTGTGCATTATTTTGGTCAAAGTTAATTAATAGTGTTTAAAAGACAAAGAAGCGGTCACACACACTGTAGCCAAAGTGCTAATATTAATTTGAAGATGCAGAGGAAAAGTTGATCCCATGCCAAAGCGCCAGTGCTCGCCCAGCAGACTGCTGTCACCCAGGTGGATGCGTGCACGCGCCCATGTGCACGCGGGCGAGGTCGCTTCTCACCCTTTGGGTGTCTTACTGGTTAATTACACTGGTTTACCCTCAATTCCATTAAAATCTGTGTATGTGGAGGATCATTATCTTTACCCTATAGCTTTGACCAGCTACTATAAGCCATTCTCTCTCTCTCAGTCAGTCAGTCAGTCAGTCAGTCAGTCAGTCAGTCAGTCAGTCAGTCAGTCAGTCAGTCAGTCAGTCAGTCAGTCAGTCAGTCAGTCAGTCAGTCAGTCAGTCAGTCAGTCAGTCTGTCTGTCTGTCTGTCTGTCTGTCTGTCTGTCTGTCTGTCTGTCTGTCTGTCTGTCTGTCTGTCTGTCTGTCTGTCTGTCTGTCTGTCTGTCTGTCTGTCTGTCTGTCTGTCTGTCTGTCTGTCTGTCTGTCTGTCTGTCTGTCTGTCTGTCTGTCTGTCTGTCTGTCTGCCTGCCTGTCTGTTTGTCCAAAATATTCAAGCTCAAACCAAGAGCTTGTTGCAGGTTATAACATATGACAATACGCTTGTTGTGTGGATAGACGAGACAGCAGCAGCAATGGAGCAGAAGTGATCATTGTTGTATAAATATGTTGGAATCATTGATTGGCAAACACCTGTGCAGGCACTGTGAGTCTCAGCAGGAGGCGTTTGCATGGCATTTTACCATCTGAAGCCTGTATACTTGGTTGCACAATTTGTTCTGAGATTGTCTATTTTCGGCATGCGACGCTGTCTGTTTTAATAGCTGTAACTCAGGGCTTTGCCTTGATAAGAGCCAATCAGTCCTGGCATATGCCCAATATTTCACCAATGTGATAATAGCTGTCATTTGTCGGTCCCAAAACAACTAAAGGATCCTTCAGTGCAATTGATCAATCAATCACCAGCACAACGGAACAGACTGACAGGAGAATCTATCAGTCTGGGAGGCCAGATGCTTGGGGAGGTGGTGACAAGCAGAGAGGCAAAACACACAGGAATGCACACACATAATATACAAGCACGCACACGTGCACGCATACAAACTCTTATGCTTACAACAGATTTATTAATAGATTTAGATTTCTTTTTTGTCTCACTGAGGTAGTTGCATTACGCTGAATAACAATATCTACAGTATACAGTTTAGGCAATTAACAGAAGCTCTTTCTTTATCGAGAGCAACTTACAATAACCAGGGCAAACACATACATCAAATGCAGAGAGACAGTACTCAGTAAACTAGGATCACAGGTGAACCAAGAACCAAGCATCAGTTTAAACTATACCGTCAAAATTATTCTGCATATTGAAACTATAGCATCTGTCTAAATAATATGCTATCTATAGAAACATCTCAATTATTTATTGACTCAAAATATAAGATCAGCTACAATATATACATAGTTACATACATAAAGGTAAAGGAGCGCTAGCTAGAATGTATATATATAATGTACTATACTGTACTCTAGGCATACACACACACACACACACACACACACACACACACACACACACACACACACACACACACACACACACACACACACACACACACACACACACACACACACACACGTGCGCACGCTCTAGAGATACCTTTGAGTCACCTCAGCACAATGAAAGTCTTGACCAAGATACTATATATAGTCATAATTGCAGACACTCAAGGGTTGGTACGTAATTGTCGACCTATCTACCAGCTCTAGCTTGACTTGAGTCTGAGCGTGTGCCTGGCTCAACCTGACACTGAACCCCGAGGTATAACACTTCTTGCAGGCCCAACCCTAAACACAGGTTATTCTGCTCACGTCTGGTCAGCAATGTCAGCCTCTAAGGATTGATAATGTTCACTTCCATTCGTTTCAAAACACGCTTCCTTATAATCCCTGCTCTCCAAGCCTAAAATAGCTAACCATTTTTAGGGCCAATATCTTCTAAGGTCAGGGTAGGTGCTCAATTTCATTTTTGTGCTGTTATCCAAATCTACGGTGAATGTGAGATTTCACTTCCATTTCCATCTAATCTACACTCAATAAAACATCACAGGCAACAAAGCTGCATGCCATGGAATAGTGTGGCACTGTAGAGACAGCGGAATATACAAACAGGAGGAATTGTCAATTACTAAATTGTGGAGAAGATTACATAAAAATAACAATAATAAGTGTGATATCCTACTCATAATTATGTAATGCATATTTGTCAGTCAATCAAACAATGAAATGTGAAGGGATGCCTTCTGTTACAAGTTAACTGCTATGAAACTATAAAAAGGAACTAACAGCCTGGATCATACCATTGTTTCCAAGTTTAGATTATTTTGCTTTTGTTTTAATTGGTAACACAATATTTTGCAGTGTTTCTTTTCAATGAATATGAAACCCTATATACCGCCTCCCCCTCTGCTGTCAGATATGTCCCACATACAGTAGTAAAATCCTATCCATTTGTGTTGAATTAAAACACAGGATTTTACAGTGCAGGTGTGTAATAACCAAGAATCTGACTTGTCCTCATTCCCTGTCTCCCCTTGTCCAAAGCAAGCTCCATTAGCAAAAATGGGTCAACTTTAATCCACAGCCAAATTAATGAAAAAGGAAATGCTTCCATTTTGTCACCAGTGCGCACCCCCCTATTCTCTTCCATTATCTCCCTCTCTCTCCCTCTCTCTCTCTCTCTCTCTTCTCCTTGAGAGGGAGCTGTCAACACTAATTACCTTTGAAGAATCCTTAATGAACATCATTTATATGAGAGTCAATCTATAGCATGAAGGTGTACACTGTACAGTATGCGAGTGTGTATGTGTGCATTCTGTGCTGACATCCATGAGTGTGTAGGCTACAGTATGTATACTTCTTGGGTGTGTGTGTGTGTGTGTGTGTGTGTGTGTGTGTGTGTGTGTGTGTGTGTGTGTGTGTGTGTGTGTGTGTGTGTGTGTGTGTGTGTGTGTGCGTGCGAGTGCGTGCGTATGGTATATATACAGTATATATATAGGCCCTATATAACTTGTTCAGGAAAAGTATAAAAATAGGCAGCCCCTAACCTCAACTGTTTACTCCACCTTGGCTAGATAATGAATATTTCAAAAAAATATTGGAGGAGCGGCAGGAAGTTAATGAGCAAGACACACTCAACTTAACCCCATTGCAGTGCAGCGCACTCAGCGCAGTGCAGCGCTGTGCTATGCTCATGATTAACCCTTCATGGTGCCCTGTGCTTGGACCTAGTTTTGTCCCCCCGCTGGTGACAAGTAGTAGCCGCTGGCGCACACACACACACACACGGCCACTTAGACATAGATAGGAACTGATAAAGTCATTCTGAGGGACGCAAGCACGCACACACGCACGCACACACGCACACACGCACGCACACACACACACACACACACACACACACACAGTTGATCCTCTCGTGCCCCCTGTGGTTGGTGCCCGGTGCTTCAGCACCAAGCTAGGGGTGTAACGATCGGAATATCGTTTTTAATTAAAAAAAATCTAAGTAAATCAAAATTAAAACAGCTAAAATCGAATCGTATCGTCTGACTTTGTATCGAATCGGCAGTGCAAATAATCGATTGTATCGATGCTATACTTACCTTGATTGTATTTAGCATTTTAAAGAAGGAAAAATGAAAAGGAGGGGTTTAATTACTTTTCCTTTCCATACAGCTACACTAGTCTATCGATAAATGTTTGTAATGTCTATGTTCATGTCAAGGTGCAGGTTTGTCTATATGTGTTCAAATATAATGTCTATGTATTTACCAGATAATCGTTTTGATGATTTATTTATATCCATAATAATACATGTTTCCCTTAAAAACCTGCACTATACACACTTTTCACACAGATTTAATTTTGTTACTAAAATAGTTACTATATTGATTTTAAATCATTGAATCGAATCGTATCGTATCGCCATGAATGAACCAATATCGTCCATGTATCGTATCGTCAACCATGTATCGTGATTCGTGATATGTATCGAATCGCTATTAAAATGTAACGTTACACCCCTACCTCAAGCACGTTGATTAATCCGGCTATGTGCTGTGCTGTGCTGTGCTGTGCTGTGCTGTGCTGGGCAAACTTTGAGTGGTTTGTGCGAAGATGTAGGCCAGATGTAGGCCATGCTTCCAAGCCCGGACAAAGCCAGATGTTGGAGCACCGCTAAAAACTCCTATCATCCTAGCCTTGATAAGTAAAAATGGGACACTCGGGTGGCGCAGGGGTTGAGGGGTAAAGCGATTGCTCCAGTTTGGCCAGGCGCTCAAATGAACACAATTGGCTGGGTTTGAGGATGTGAAGCTAGTAGGGGAATCTCTGTCAGTGTATAGCAACTCCTACAGGTTGATCAGGGCACTGTTCAGTAAAAAGAAGAACTGGGTCAGATAAGGTGTTCCTCTTCACCCACTACAACCTGTCAGGTCTCTCACATGACCAGCTGTAGGTGTTAGCAGTGGTATTGTTATAATGACTAAACCTGGCATTTTCACCAGCTCTAAATCTTGCAAATTGTCTTCCTGTCCCTTTATTAGTGTGTTGTGTAATAGAAATTAAAACAAATTATTTAAATACTCTTTGCTTAGTTAGTCATAAGATGTAGCTTTGCTGTCAAAGTCCTAGAAGGTGCAGAAGCATAGTCTCTGTAAGTGTGATCTGGCCCAACTCAGTAACTCCGTAAATCATTATTAATTATAGCAAACTGCTGCAAAAATGCATTTGACCTTATACAGTATAGTACATTATAGCTATATTCACACACATCTTACTAATAATAATAATCTTAATTTATGAATGTAAACACACACACACACACGCACACGCACACACACACACACACACACACACACACACACACACACACACACACACACACACACACACACGTATATACCGGTATATATACAAATCTATATATGTGTGTGTGTGTGTGCGTGCGTGTGCGTGTGCGTGTGCGTGTGTGTGTGTGTGTGTGTGTGTGTGTGTGTGTGTGTGTGTTTACATTCATATTCTTTTATTATTATTATTTTCAGCTTGCCAAGGCTAACATAAATCAAAATCCAGGTGAGACTTTCTTTGCTTATGGTCACCGTTTCACTGCATTAAAATGATACTAAACAGTTGAGTTCAGTGAATCAATAGCTAAATAAAACCACTGGGTGGGTTGACAGGGAATTCATACTTCAATAATGGAGCAAGGCTTTATAGTTCAAAACATGGCGTTTCACCCACGGAGACCTCCATCAGTATGAAATATCATGAGATGAACACTCAAGATGGCTGCACCTTTGCCCTTGTTGTCAGAACTCTTTTTTAATCATAAACAACATCAACTTCAGCGAGGAATATTAAACTAGGAGAGTGCACTCTAAAGGCTGTAAAGGTGCTTGGAATTCCATTTTAAAGAGGAGAGGGGAGAAAAGGAGAAGAGCGATAGGGGAAGCAGCCATCATGCTGTCGAGTTGGTCAGGGCCCAGGGGGGGCACAAACCTATTGTTCCAGCTGGGAGAGAGCAATCATCTGATATCATCAAACTGTAATGAATCTATATCGTCAGGAGAAAAGAGGGGTGAGAGTGAGAGAGGCGGGGTGGAGAGGAAGGCGGTGGGTGGGGTTGGGGCCGGATGGCTGGCTGGCTGGTGTGGAAAAACGTATAGGAGGGGGAGGGAAAGTGAGGGAATGAATGGAGAGAAAGGCAGGAAGACTACAGGGCTAAAGGTGGAAAGAGGGTGGAGAGAGGGTATATGAATAGAGCAGGGGTCTTCATCATTTTCAGGCCAAGGACCCCTTAGTCGAGAGAGAGATGAACCAGGCCAGGGACCTCCAAAACCCATACCATATAGTTTCATCGCTTGACGTCACAAGGATTCATGTCAATTTGTTTTCAGATATTCAACCACTTGAACCGTCAATACTTAATAAACTTGACCTTTCACTCTGTACTTATAGTCTGCTCTTTTTCCCATCTACCCCAAAACTCTTTGCCGAAAATAGACGATCTACAAGCTCACAACGCCTTGCAACGTGAGGCGTTGTGAGCTTGTAGATCTGCTATCACACAAAGATTCTATCACACAAAGATTTGGAGGACCCCCTGTAGTAACTCTGAGGACCCCATAAGGGTCCCAGACCCTCTGTTGAAGACCCTTGGAATAGAGGATGGAGAGAAGGAAGGCAGGAGGGGAATTGAGGCAAGTGAGGAAGGGTAGAAACTAAAGCGACAATGCTCTCTAATTATCCTCTACCCTGCAATTCATGAGAGAAATCAGGATTGGATAATAACATGATTGTTGTTTCAAAATAATGTTCTCAACTAGTCAGCTTTATATTGGTTATCGGCAGTGATTTTGTCATAAATGGAAATGTTCACATTACCCAGCTGGTCTGCGGGCGACCAAGTTATATTAGCCACAATTAAATTATCTATTAGCCATCAAAATGCCAAAAGAAATGGATAAAATCATTATCTCTCACTGTCCGAGTATGTCTGCCCCAATTAGGACTCCCATTATTACAGCAGCGGGTTCCCAGATATCTGAAGAATGGAGGCCCAGATATCACAGCCATAGCCTATTAGTTAACCCTTCTAAATTACATCTCCCTCATTTCTGTAATTACAGTCAAATTAGAGGGTACAGTATTACGTGAAAAGGGGAGTTATTGGACACTGTCATTCAATTAGCAATGGATTACAATTGACTCAACGTGAAAATCAGCAGAGACTTCACAAATCAGTTTTATTTTCTTTCATAAGGCATGAAAGATGAAAGAAACCTAGCATTATCCTTAGCCTCCACTGCTAAGTAGCAACTCAGTGATCCTCAAACCTTTTAATTACAAAGGCCCCCCTGTTTGGTATTGGAACCTACTAACTAACAAGTGTCCATGTAGCGCTCTTTAGAACACTCTTCTGTGGATCACAAGGTTCTGAGTTCGATAGTGGGAACTGCCACTTCAGTGTATGAGTGGCACGGCTTGGTAACTAAGTCATGCGATAAGTACGCAGATAATAATAAGCCACTCCGACCTATTTATGTACTGCTTGCGTACTAAGTAACTGGGGCTCTTAAAGGGATATTTCACTAAAATTACATAATTTTTTACTTGATTCAATATTTAGATATTTGATATTCATTGTATCAGACACGTAGACTTCCTACCTATTTTTACTTTATTTTTTTTCTTTTTCATTTTCGAAAATAATTATTAAAAATAAGAAAAAAAAGGAATTGAAAAACACAGCCTCCTCATGTATTTGGAGGGTTGTATGAGTCACCAGAACCAAGGACGGGTGTTTTTTTAATGAATCTGTCATGGTTAAAATGGAGTTTATAGCAAATATCTATTCTAAATACTGAATCAAGCAACTTAAAAACTGTCCGGGTTCTCCCAAAATCCTGAAAATGACCAAAAGTTTTTTTGAAAGTGAAATATCCCTTATTTTTTATCAATTGCAGACGAAGCCTTGACTTCATGGATTTATTTGTCGCATTCCTAAGCCAATAATGTGATTACCGGCGGAGAGATGCTAATGTATCCGGTAGGAAATAGACAGGTTCATCAACTGATTTACTTAGGAATGCGACAAAAAATAAGACAACAATCAAGTCTGGGGATTACCCATTAAATATGTTTGACGCAATGGAAGGACAGTAATACACAAAGTGAAACTCATTCTTGATTCCATTGATGTCACAGCAAGTCACAGTAATTACTATATAATATTTACACAATAACTGTACTGTTGACATTTATCATATGAGTAAAAAAAATGACATCACCACACAGACAGATCAAGCAAACGGACGTTAGGTCCGTGTTGTAAACATGGCTGTCTTAAACCATGCATGTTAAACTACCCTTTTACAGAACAAGGCCTTGTCAGGTCATATCTTTGCGTCGCCGGCCAGTGCCCTCACATACCAAGGCCTTTCTCAAATGATCAGTTAAACCTGTCACAGTAAAGCTTCTTGAAATGCGGTTCAAGTCTCCCTGTATTTTTATCAGTGAGAGAGAGAGAGAGAGAGAGAGAGAGAGAGAGAGAGAGAGAGAGAGAGAGAGAGAGAGAGAGAGAGAGAGAGAGAGAGAGAGAGAGAGAGAGAGCGTGCGTGCGTGCGTGCGTGCGTGCGTGCGTGCGTGCGTGCGTGCGTGCGTGCGTGCGTGCGTCTGTGTGTGTAGGGGGGACATATCAACTGGCCACTAAATCGAGTTTATATACCCATGGCACGAGGTCAACAAGTGAAAGTGCCTCTGGTCAAACTTATTACCACATGAGAGAGGATGGGAAGGAGAGGAGAGGAGAGCATAAGAGCTATATGGAAGATCAAAAGACAGAGAAGGGAGAGAGAGAGAAAGACAAAGAGGGATGGAGGAGAAATACAAAAAGAGAGTGAGACCAGTGGCATCAGTTCAGCAAAAGCTAAGGTATGGCATGCCATACCTGAGCAACAGGTCCGATGAATTTATTTTAGGTGCATTTATTTTTTTCCCCCTGTAGCCAAGGTATGGCAGCTGCCATACCTTGCCATACCCAATTGACACCTCTGAGTGAGACAACAAGACAAGAGCATAAAACCCTGCAAGACAGTGTTCCTCACACCCAAAGTGGTCTGAACTGAAAGACATGGCCATCCTTGGAGCTGTACAGTATGATGTGCTCACTAGTGCAGGGATATAATTGAGTACAGTACTGTATAGTCATAGAGGATTAACTCACAACGCACACAAAAAAGAAAAAGAAAAGAAAAACGCTAGCAGTGTAATAAGTGTAATAAAAGTAAGTAACATACAGTGTAGTTTAATGTTACAAAGTGCCTTTAAAAATGAATATTTTAGAATCAAATCAGCAGTATTCATTCTGCATGCTGCCTATTACGTATTGAGATATACTGTGTGCTGCGTGTGCAAGTGTAAATTTACACTTCCGCAGGACTAACACATTACAGAAAGTGTGATGTATCACCTCGTGTAGTACAGGCCTTCAAATGCACAAGGTTTTCATTGTAGGATGGATGTAGTGCACACTAGTACTCACACAGTTTAGAAGCATATTGCAATGCATATGAATTTATAATACTGACCACAATGCCAGACAAAATGGATTCCTGATGATTAAAGGAAGGGTAGGGGGTCCTGTGTCCAGGGGTGTCACAGGGGGGGGAAAGTCGGACTGAGTTACTAGGGCCCAAGGTGGAGGGGGTTTTATTATTGTATACTTTAGCTATTGAAAAACAGCAGATCTACAAGCTCACAGCGCGGCACCAAGTGCCGCGCTGCAAGCTTTGAATACCGTATATGTATTTTTTAAGCAAACATTTGTAACTCAAATTTTACTTCTGGGGGGTCCCTGGAACTATATTTTTTGAGATGGGGGTCCGTGGCCAAATACATATCATTTTGAGGGTCCTTCACATGAAAATGTTTGAGCACCACTGACATAGAAACATAGGTTTGAAAAATCTTAGGATTTGAAATATCCAAAGACTTTCACAAATGTTCATGATTTTTCTAAAATAGCAGATCTACAAGCAAGCTTGCAGCTTGTGAGCATGTATGTCTGCTATTTTTAAATAGTTAAAGCACAAAATGTGAGTGAATCCTTGTACCCACGGCCCAGAATTTGGTGCGACACCCCTGCCTGTGTCCTTAATTTAAGGAGGTGTGCGTGCGTGCGTGTTTTTGTGAGGCGGTAACTTAAGGATGGAGAGAGCGGCGACGATGACCAAACCCAAAGGGTGGAGAGGAGAGGTGGAGGAATGCCTCTAGACAGCAGCAGTTAAGTAAGTAGAAGTAGAGAGGACGGTAAGGGTGGGGAAACCATTTGTTTCTGTCATTTTCCAGCAAGGTCGAAAAGATAGGGCTGCCGTTTTATGAATTCTGCTCGTCCTGCGCGCTCTCTCTCTCTCTCTCTCTCTCTCTCTCTCTCTCTCTCTACACCCCACCCTTCTGTCTACTGCGTGCCACCCCTCCACCCACCCACCCACCCACCCAAGAAAAAAAAGGGAAAAAAAGAAGAAAAAAAAGAAAACGGAAAAGAAAAAAGATACTTTTTGTCCGACATTGAAATCACGTTTGGCGTCCTTGCTGGGCCGGGGGTAAACTGTTTTCTTCAGCGTCTTACATCTCGGAGGCTAATCAGTATTCAGGCATCTCGCCCCTCCTTGGACTGCACAGCGAGACCCGGCTCTCACCAGCCCTCTGCTTTGATGTAGAGAAGACAAAGGAGAAGGGAAAAGAAAAAACGGATGTCTTACTTAGTTTTCTGACAACTTGCGGGCGCGGGTTTAAGGTGGGGGCAGGAGCGAGGCTCCCATGCCGAACAAGCTGCTCTCACCCGCTCCCTTTCTTTTCATGTCACTTACTGCATGCACCTCCTCTCCCTATATCCCCTCACTACAATTCACCCCTTCAGCTCTCTTTGCCTCCCTTCTTCTCCGCTTGTTTCCTCTCTTCTCGTCATCCATTCCTGCACTTCACACACTCAAGTCCCGCCTGTTGTCCCGCCCCCTCTTCGCACCTATTGGTTGTTGTATCTTGGTGGGACAAAAGTCCTTTCTCTCCATCCACTGCCATTGAAATTCAGTTGCTTCGTATTGTTATTCTATGAATTCAATTCTCATGTTAAAATAAGTGCCTATCCCGAACAAGTTCGGCTTTATTTCAATCCAATCCAATATTTTATTTGCTATTTTACTTACCCCGAGCTGCTTGGAGCAACGTGGGTGGTCCTTGCTCGTCCAGCGCTAGCCAACGAGAGACGCTAGATGGTCCGACGATTTATTCCATTGAAAATGGTTTAAAATAAAGTTTAGAGCCCCCCAAAAAAACCTCAATATATACTGTCGGCGGCGCAACGTATTCCAGGGTGCCTATCCCAAACTAGTTCGGGATATTTAATAAAATGAATTATTTAATCGGAGGCCTCAACGAAGCCCCGGTCTAAACGTCCATCCATGGTCCAGGCCAACACTCGGCCATACACGGGCTGTAGTCGCGCTAACGGCCGCATCGCGCCGCCCACTCCAATAATAAATTTTCTCCGGATTGTGTTCCCAGACCCAAAGAAAAAGTTTTTTGCTACTGAAATAGCTTTAGATCGGGCTTCTAAATGGGTTAGCATTTTGGCTACGTGTCAGCTAGCTTCCTCCTCTCGTCACCCATAGCATTGGCTGGAGTGAAATCCCAAGGCACTTGGGACAGTGTCGACGGAAGCTAGAGCGAAGGTCTATAGAGAAATTTCTGGCACTCTAGCGCCCCTTGTGGCCGGCGGCACTGTATGAGTTAAACTTGGTTTCAGTAAACAGGAGCCTCTCAGGTGAAGTATAGTGACTGGGCATATTTTTTAATGTTTTTATTTATCAAAAAATTATGTTTCAGCAAGTTCAACATAAAAAAGGTGAAACCAGGGCGATACAAGGCAGAAAGAGCCTGCTGGTTGGTCAGTCAGGGACCAATCAGGAGGCTGACAAAGGGTCAATTCAACACAATACAATTCAAATTGGGGCTGTATTGGCACGGGAAACATACGGTTACATTGCCAAAGCAAGTGTCTCTCTCTTTGTCCTCTATCTATCTTGTAGTGAAGTCCTTTGCTTCTCTTTCTCTGGGCTCCAACTCTGTCGTGATCTGCATTTATGCCACCTATTCGTCGTCCTCTCTTACTACCACCCTCTTGTCTAATCTCATCTTATTACGTCTACTCTCCTGTCTCCTCCCTCTCCTCCCTCTGTCTCCATGGTTCCTGTTTGAAAAAGAGAGAGGCGGAATTGTCAACCACATGAGAGGCGGAATTGTCAACCACACGACTTCCCCTCACTCACTGCTTTGGACTCCTTAATGCATTTAAACACGCAGACAGGAGAGGAGAGGAGAGGCGAGTTGACCCTCCCGCTCTCCTTTACTCCTTCTACAGTACCTGCCTCTCTCTCCCTCTATGTCCAGGCTGATGTAATTGGGGCAGACAGTCGAGAACTGTGGAGCCTCTTTGGGCAGAGATAGAGCACTTGTATCATTTACAGGTTGTTTCCCAGCCATAATGTACTGCGATCGGTTTAAGCTTCCACATAATGGGAGTGAGACAGCACACACACACACACACACACACACACACACACACACACACACACACACACACACACACACACACACACACACACACACACACACACACACACACACACACACACACACACACACACACACACACACACACACACACACACACACGTCCGTGTGCACGCACGTGCGCACCCATTCAGCAGAATCCACTGGAATATACCTAAAGCGCTCAAATTATTATGTCGGAGAGAAAGAGCACATACCGTTGTTTTCTGTTGAGATTATAACATTTTCACCCAGTTTTTTTTATTTTGACTTTGTCTGCTGACCTCACCCAGCAATGAAATAAACAGAAAAATAAAACAATTCACAGGAGGCAAGCAGTGATCACCCCATGATGTGCACTGCAATGTAGTTTCAACAGCACTTATTGAGAGTGAAAAAATAAGAAGACATGTGCCCCAGGAAATGTGCCAAGCTCAATAGGCAACAACGGTAGATGTAGTGCATAGATGGCTTTGTGTGTGCGTGCGCCATGTGTGCATGCATCCGTGCGTGCGTGTGTGTACACAATCGTTCATCTGTTCTGTGCATCTGAACTCATGCATTAGTAATCTGCAGTACGTTAGTGGTCAATAGCTATCTGCTCAAATACCTAAGTGAACTGTACTTTGCCCTGGGCAATTGGCATTCTTGAATTAGTTAACCCGAGGCTAATGGGGACGTTAAATCGGAACTGACTAGGGTACAGCGAGCGTAAGGCTCTAAGGATGGAATCGTTGGTCAATCAGTTTAGACAACTGGTTGCAGAGAAGCAGCATGGTCTCTAGCGGCCACAAGCTGGGCTTTTGTCCATTTTAATAAGGGACTGCATGACAGGTTTGAGCTTGTGAAATGAGAGAAAAGCTGCATAACGAACTAAAACAAATTGCTGTTAGTGTTAGTACACATGTTTTAAGGTGAACTAACACAGGTTTTAAAAAGGGTACCAAAATATGGGTGGAGAGAATGGGAGAGTATTCATTCAAGTCCTGCTAAAGCTGATTTATCACTGTGGCAAAGGACGTTTTGTCAGTGTTTTAACACCTGGGTAAAAGCAGATGTTCTCTGCAGAATTAAATCATGTGGATTTAAGAGTCTAATTCCACTAGGGCTATTAGCTGCAAGAGCTCTGCAATTTGTCCAAGGTTCAAAACTAATGCCTGAGGCAAAGTCCTGCAGAAAATGTACCATTAGGCGTAAAATAAATACATACCGGTAAACTGTTAGGCGGTGTATGTTGTATGGATATTAATATTACATTAATGTACAGGTGCTGTCAGTAGCAAAGAAAATAGAGCTATTGAACACTTATTTTAACAAGAAATATCCCTAACTGCACTTTTAATTAAAAAGTGACAATGACAAAACGGCTAGCCGGGACAGTGGTTTATAAACATCTGTTTGATCAGATGCAGACATCACTCCCCACCATCTTGTATTCTTTATCTATTCATCTATTTTAACTAAAATGGCATTGGCCAACCAAAAATAAAAAAAATAAGTCTAGTATGCACAGTGGGTGGAGACTAATTTAAGAAGTTACAGTATCGTAGCAACAAACACTGTAGCAGCAAACACTATAGCAGCATAGTAGTGTTATAGCAGAATAGACTGTTTATTATACACGTTTAAAAAGACCCATCTGCTCTTCCCTGTGCCATCTGATTTCTGTGTGATGATGACTACTACAAGTTTATATCTGAGGCATGGCAAACAGAATGGGAGTATGGTTCTCTAATCATCGGAAATTAGAACTTTGGTCCAAATCCCTGTTGTAGTCGGTTCCCCCCTACTGAGCCTGTTACAGTGGTGCGATGGCTGGGAACCTGGACAAGGACCATCAGTCTGGCCAGGAGCCCAGCTATGAGCCCCAGCAGTCTGGTTAACAGCCCAGCGACAAGCCCCAGGTCTGGGGACCAGTGGCATCCTTGGAGGACGGCGGCGAAGCGCACTGGTGAGGAGCAACAACAGGGCTACAAGACCCAGCAGTCTGGGAAGCAGGGGTGTCCTCTGGGGGAGGGGGAGAAGCAGCACTATAGCCCAAACTCCCAGCCCTTCCCTGGCACTGGCTGAAGTCACAGGTGGTGACCACCTGAGGAGTTGGCACCAGGGGCGTCACAAGGGGGGGAAAAGTGGGACTGAGTTACTAGGGCTCAAGGTGGAGGGGCCTTAATTATTATATACTTTAGCTACTGAAAAATAGCAGAATTACCAGCTCACGAGCAAGCTCGCGAGCTTGTAGATCTGCTATTTTTTAAAAGTCGTGAAAATGTGTGTAAATCTTTGAAAATTATGTATTTTTTTAAGCAGACATTTGTAACTAAAATTTTGTTTGTGGGGGGTCCCTGGAACTAAATATTTTGAGATGGGGGTCTGTGGCCAAATACATGTAATTCTGGGGGTCCTTGACATGAAAGCATTTGAGCACCACTGACATAGAAACAGGCTTTTCAAAAAACCTTTGAAGGATTTGAAATATTCAAAGACTTGCACAAATGTTCACGACATTTCAAAAATAGCAGATCTACAAGCTCACAGCGCGGCACTCGGTGCCACGCTGTGAGCTTGTAGAGCTGCTATTTTTCAATAGTTAGAGCACAAAAATAATGCGTAATAATGCGTTCCCAGTTCATGGGGGGCCCACAGTGAATCCTTGTACCCAGGGCCCAGAATTTGGTGCGACACCCCTGGTTGACACCATCAGCTAGAGCAGGGGTTTTCAAAGTGGGTGCCGCGGCGGCAGTCCAGGGTTGCCGCAAGATAATTTGATTATATTTGGAATTTATTTGGACACTTGAAAAAATATTTAGTATCATTTTAAACGTGAAGTACAAACGTATTTCCAGTCAGTTCTAACCAAAATGGCTATTATCTAAACGTTTTCCTCGCAACATAATCACTAAAATAATCGTCACTGTCGGGCAGAAACCTCGTATCTCCAAGTTTCAAATGTGTACGTCTTTTGGTAAAGCAAAGCTCTGCTTCATCATACAAGACTGTCGCACAAAACTATAGTGAAAACAGCCGATCTACAAGCACACAACGCCTTGCGATGCGAGGCGTTGTGTGCTTGTAGATCTGCTGTTTTCACTAGTTTAGTACATTTTATAGATGATAAATACAAAACAAAACGTTTTGGACATACAAGGTTTCCACCCGACAATGACGATATGCTATAAATATAAGGTGCTGGGAGTGAAATTATAATGTAGGGGTGCCTTCGGATAAAAAAAATTATGTATGGGGTGCCCTGAGACAAAAAAAAAAAAAAAAAAAAAAAACGTTTGGGAACCCCTGAGCTAGAGGCCCCACCAAGGAGCCACGACCCATGCTCACCCGAGCCTCCTCTCAGCCCAAACCATGCAGACCCCAGCAGCCTGGAAGCAGCGACACCTCTGCGAAGCCACGACAGCATCCCCAGGACGCGGCCTCCGAAAGCACGTGCCTCTGTGTGGATATGTTTCTTAAACCATGTACAGCACCTTCTGTACAGTACATATCTATTCCATCTGCTGCTAACCGCCTACATCCCACTGCTATTTTTAACCATGCACCTAATGTTCTGTATGCACCTATACATTTCACACTGCCCATGTTGATGTCTGACCTGCTCTTCTGTTTCATTCTTAAACTATTTCTTATTACCTTTCTTGAAACTGCAATGATGGAGCTTGAATGGCAAAGAATTCACCCACCCACTCACCCACCCACTTTCAGGAACCAAAGTATACGTCTTGCTTAAGGAGGAAATAAGTCTTCGAACTATGAAATGTATAGGACAAGAGGGGTGTTTGTCACAGATTTTAGTTACCTGCACACATCAGAATCTGTTTATTGTTTGTGTATACAATGAATTTGACTTGGTGCATGGCTCTCAGATAAATTATAAATGTTATTTTTGTTTTACCTCATAAATAGGATATACTATGAACAAACAAATACACATGGGAGTATGTTGTGATGACTATTATTTACCCTGTCTGTTGGCTAGGGTAACATTCATGTAATTTTCTCAGATTTTGCCCTCTCAAAAATAATAATCTTAATAAGATCTGCAACATGCCTGATTTCAAATGTGTAAATTGCATCATATAACATTGCACAGTTAGAATAATATTGCACAGGTATACTGCACAAGTAGTGTTAGATATTGTACATAAAGAATAGATACATGTATTGCCCTTGTTGTTGGGTTCATGAGGGCTGGATACTAGCAGCAGCAAAGTCCAATGTTACGGTTGAGTGTTGGCGTGCGGTTCAGCTGTTGATGAGTGCAACCACACGTGGGAAGAAGCTGTCAGTGTGCCTGGATGTTACGGTTTTAATAGACTGGAGTCACGTCCCAGAGGGATAGAGCTTGAAAGAGTTTGTGGCTGGGATGAAAGGGGTCAGACATTATCGTGCCCACTCACTTCCTGGCCCCGGGAAGCATAAAGTTCGTTAATGGGGGTCAGGCTGCAGCCGATGAACCTCTTGTCCGACCAGTTGATGCGCCGCCCGCAACCTCCTGCTGGGAGGCTGCATTGAACCAGGCCGGGATGGAGAAGGTGAGGACAAAGAACCAAGGCAGTGTGGAACCGCAACATCGTAGCCCGTGGGCAGTTTGAAAATCTTCTGCTGCTGCTATAAGTACATCCCTCTGTTTTAGCCCTGAAACATGACGGTCGTTGATAATCTGACATATGACCGTCATGGTTAAGGATTTTCCTGCGTTGGTGGAGGCGAATTGATTCGCCTATACAAACTACACAAACTTTCAAATTTCACAAACAAAGTGCTTTATAAAGTCACAACCAGTTATAAATCTTGGCCGGCAATGTATAATTACTGGCCGGCATTGTGTTCTTTAATAAGAAGCCTTTTTATCCGATCGTTTTATGTTTTCCCATGTATTTCTGGACCCATTTTGGCAAGGCCCACGCCCACATCTCAGTGTTCAATAGATGGGGTTGGTGCGCATGGGGAACATCAGGAAATGCATGGGAAAACATAAAAATATCGCATAAAAAGACTTCTTATTAACAAACACAATGCCTGCCAGTAATTATACAATGCCGGACAAGATTTATAACTGGTTGTGACTTAATAAAGCACTTTGTTTGTGAAATTTGAATGTTTGTATAGGTGAATCAATTCGCCTCCACCAACCGAGGTAAATCCTCAACCATGTACGTCAGATTATCAACGACCGTCATGTTTCAGAGCTACCTCTGTTTTAGCCTTTATGACTGCAAAGTCTATGTTGGCCTCCCAGGTCCCTGGAGATGGATAATGGTGGGGATGCCTTGATCAAAGGCATTGGCAGTATGTCCCTAACATCGATGTCTTTTTGGGAGTAAAGTGGAGTCTCCGCAGGACACCCACATGAACACGGGGAGGAGAACATGCACAACTTCATACAGAAAGGAGCACATGCAGCCTTGCATTACCTATGCTGAGGGTCAGTGCAGGGTTAGTGATGTACTTTCTGTCCTGTCCAACAGACTGGGACAGCTTGGAGTGTGGGTCTGGCACTCTGGTGTTAACTGCAGAGCTGCAGTCCACAAGTGACATCCTTGCAATGATCCCCCGGTAGCATAGGTGCTAGAGAATGAATTGTAGACCTACTGTAGATTCACTGCATCACTCAATTAGATTTTTTTTTTTAACATGGGTTGTCTTTTCTGCTCCTCCTGTGTTTCATCTGGCATATATATATATATATATCCACGAGTTTCCAACGCCCCATAGTGCATTGAGCAAACGTCTGCATCGAGGTTCCGCCGCCGATTTACAAGCTCACAACGGGTTGCATCTGCGACGCGACGTGAGCTTGTATGTCTGCTGTTAAACCCGGAAGTTTGGTCCTGATAGTCTCCAGTAAACCCCCGGGGAAACTTGTGTATATATATATATATATATATATATATATATATATATATATATATATATATATATATATATATATTAAGGCTGGGACTTTAACTGATTAATTGTGATTAATTAATTACAGAAAATTAACGCGATTAAAAGAATTTACACATTTTAATCGCACTTAGTTTTTGCACCACAGAACCTTCAGTTTCGCGCATACCGATCATAGTGATGCACCAACCAAGAAGAGACAACAAACACAAAGGGAGAAGTAGCCGATCAGAGCGCTTTGCTTGGCCCAGTGGATGCGAAATTTAGATTTAAAAAACTCACTTGTTGATTCACTCGTACAACAAAATGTGTTTTATTTGAAAAAAATGCTTCTCAGGTAAAATATTGATGTGTGATTAAAATGCGATTAATTGCGATTAATTAATCACAGAGCCTGTAATTAATTAGATTAAAAATGTTAATCGCATCCCAGCCCTAATATATACCGGGTATATATATATATATATATAAAACCAATTTGGGTTTTGGGAGGGGCTGTTTTTACAGTAAAAATCATGACTGCTTTTTGTGGAACTGAGGGCATGTCAGTAGCCGCGTATGTGCATGTGTGTGTGTGTGAGGCAGAGGCACAGAGTCTGGTGATAAATCAGACAGGACCATACACGCTGAAGCAAGTATATAAAATGATTACATTACAGCGAGTCAGCGACCCTCTGGGAATTGTCCCCCTTCTCCTGCTTAGCTGAAATTCAGCAAATAAGCCACGGATCGTGACACTATTAGTAATTTCATATCCCGTTGTTAGCCCCACTGGTGAGACTCAGCACAGGGCCCTAAGGATGGCAGTGTCGATTCTGTTCACACCATTTTGGTCAGGTTGAGGAGTGTAAGGAGCAGCAGAGCCTCTAGGGGGTGCTAGCAGAACTTTTAGACTCCTGGTAAGTAGAGATTTAATGACCCACAGTGGGACACATTTCCAGAAGCTGTATGTCGAACAGTGTCCACCTGATGAAGGTGTTAGCTGTAGCCCATATGGGGCTATGACAGGAAGGACAGAGGGTACATATCCTACTGTATAAAGAGGAGAGAGAAAAAGAGAGAGCGAGAGATTGATTGGAATGAAACAAAGAGCAGAGCCATGAGACACGGTTGTGGGTGAATACAAAAAAAGAAAAATCGAAGAAAAGCGAAGCAAAATAGGAATTAATTCAGAAACCTTGCGCTTGTGTCCCAAAGACAAAACAACAACAACACAAAAGAGAAGCGGGAGGGAAGGGAAGGTGGATAGGGACTGACTGAATGGTGAAAATTACACAAGGAAGGGGAAGAGGGAAATCAAGGGAGATGAAAGAGGAAGATGGGAAAGAGAAAAACTGTGAATGAAAGGCAGATGAAATACAGAGGGAAAGAGAAATATACATGTTTGAGTAAAGGTGTCTCTCCACCAAACAGACTTCCAACTGCTTCCAACTGCTTCAAACTGCTAGTCTGTTATAGTCTGCTGGTATCAGTTGGCAAACTTGGCATTTAAAAAGCGGGCGGCGGAACATTGCATTCAGATGACGCCTCGAGTAGCCTGCAACGCTGGCATGGCATGCCGGGTCTGCTCATTACAAGCGACTTTGGTCTTGTTTTCCTATTGTGGCTTTTGTTTGGGCTTGTTCCTGAAGCATAGTTGCTCATTTGGGCTTGCGTTCAAGATTATGAGCTGATCAATTGGTACAGTATAGAGGAATTGAGAGTTGAGATTGAGAATATGGTATCTAGTTGAAATGTGCAATGGGAAAATGTCTCTGGCTTATTTACTGTAGGCTTATTTTTGCTCCTGTAGCAGACTAGAGGTTCACTCTACAGTGGAGTATTTACCCCCTCATCACTGCCGACGGCTTGCCAGGACGGCAAACGATTGAACATGCTCAGTTCTTCTCAGATCTCAGTTCATCAACGGGTCCCGAAGACCTTCATCGACGGCAAGTGTCTCTTGCCGATGTGACGGAGAGAGTCGTAGCCCCAGCCTTGAAGCCTCAAAAGTCTAGTATCTCCCTTGTTCCATAGTAATGGTTAAGATATTGGACTTTCACGCGGGAGACCAGGGTTCGAAGCTGGGTGGGGAGGTTCGGATCACCTCCGTTACACCGACAAGGTGCCGACGGCAGCTTGTCGGTGAAGAGCCACCTTAAAGGGCAAAGAAGGGGTTATCGATGGACACACACACACACACACACACACACACACACACACATACATACTGTATATGCATCTGTCCGCTGTCTTGGTAGCCATGGATACCACATGGCCTTTATGCATGGCAATGCCCTGCAAGATTAGAGTCATACACATGCAAGCGCACACACACACACACACACACACTCACACACACACACACACACACACACACACACACACACACACACACACACACACACACAGTGTACTACATATTTACGGTTTGGATTCAAAGCATTTTATTAAAAGTCAAATGCTTATGTAACCTGAATGTCTTTGCATCACCTTTAAACAAGCACCATTCAAGTCACTTGACATTGACTGAGGAAGAACTGGCTACTCTCACTGCAGATTGATAGGTTCTCCACAAGACTCAAAGATGCCAGCTAGGCTCTTTCATGTTTATTTGCTGCAATCGATGTGTTGATACAGACAATGCCCCTGCATTGAAGCAATTTATTCATCAATATTGGTAAAATGTGCCTACACTTTTGATCGCTTGATTGCTTGTACTTTTTTATGTTCTTATTTATTTTTTCTGTGTGAGTGTGGTAGGCAAGAGGGACATGAACCCTTTCAGAAATATGGCTCCCACAAATCCAAGCTCAAAGCTAACCTACTCGGATGCAGTTCCAAGATGGAACCAGCTATTAAAGCCAAAGCCTACACTTTCCCTACTTTCTTCTATCTTTTCCAGCTACGATGTATATGTCTTGATACTCACTGTGTATAGTTTTATAAGCTGTGGAAAACGTTTTTACCCATTAAACATACTGATGAGCCATTACTGCACTACAGCAGAAGTAATTCCCAGAAAATAGTTTACAATGACAGAATAAGTGAAGTGCACTTATATTTTCCTTTAGTTCCTTGTTTCAAGGCTACAGTGAATTAAAACGATTATTCATTGAGTGAAAGCAGTGTTGTCAGACAGTTATGAAGCCAGAAATAACTGGTATTGTGTTTTATTTTCTGAGGAATCTGCCCAGGCCGACATACTGTAATCACACTGTGCATAAAGATGCACTCATAGTTGTCTGGTCTCTCCAGCCACAAAACTTCAACAATCTTCAACGGTAACTCCAGTCTCCACCTCGCGAACGGAACTGTCATCTGTTTGTAATTTCGGTCTCAGTTCATTTTAAAATATTTAAAAAATATGTATTTTTTATTTCCATTTCTGCTAAGCTGGTTATACTTCGACTAATTTGATTTACAGTACAACTTGTTTACGTGACTGAAGAGATTAAACGGAAGGGGGTTTCTTCGCAATTTCAGCACATTCCACCGTTAGGCAGAAACATTGTGTGAGCCAACAGTCAGTCTGAGAGTGAATAGTATTCACTCTCAGACTGACTGTTGGCTCACACAATGTATACATACATAGTGAGTTAGTGTACTGTACACAAAATGTATACCTTCTGTGTGTGTGTGTGTGTGTGTGTGTGTGTGTGTGTGTGTGTGTGTGTGTGTGTGTGTGTGTGTGTGTGTGTGTGTGTGTGTGAGTGAGTAGTGAGTAGTGAGTGAGTGAGTGTGAGAGAGAGGGGGCGAGAGAGAGAGAGAGGGAGGGAGAGAGAGAGAGGGGGGCGAGAGAGAGAGATATTGTGATTACTACAGATGTTTTGTCAGGGGAGGGAACCTTACAAGTGTGCTGGTTGTGATGGAGGAGTCAGTGCAGCAAAAAAACTGAAAAAAGCATATGCTGCATGTTTATCATATACAGGCTGTTCTGGCACGCACGCACGCACGCGCACACACACACACACACACACACACACACACACACACACACACACACACACACACACACACACACACACACACACACACACACACACACACACACACACACACACACACACACACACACACACACACACACACACACACACACACACACACACACACACACAGCTTCATTTATCAGTGCTGCATTATTTATCAGAGGCAGTGTTACTTCTCCTCTAGGTATTTACAGCTGGGAATACATCAGCAGTGAAGACTGCTGGATGCATGGGAACATGAATATTCCGGTATTCTAATATGCTCATTGAAGCTCCTGCAGGAATAATCAGCAGAGCTGCTCTGGTCACACCAAACACAACTGGGACTGGCTTCCCAGAAACCTTTGGCTACTAATATTCTTGTTATTGTTTGGCTGGGCCAGCTCTGTCACTGCCTGGCCGACTGATCCAGTCACTCAGGGGCATTTTCCACCGGCAAAGAACCGGTTCCAGAACCAGTGCCGGTTCCACTTTCTTGGGAACCTTGGTTTGTTCTTGCGAACCGGCTTGCGTTTCCACCAGATTGAACCATGATTGAACCAGAGGATCCAAGGATTTTGTGGTTCCCGTTCGGAACCAACTTTTACGGTTCGGAACCAACTCCGGTTCTCGTTGGAAAAGCTCACCTCTGGTTCATCCCATAGGCGGGAGAAAGAACCAGAACCAGTTCATTGCAGGTGGAAAAGGCCCCTAAGTGATTAAGTTGCAGCATTGGTCGGCCGGATGGCCAAACAACAAGCTAGCCAATTGCAGAGCAATCCTCACTCAAGGCTATGGGATCCACAGTTGGCCTTATAAAGTAGTCAATCGCAAAGCAATCATCCCTCCAGCCTATGGGATAAAAGAACAATGTTGGAAAACGATCACTTTCCCCCTTATACAGTCCAACAAAACAGTCTCTGCTCCATCTTGATTAATTTCACATCAGCAATATCTACAGTAGTTGAAAAGTTTGTTCACGCCTGGTGTGTGTGTGTGCGCGCACATACGTAGGCTATAGGTAATCTCTAACACCTAAACCAATAGGGGCCAAACCAATGCAGGTAACCATGAAGGCAAATTAGGAAGACACTCCACACCAAGATTTTCAAATCAGCCTCAGTCGCTAATACCAGCCTCCTTTGTTTCCAAAAAATGTTTTGCTACTCTGCCTAGCTACAGATTATGTCCAATAGGAATACCATTTGCGCTGCACACAGAGCGTCTTTCTTCAGGTGGAAGATAGGACCCATGGACTTGATGATCCTTCTCAACTCACAAGATGGTGTTGCAAGTCAAAAAGAGGTTTTTATTTGAAAGATGGCACATTTTTCAAAGGTCAGACAAGCATGAAAAAGTACTTCCGTACTGAACACATTACTTTTATATTTTAAGAAATCGGAAAATGATGTCTGTTCCCATCCAAGCAACTGGAATAGACTGTACACATTTCCCTGTGTTCTTTCACTCTGTTATGTGCATTTTGTGTATGGTACTCTACTATATTTCAGCTGTATTTTGTTGATACTCTGACATGTGAATGTATGGTACTGGCAAGGTCATTTTAGGACAGCTGAATGCCAACTCTTAAAACCTTTGCTTAATATCAAGAACATTAAACACAGTATCACAGAATTTCAAGTGAAATGAGGACAGACTTCCCGGGCTTTCAGAGGTCAAGAATAGTTATTCAAGTCACTATGAAAGGAAATCATTATGGATGTCAATTAGAGTCGAGTAATTATCTGACTAATTGTCAAGAGGCTATTCAAATCTCAACAGGCTACGTCTCTGATATAATTCGTCTGAACGATAAGTATGGCCTATAGTCATTGTAATGAAGAGTCTTGGTTCATTACATTAGTATATTTCCTACCTTCCTCAGTTTCTTGTTGAAGAGGAGCACTATTTTCTTTGTAATACCCTCACCTAAAGCAACTTCAATGTTCTATACAGGGGGTTGTGATTTGCCATCACCCTGCCTACTAGCAATGCATGCTTTGAAACTTTCTCGCTTGGCAGATATGAGATGAGATCCAATCACAATGCAGTCGGAATTCAGAAAACAAGAATGCGTAATGTTACGAGTAGCAGTACTACCATAAACAATTATAACCTTCCCGAGACACAGGAAGGAAATCATGAGACGTGACTCCTTCACTGCATCCTCTGGAAATAATATTCATGGACTCTGCCAGGCCGAGAGGCAAATGTTGTGTTTTCTCCCATGTCCATGCTCACAAATTGGTTGACAGTTGGCTAGCTCACACACACACACACACACACACACACACACACACACACACACACACACACACACACACACACACACACACACACACACACACACACACACACACACACACACACACACACACACACACACACACACACACACACACACACACACACACACACACACACACACAGGAAATGGGCAGGAAATAAAAAGAGCACGCAATTCCATGCTTCATCATTACGTTGGAGCAGAATATTCAAAAGTTACCACAGGGGTGGACTGTGACAAGAAAACACACTTTCAGAACAACAGAACAAATGAATGGAGCTGGGGAGGTCTAGAAAGGGTGTTGTGTGCAAACAGGAAAGGGACAAAAGAAAACAAGCAGAAAATAGGAAAGTGCAGTTGGGTAATCTTTAATCTTGGCAGTCCAAGTTGCTGCATGGCATATCCGTATACCCAAAACATAGAAACATCTTGGGGCAGAGAGGAGATCTATTGCAATAGCACCACAGGGCTAGTTGGGGCCGCATGTAATATTACCCATACTGGGCGTACAGTGGTGTACAGCAGGGGTCTTCAACATTTTCAGGCCAAGGACCCCTTAACTGAGAGAGAGATGAAGCAGGGACCCCCTCTACATATTGTATAAATGCGTTATGCTGATTTTCGTTGACTTGTTTGACAGCACCATCATTTGAATTTGTGTTAATGTCTTTCAGACATTTAGCCACTTCAGTCGTCGATACGTAGTAAATTTGACCTTTCACTCTGTACTTGGTCTGCTCTTTTTGACCTCTACACCGAACCTCTCTGCTGAAAATAGCCACCTAGGGGTCCCGGACCCCCTGTTGAAGTCCCCTGGTGTACAGGAATGGTAAATAAGCCCCTGAACTATGAACACTGCATGTCAGCAATGGTCACATGGTCATCATAAAAGATAAACAAACCAAGATAGGAAGCTTTTTTTTTAAACGTTATTAATTTACATACTGAAATGTCAGATTAAGTTATACTAAAAATATTTATAGTATATCACAGAAGTAGGTAAATTAATTCACCAGACCTCAATTCAGACATCAAGTGTGTCAGGGTGGGTTTACCCATTGTATGCCGTGATAACTGAGCAGTCATATTGAGTGCACATAATCACATTTATGAATGATTTTTCTTTTTCCTTTTGAAGATAGTAAATATAAAGAGACATATTGGCTGGAGATATAATTAACTAGCTTCTAGGTCACTGCTCATTAGTTAAGCCACCACTTGCATTTGTCATAATGCACGGCTAAGTGTGTTTTATTGTCTCATAAAGCCTCATAAAAGGTATGAAACATCAGTTTAATGACTGCATGTGGTAGCCTCTACATAATGGTTTCTCTCTTTCTGTCTTCTACGTTCTCTTTGTATTTGTAAGCTTGTTGTATCGTATTGTTAATTCAATACATCAATGTATCCTTTGGGGGTTAATAACGTTGAATTAAAAGGAATTGATTTGAACCATCCAGATATGTATAATACCCTCTATAATACATACTATACTTCTAGAAAGGCGCTCTGCAGAGCACAGATTATCTCCACTCGGCTGGGTTGCCTAGCCAGGGCTGAGGAGTTGTGCTTTTGGAGGTGTACTCTATATTATAGGGGCCCCTCAACATGCAATTTCATTTTGGGTTTGCTTGGATGATGTGTTCATGAAATATCGTGTTTTTTTAGGCCCACCCCACCCCACTAAGCTGGGAAGTAAATTACAGACAAATTTGATTCTTGCCAATTTTGGATAGCAATTATAGACAATTAGAATGGCATCCAAATGATACATGTTTAAATAACATGATTGTGAGTGTGTGTGTGTGTGTGTGTGTGTGTGTGTGTGTGTGTGTGTGTGTGTGTGTGTGTGTGTGTGTGTGTGTGTGTGTGTGTGTGTGTGTGTGTGTGTGTGTGTGTGTGTGTGTGTGTGCGTGCGCGCGCGCGCGCGTGCGTGCGTGCCTGCGTGCGTGCGTGCGTGCGTGCGTGTGTGTGTTTTGGGCAAAATCAGAAAATGCAAAATGACAAAGATCTGACTTATGTCATGTCTCGTAATGGGAGTCAAGAGAATAATAACAACAACAACAACAACATATAGTTGGAACAAACGGACACATTGTTCTAACTATTAAAAAGTGTGAAATGATTGCTTACAGTTACAGGATGCTGTTTCCAATGTTTTGCATCCAACAATATGTCCAGAATATTGGACTCATCAGTTTGTTTAATGATGATTTATAACTTCTGTTTCCACCCAGCAATAAAACAATACAATTTCAGTATCCAGATGACCTTCAACTTCAACACTATTTTGTTCCCAGCTCAGGCAGTATTCAAGTTCTTTGATACCTTTCCACATCCAGCTTGGCGGACTTACAGCTACACACATTTGTCACAGAATTGTGACACAGTAATTCAAAAATTGTGTTTTCTAAGTACATCAGGATTAGCTTGTTTTGCACTTCAAATAATAATTTCCGACACCAATCTGATGTCTGGCCAAGTTCAACCAAGCACAGTTGTTGTTAATATGACATGGATGCAGAGCAAAGCTTAAAACAACACAGAATGATTTCATCCTTTCTCTTGGTTAACCACATGAACCCACAAGTTTTAACCATATCTTTGCTTCTGGGGATCCCTGGAACTATATATTTTGAGATGGAGGTCCGTGGCCAAATATATACAGTATCATTTTGGGGATCCTTGACATGAAAAGGTTTGAGAACCACTGACATAGAAACATGGGGTTTTCAGAAAACTGATTTAGAAGACATTTGTGCACTGGAACCCACTCCCACCTCATATAAAAGAAGCCCCCACCCTTGCCGTGTTCAAAGCCTCCCTCAAAAATCACCTTTTCAGACTTGCTTTCCCTACCTAAATTTACTCCACCCCACCCGCCTTTCAGTTTTTGTTTTTATTCCTTGTGTGTGCCCTGTTAATGTACATCTTAGATCTTAGATTTTATCCTTTTAACTTTGTCCTAATAAAGTTGTTTTAATTTTAATGTTTTGTTTGTAAAGCGACTTTGAGTACCTTGAAAAGCGCTATATAAGTTCGATGTATTATTATTATCATTATTATTTGTAGAATCGGCCTCAGGTCTTAATGGGTTAACACATTAAATCTGTGTTATTTTAGATATTTAAATGGCAACATAAGTCTGCTATCTCCCGATTAGGAGTCTTAAGCCGGCATCATAGTCGCCTGGGCGGTGGAAGGCTTTACACCGCGGTGTAGTCTTTTTGAGTCTTTTTGAGTCATGAAACTACAACGTTACATCATTCCTCGCGGTGGAGAGCTTTACACCGTGAGTCCCAACACATCTCTCTGTTTTTACTATCAGACAGGCAGGCTCTACACCAGTGTTCGAGTTATACTCCCAGAACTATGGGGGCCCTATTCTGGCGGCGCCTTCGGCGCCAAAAAATCTGTTATTTTTCGGATATAAAGTCCGCTAAAACGGGTACTTTCCTATATTAAATCATATTAAATCGGATATTTTTCGTGTATAAAGTCGGCTAAAACTGGTATTTTCCTATATTAAATCATATTTTTCCTTTCACAATATTAATTCGGGTGTCTTTGGGGCTTCACATTGGCTATGTTGACAACTCCAGGCAGTCTTTTCTGTTCATATTAACTCACCATTATTGCTCAGCCTCCAGTTCCCAATTCCTCCATCTGAGCTCTGAGCCATCCAGCCAAAAGTTCCCGTTCTGGTAGCATAAAGTCGGCTAAAATGGGTATTTTTCTTTCTCAAAACAAGGCGGGTCGGGTTCATATTTATTTACTAAAAAAAACATTGTCACGGGCACAGGCAGCTACAGTCTTGCTCACAAGACAGCGGTTTGGTTGTTTGTTGCTGTCCGGGACAGCCTGTCCGCCTTGCTTTGCCGTCCGGGCCGTGGCTAGAACAAACACTCGATGCAGTGGTTCCTAGCTTACCGGCTGCCCAGGCCATGGCAAGACCACGCAGCTGGGTAGGTCTGCATCCAGGGCCTGGTGGAAAGGTAGGAACCATTGCAGCGAGTGTGTTATAACCCGGACGGTAAAGGAAGACTCACACCCCACATTAAATGCGCCTGATTTATAATAATAAAATTAATAGTAGGATTAAACGGTGTGATGTCATTGTTCAGTCTTACTGTCTAACATGTTTATTTAGTATATCTAGTTAACATAAATAATATAAATTCTTCCAATGGAACATAAAAAAAGAAAAACGAGAAAAAAGAAAAAGAAAAAAAAAACACTTAGAAAAAAAGAGACCCCCACAGGGGTTGTTGACTATGGGGTCCCAGACCTTAACTATGGGAGCTAAGCCCCCATTGGCCCCCACATAACTCGAACCCTGCTCTACACCCCGTTCACTGATTGGTCGACCTGAACCGGTCTAGACAGGGTGAAGGACTTCACCGTGGGCCGTGACTATGATGTCCTGCACTTATTTTCTGACTTGAGGTTGAAAGCTTTCCACCTCAAATTTGCGGTGGATAGGTCTCCACCGTACACTCTGATACGGGCTTCAACTGAAGTATAGCTCTCGGTTACACTGGAATTATATAACTCTCTCACCCTGCTCTCTCATCACACATGCTGTGATGCTGTTAGCTTGATAGCTTCACCCTCTGAGTCTGTGAGTAACAAACTGTTGCAGAAAGGATATTTCTGATAATTTGCCAACTTTCCCTATATGTAGGAAGGAACTCACCATCATATCGTTGTCTCCAGGGCATTTCCAGGCTAAGAAAATGTTAATCCATCTCAAGTAAACATGCAGACTAGCAAATGTAGCTTCATATTGAAACATGTGACCTATAGAATAACGTTACCCCAGGAGGAGCTGTTATAGCCTACACATGGTCACATATTTTTGCGTGACACACTACTCTTGACATGCATCATTCTTCTACACCTCGTTCTGTTGAATGAGTACAGAGTGACAGCATGCACGCTGCTTAGATCCGATAAAAATATATATTTTGTATGTTTTTATAAGTTGATAATATTTTTTAGTATTGTCCCTGTAAAAGATATTCGAATATATTCATTATTCGAGCCAACTTCTAAGACCAATATTCGAATTTAATTTCTGAGGAATGTTGACAGCTCTAGTGGGCCTACCCAGTGGATCACCCAGCCAGTACTTACTGTAGTAAGTGGCTATAAACGGGACAGAGACAAATGGGGCTCTGATCGGGCTGAAACCTTGTCCAAATCTGAGTCATCATATGTCATAGATAAGTGATTTACATCGATGACTGACGTTACGGACTGCGGCCACATAAAGTCCCATATTATCTAATTTACATTGGAGCCATGGCGTATATCGTCACAGTCGAACAAAAACCTCCAAGTTTCAAATGTGTATGTTTTTTTCGTAAAGTAATTCCCTGCTTCATCATACAAGACTGTCGCACAAAACTAGTGAAAATAGCCGATCTACTGCTTGTAGATCAGCTATTTTCACTATTTTAAATCATTTTAAAAATGATAAATACAAAACGAGCGGTTTTGGACTTTTCCGTTTCCACCCAAAAACAATGATATGTGGATACCGAGATTCAAATAGTTTTGGAATAATACGGCATCGGGCTGAAGTGGTTAAAGCAATCTCTCTCTCCTCCTAAGGCGAGGTAAAAGGTCAACACATTGGTCTTTGGCCAATGGACGTGCCAAATGTGGTGACTATTACCATCATTTGTCAACACCCAATGTTGACCATGCAATAGGCCAAGATTCTAAATGTCAAAGTAGGCCTTTAACAATTGTGCCATCATAGTGTTTCTATAAGATCAGCAATCAGATCATCACATCTTTACAGCTATTTCAGTTAATTTGCTCCTCATCATGGCTAGATGTAATGTCTGAACGTGAAGCTTACCCAGAGAACACCACCACTCAAATGTGAAAAGGATATTTAACTAAGCAGGGACAATGGATACTTTGGGTTTGAGATACACATTGTTTTATATGCACAGGCCTGCCAACTGTCTCCAGCTTAGCTTTGATACTATTATGCATAGATTGAATAGAAAATGTAGCCCATAACTTGGCAGAGACACAGCATTTATATTCTGCAGCAAAGTCTTTAAATGAAACCTTAAGGAATAAGGATGATCAAGAAGTTTGACCTGGTTAGCATTTAGCCATCATTAAAAGGTGTAACACTTCAAGGTTGGAGCGGTTTCAATGAGTAAAGCTTGTTCAAGGACGAGGCCCAGGCACAAGGTGACATCCTGCAAAGGCCACTTATAATAGAGTTTCATGAAATGTCATGAAATGACACATGCAAACTCATGTTATGAGCTTGACTCACACCATGCAAGATACTATATTGCCCACTCTGCCATTGTAATTTCAATGGCTAGTAGATTGAAATAATACTGTATGAATACATTTATTATTTTATCATGTTTCTGTGTCTCAGCCAGCTCTGCTATTTGAAACTATATGCATAGATTGAATGGAAAATCTAGCCCAGAACTTGGCACGTATTTATTCTGAAGGGGCTGGAGGGGGTAACTTCATGAAATGACTCACACCATGCAAGATACTGTAGGCTGACTGTAATGCCCATTTTACTAGTTACAGTACATTGACATATTATTGATTTCATTTTTCTATATGTCTCAGCCAGCAGATCTACAAATTCACAACGCATTGCAAAATTGTAGGATCTTTAACTAATATTTTTACTGGGATCTGTCTGTGAATGGGGAATGGGTCTCAGAAGTCTTGGATCTATTGGTAGAATGTGGTCTGGAAGAACATTATTTCCAAAGTGGTGGAGTTTAAAAATAGAATCCGTGCAAAATGCATACAGTCCTGGGCAGAAGAAATCTGGCAGAAGCCCAAATTAAGAACTTATTGTCTATAAATGTGATAAATATATTTTGTATAATTTACCTAAAAGCTAGGTGCACAAATAAGATGTGGCATTCTGCCTTTACTCATTGAAACAAGAAGGTACAGGAGCCTAGCAGAGGAAGAAAGAATACTGTGATCTGGGTGAGGTAGAAAACGAAATACATTTTATTTTATTTTGTCCTTTGTATCATGACTTGAGAGAACGTTTATTTAAAAAAGTTCACAACCCCGATCTTAACTTAATAGAGTATGAGAATGGTGCCTTAATGAAATTTCCTTTTAATCATGTATTTGCATACAATAGGTCAAATAGTTGTCCAGACACGGAAATAAAATATTCATTCAATCAAGTAGTTTGGCTATTTTGATTTTGTAATAAATATTTTTGCTGGGGAGCCACTGGAACCTCCCAGGGACCCCTGGGGGACCCACTTTAAAGAATGACTGCTCTATAACAACAAACAAGGTTGAGCACCCTAGTGTGTGTGTGTGTGTGTGTGTGTGTGCGTGTATCTCTTTTCTATTTTTCTATTACCTTTACCACAGGGGAAATTCAGTTTCAGCTTAACCCAGCTGAGTGTTTCCCACAAGGAGCAGGGGAGGGGAGCAGTTAGGGGGTTAGGTGTCTTGCTCATGGACACTTCGACATATTGCTGGAGCTGGGATCGTACCTGGGACCTCTGGGACCTCCGGAGTCCTAGGCATGGACACTAACCATTAATCTATGGCCACCATATGCACACATGTATGCGTGCATGCGTGTGTGCGTCTGTCTGTGCTTGCGTCAATTACTGTCAATGGATCCAAACAGATGAGCAACGGGCACAGTGCCACTTAAGCCATTTAGCTGCTACCTTGAGATGACATGACATACATTCATCAATGCCCATGCTAGCCACACACACACACACACACACACACACACACACACACACACACACACACACACACACACACACACACACACACACACACACACACACACACACACACACACACACACACACACACCCGCCATGCAGTGGGGACCTCAATAACATGGATATACAGTATATGCACACATGATGCAGACATACACACACAGCAGCCTTGGATATAATCCTGTGTTCGAGGTTAATAGAACATATGTAACACTATAGTACACTGACCCAACAATGACCACAATATATACGTCCCAGGTTCGATTCCAGGCCAGGGTAGCAATGTCAATGTGTGTCCCTGAGCAAGACTCTTAACCCCAATTGCTCACGCGCTCCTCGTGGGGCAGCAAATCAGCTGGGTTGGGCTGAAAATACAGAATTTCCCTCACGGGAGGAAATAGGTATATTACACACACACACCCACGCACGCACGCACGAACGCACGCACGCACGCGCACACTCACACACACACACACACACACACACACACCTACGTATATGTTCTCATCCTCCTACAAACATTCCATTCTTTCTATATCTCCCTACTTTCCATTATATCATCCATCCATCCATCCATCCATCCACCCATCCACCCATCTACAAGCTCGCGACGCGACGTGATGCAGAGCTTGTAGATCAGATATTTTAGCTGCGTCAGGCTTACTGTAAGTAGTTAACGCGGGAAAAACAAGACTTGCTGGCACACGTCAACCTATTCCAGGGAGCTCAGACAAGCACACAGCTGTCTACTGTACGATCGGCTCCAGTGTGAGTTACTTGGGCAGACATCCCACGGGACCGATTGGGGACGGGACCGTCCTCCTCCCACTTGACCCGCCTGTCAACCATACAACACTTTCTGCTGGAACAAATAAAGAGAGCGAGGTGGCAACTGGGGACAAGCACAGACACAGCTGTGGATTGACAAACCCCAAACTCCAGAATCCAATATATCACCCGTATATTTAAAATGGATTGAGATGTCTCCAATCTTTGCTGTGCATGTTCCTACTCGTATTTAGATATCTATTGTACAACCACGGGTGAAGTACTACATCTAACATATCGTTGTTGTCGGGTGGAAACCTCATATCTCCAAGTTTCAAATGTGTACGTTCTTTCGCAAAGTAAAGCCCTGCTTCGTCATACAAGGCTGTCACACAAAAGTAGTGAAAACAGCAGATCTACAAACACACAACGCCTCGCGGTGCGAGGCGTTGTGTGCTGGTAGATCGGCTGTTTTCACTATTTTAAATCAGTTTTAAAATGATAAATGCAAAACTAGCGGTTTTGGACATACAAGGTTTTCATCGGACAACGACAATATAATTCTTGAAGAAATAGGGGTTTTGGAAAAGGAACCTTGATTAACTAGTGACTTGAGGCATAGCGAGGGTTAATCAGTCATGAATAGATTTTTGTAAATACTGTTATGTAAAATCAGCAACCAATTAATTAGAACTGATGTATGAATTCACTGTCAGTGATTGCTGCAACAGTCACCTGCCCTTTTCCTTATTCTGACTCTGAGTGGCAACACTTATCACATGTCTGCACAAGGATCAGCTTCATTCAAGGTGTGATATTACAGTATTTTCTGTTCATGACGCATGACGCATAATCATCTCTCTCTATTGGGAGAGTGAGAGTACAGATGTTTGTAGCTATACACTAGTCACATTTTAGCTATCTATTTAAATACAATGTTCATACTGATTGGCATTACTTGCAAAGATTCTAATATACAAAAAATACATAATGATTATTAGTCACCTTTACAACAAGGTACCAGTAACACTCCCTAATCGGGAGATAAGCGACCGTAGGTCACTTATCTCCACAAATAGGGCAAAAATGTGTTTTGCCAAAATCTTCCTGATCCATGTTGATGACATGAGTGTAGACATACTGTGTAGTGATTTTCGTGATTTTCGGGCAAAATCTGTAGGAGCAGTGTCCAAAAATGTGTTTTTAAAAATCGGCCTGGAGGTGGCACTATATGGGAGAGATTCATGTTGATGGGATGAGTGTAGACATACTGTGTACCGATTTGCGTGATTTTAGGGCAAAAATTGTAGGAGCAGTGCATGTCCAAAAATGTGTTTTGCAAGAATCGGCCTCATGGTGGCGCTAGAAGAGGGCCATGTGAGAAATGAGGGGTGGGGTCTCCGCGCCGGCAAGGCGGACGAATAGGTACGGGCCCCGGCTGTCCCGGTCGCTCCTAGCCGGAGTTACGGCATTTTATGTGAGCTGCAGTGTAGGGGGTCCTCCACTGGGGGCGCCACCACTTTTGCATCCGTTCTGGAGCACCAGGAGTGGGTGGTCCCCGGGAATTCCCCGTGAGCAGCCCCGTGGGGGTGGTCATTTGGTCAGTTTAGCACATTTGGTCATTTTTTACATCTGGGGGTCCCCCAGGGACCTGGGGGTCCCTGGAGGTTGTAGTTTGGCAGTTAAGGAAGGTGTGTGCAAAATTTGGCATGGATCGGGGCAACGGTTGCGGAGATATGAGCAGGGCAAGAGTGTGACGTGTGAGGTGTGACAGACAGAGGGACTGACACTACTTACAGTTTGTGGAGGTTTTGATAGTAAGTGCGACCTGACGGTCGCAATTACTGTATTGTGATTTTTGCATATTAACCAGTTCACATGAACAATACAGATGTAAAATAAGATATCTGAACGGTTACATTTATTTATACAATTAAAATGTCATGAGCCAGCACAGTTATAGGGGGGTTTGCCCAGACTTCTTTTTCTTCCGATCACCAAAAGAAGTCTGGGTTTCCAAGGCTATGCACAGATAGCAAGTCTTTGTACACAGTAAGGTTGCAACCTAACTTACCTTGAATATTGTTACCATGGATGTAATCAATGAATCTACTGTAGCCCTTCTATTTAATCATTTTGGGAATGTTGATGTTGTCATCTGCCCATTTGTCAATTTGCTCAAAAGAAATTGGTTGAATAGAACTCATATTTTGGGACCATCGCTCCATTATTCACAATGGTTTGTAATGCAGGCTGCTATCCCAGGAAGTAATGTGATCCAAGATGGCCGAGGTGTGAATTGTGGATAAGCATCACAGCTAAAGGTGTGGGTTGTATGTAGACCTGAGCGTGGGTCCTGCAACTTCCACAGAGATCTGTTTGTGGTACCGGTGTGCAAATCTTGCCCGTAAACCATGTGGAAGCAATGGTGAGGAACCGCTGTTCTTGGGGTGTTGTCTTCATGGGACGTCCACTTCACTGTCTGTCTTTGACATCATCAACGTCACACATGGAAATTGGTGTGTGTGTGTGTGTGTGTGTGTGTGTGTGTGTGTGTGTGTGTGTGTGTGTGTGTGTGTGTGTGTGTGTGTGTGTGTGTGTGTGTACACACATCAATGTACAAATGCATGTGTCTGTGAAGATGACCTAGAGAGAGAGACCAGATAGAAGAATGACGTTTTCCTTATACTCTGTTTCTAGAAAGAGATGTGTCTCCCTCCAAGCAAAATATAGATCTGTTGTGAGTCTCTGTCCAATGTTGGAGGGAGGGAGGGGGTGTTTCACGTAATCTAATAGTCTCCGGCTCCGGCACATGCATGCAGGGTGCCAATCTTTTTGTCCTTAGGCTATGACTTATCCCCGCCACTTTTGTCAAATCTCCCTTCAATATTCTCCACCCGGGGCAAAAACACGTTTAAGCATATTAATGGCTGACCCTGAACATTCCTTGGGAGTTGAAGTAAATGAGCTCTGACCGCCACAGTGGTGCCACCACCTGCCCGGAGTGGCTGGAAAAACATAAAGAACTAGAAGCAGTGCTCTTCCGAGCACAGGTCTCCACCAGGCCACACAAATCGGCCTGTTATAGCGCCACCATGAGGCTGATTTAAAAAATGTGGGGCAGAGGTTCTGAATTAGCATCCAGGGAGTGTGTGTGCTCAGTTTGGCAGCGATCGGGCCAACGGCGCCGGAGATTAGCTGGTAACAAGCAGGCCACACAAATCGGCCTGTTATAGCGCCACCATGAGGCTGATTTGAAAAATGTGGGGCAGAGGTTCTAGATTGGCATCCAGGGAGTGTGTGTGCTCAGTTTGGCAGCGATCGGGCCAACGGTGACTGAGATTAGCTGTTCACAAACTGCGAGGACGCACGGACGCACGGACGCACGGACGCACGGACGGACGCACGGACGCACGGACGGACGGACGGACGGAGGGGAAAACATACTCTCCCTCAGCCTTCGGCTGGTGGAGACAATAAACCTCATACTGTACACAGGAAACTCTGTGTAGACTTTATGAGAATAAGAAAAAACAATACAATAAAACACTGCTCGAATGTCACTTTATAGGCTATTATGTAAAATGTTATCATATTTTGTACTGGTTTAGATCTAATACTGACTGTTCCTCCTTTTCCAAATGTCTTCTCCGTACAGTATGTGCTAGATGGAATAGATTGTACACAACATTCTCTTGATGTTGAAATAAGGATCCTTACACTGTAAAAATATGAGTGTTGCAAATATAACCAAGGGTCAATTTGGTAACATTTGTACGCTCTCATACTTAAATTGACATTTTGTAATTGGATTTTACAGTTTGGGATCAAGGCCCCAACGGGGTCCTAATACAGTCACTCACAAACAAACATGCACAAAAGCATGCACACTCACACGCACGCACGCACGCACGCACGCACGCACGCACGCACGCACGCACAGCGCACGCACACACACACACACACACACACACACACACACACACACACACAAACACACACACACACACACACACACACACACACACACACACACACACACACACTTCAGACAGAGCAGAGGCCGGATCCAATCAATTCAGTGCTGCTTCAGAGAGTCCCGTATCAGAGAGAAAGAAAGAAAGAAAGAAAGAAAAAAACTTCAATCAGCTGTATCAAACAGCGGCTGGCGCTAATGGTTAACGGCTGATTTTGAGAGATTAGAAGGGGAGGCATCCCTTCCTGTTGAGCTGGGGCCAAATGGAGCAGGAGAATAATTAGATGCTTTGATGTCTCTGAAAAGGATCCTCCCATTTCATTTAGAAGAGCAAAGACCAGGACAGTTGGCTGTCTGTCCCTTTATCTGTCTCTTTAGGACAGATTTATGGACACGAAGCACCTTTCATATACGCCTTGCATTTGCAATACTAGTCCTTACCCGTTCAAAGATATGAGCTCCGAAATGATGTGCAGTGTGTGGGTTATGGGGTGTGCACTGTGCACACAGTATATGAGGGATGGAAAGTAACTTTAACTGGTGCTTGCATGATAATATGTAGGAGCATCAATGTAAGAAATACCCGTTTCGTTTAAACGGCTACCCGCCCCCCCCCCCCCCCCCCAGCCGCCCGCCCACCCGCCCACCCGCCTGCGCACACACCCCGCCTGCCTGCACACACACACACACACACACACACACACACACACACACACACACACACACACACACACACACACACACACACACACACACACAGAGAGAGCTGGTTAAACATGTTGCCTCATGCTAGATGCAGAATAGATGTGCCTCATGCTAGATGCAGAATAGATAGTAGATACACCATAAAAATGCTAATATACAGTATACGATTTGTGAAAGTGACAAACGGGCTTCACAGTTATGTTAGGTGTGTTCATATGCTAATGGTGATGCGATTTCAGATCAATTGCTCCAGCCACTGAGGAGAAACGCTGTTTCAGACAGACAGACAGACACTCACTCACTCACTCAGACATTCGCAAAATTATAGTATAGATGTGTGAAATTAACATCTGCCCTTGTATTTTGATTGCATTGTGTCAACACATTGTGTTGTCCTGTGTAAGAAATGTACTGTACAAACCAAACTTGATGATTTCTTGATTCTTTTGGTCTGGAAGTCTTTAGGATCTGTGTCTCTATGCTACTGCGATACCTCTACCTGCACTAACTACAATTTCAATGCAAAACTGACCCGTGCAACTTGCATGGCTATTAGTAAATCCATTGGAATGTATAATCTTCATGTCCTTCTGTTATTTGTGCGATCCTCCCACATACAGTATGCATAACGGAGAGAGGCTCAATTTGTAATGACTTGCAACAAGATGCTCTCAAGATGACAAGCAATAGTGCTTCCAGGCCAATGTGTCTGTTTGATAACAAGCATGTTTCTAGGTGACAGAGTACATTGGAAACAAGTCACACCTTATTAAATCTGCCTGCTAGTGTACTACTCAGTCTTTCCATTTGTCTCTTACTTTTTCCTGAACACTGTTTTCTCTCCATCTCTGACAGTGAGCAGTTAGTGGTGTAACTTCAGGCCTCCATTGTCCGATGTCAAGGCTCAGAGGCCTTTAATCTCGTCTCCCCCCCACTCAACTTGTTTCCTTCTTCCTCCTGTCCCAGAAGGAGCGAATGCATTCTCCGGCACTGGCACCTGCCGCGGAACTGCAGCAGCAGGCACCGCCGCACGGACCGGCAATTCGACCGGCAGTCGTGGCAGTAGGACCGGCGGCCGCCGCACAGACCGGCAGTTAGACCGCCAGTCGTTCTGCGTCGCCGGAAGCAGGACCGGCATCGACGGTAACTGCCGTGGCAGCCACCACCGCACGGACCGGCAGTTTACCGCGACGACATCCAATTAGAAGGCTACAATGGTGGTTAGGGTTAGGGTTAGGTTTAGGCATAGTTTTACTGAGGTTAGGGTTAGGGTTAAGGTTAGGTTTAGGCATAGTTTTACTGAATTTAGGGTTAAGGTTAGGGTTAGTTCTTCTCCTTGTCCTGCCTGTATGCTTTGAATAGCCAGCCTATCAAAGCTCCCTCTCTCTCTCACTCTCTCACTCTCACACACACACACACACACACACACACACACACACACACACACACACACACACACGCACAACCCACACCCACACCCACACACACACACACACCTCTCAACAGCCATCCTGTTCCTCCCTCCCTCTCTGTGTTTGTATTAAGACATTGGCAATGACCTGCGTGACCTCTCTCGGCAGAGGGAAGTTTCATGGCGGTGTGACCTGCAGAGTTACACTTCTGTCCCTGGGGTAGAAGACGCAGCATAGACACCCTGGTGCTGGCCGCACCTGCATACTAAGCACACTGTATCTGCATCTGAGGGCGCCCTGGTTTGAATATCAATGGGCGATGCTAGATATCACAATCATGTCATTGTCTAAAAAAGTATCACATCTGAGCGCTGAGAGGTATTTATAGAAACAATTCATTATTCTTTCTCTGGTGCAAAAAACTTTGTAACTATTAGTTTTATTAGAAACGGCAGTTGACATTTCGTAGCACAACAAAATCAATTTAGTGTCTAAATGGCTGTTGCTGTGCTGGACATCTCAACCTTTTTGTCCCTGGGAACTGATATGCATTTTAAATGTATTTTGTTGTGTGGGTGATTTCAATTTTGTTGTGGGTGATTTCAGTACAAAGTTCTCAAGTAGCTGTTAATGACAAAACATCAAACAGTCATAAAATATTGTATTTTGTATGTTTCAGGTATTAGGCTATCAAAGAAAGAACATGATATGCCTAATACATTAAATAAATAAAAAATGTGGATTCAATGTTGTATTGCACGTAATAATTGGTCAAACCAGATTGTATATTATAGTCCGGTGGGCAACTCGAACAGTGTGCTAATCGAGCCATGCTGTTGGTTCCGCTGCCTTGTTGTCAAGTCATTTAAATACTTGATTTGGTTTATTTCAATACATTCAAACGTTATGTTAGCTAATGTTCGCATGCTAGCTAGCAACATGCAAACAGACCGAGCTAGAGCGTATCTGCCTGATTGTTAAGAAGCGTGCACTGCAGTGGACCTGGGGTGGGCGGTGTCCATTGGAGCGCTATCTAATGAAGATTGTCTGGGTTACAGAATAACTCTTGAAAAGTATCTGTGGCCTCCCCAGAGTCAAAGATATTTAATTTATGAAGATAGCTCAACCTCATTGGATCCACTAGAGTGCGACATTGTACACAAATCCTACAAATAGCCTCCTAAGTGGGCGGCGGCTTTGGCGGCAAATCTCGCACACAACGTCCTGTTTACTGGCAAAGAAGGTCTCAGCAAGAACAGTCACCAACGTCATCTAGGCTCCATGGGTGGCGGGTGGCCACGTCCGGTGGCCACCCAAAATAACATTAGCGTCTATGAGCACTTCGTCACTTCCGCCACCCAAAAGTGTCATGGCGGCGTCCCATGCTGTGCCAAATTCGGGTGTTGTCTGTTCCTGCCTAACCTTCCTTGTTTACTGGTGCTATAGATCCAGCGAGAGTGTGTTGCTGGGACAGCTAAAGAGCAATAATAAAGTAAATTTTCTCCTTTGTTGTGTCGCTGAAAAAAGCCACATTAGTATGACAATTTTGTTAATATTATGTATGGTCGGGGTCCAATATTTAGTTCAGTGACCATGGCGAAGAATTATAATTCAGGAGCTGTGTTCACGTTAGCTCTCCCATTGTAAATGAATAGACTCCAAACATGCTTCCGCCTCCTAAAAAGGTATCCACTTACGTCACGCAGAAACGGGAAGTACGGGTCTGTTTCGCCCTCTTGCTATCGCCCTCTTGGCCAGAGTCTCTCCTGGTACTATAGCAATCAGTCACAGGTGTGGTCAAATGAACAATCAGTCACTCACTCCAGAGAGACCATATCCACCACTGCCTCACTACACTCTTCCCCTCTTAGCAAAGTGCTCTCATTTCCCCACTCGCCCCATCTGTCCCTCGAGGGTCCTGCCGCGGTCAACTGCTCTGCGGCGGGGGTTGGGTGATATCCCTGAACTGGTGCCTCCATTGTTGATGCCCTCCGATTCCTCCCTGGGGTCAGACATCTCCTCTAGACTCTTAAGTTCATGTCTTCATGGTCACCTCACGGGCTCGTCTGGACATGCTGGATGGTTTCCTGGCACTGCTGGTAGACCCAACTGGACCTCCAGTTGTCCTCAGGCTGAGGACGTGACCCAAACAATGGGTCGGGACCATTTGTGGGTCACGGAACAATTTTTATGGTTCATGACCCTAGTAAAAAAGAAAAAATCTTTTTATTTTATTTTATGAAAAGATCAAAAAATATTACGATTTTTTTTAAACAAACAAACACATCTAAGAAATTCCAGTTAGTTAAAAGGAAAATAATAATAATAACAATAATTAAGAAGAAGTGAAAATAGCCGATCTGCATGCTCACAACGCGGCATGAAGCGACGGGTTGTGAGATTCTTTTGGGTCTTGAGCTAAAACGTTTTAAGCCAACTGAAGTGCACAATCATTTTGTTCCCCTCCCTGCGCTAGTCATACTTTATACAACCCGTACGTGTCCTTGTCTAGAATCCTATAGGAGCCCTTGAAATGTATTTGAAGTTTGGGACATAAGTTACCGCCTCTCACTGACTCACATAAGCTCCCCTTATGAATAGTACTCCAAGTTTGCCTTGTACTCAGTTACTTTAATCTGCCTTTGCTTGCTGCTTCTCCTTCAACTAACCTTTTTACATATTGACTGACAGATGGCAGCTGTACTTTATTCCCCACAACTTATGGCAGGTTGGGAACCAATGCACTAAGACACACCCTGTATTTAATACACACATAAACACACACACACATAGGCGAGACATTTTGTACATAAATCATATAACCAGGGTTATGCCGTTAATAAACTAATGTGTTAACGTGTTAATAACACGTTAATGTGGACAGCATTTACTATGAAAACCTGCAGCTCATGTGCGTCAGTCACGCCTCATGTCACGCTCCGTCATGGCAACCACACTTGCAAATGAATTCTGTCCTTGTCCATTTTATGCCCATATATGAAGATCCCTGCTGTCAAATATTAAGCCCATAGGCCTATATGGGTGTCAGTCTCATGATCTCATGATATTTGGAAATGCCCATATTTGGCAATGCCCATTATGTATGCTCCATATATGGCCAGAAATAAGGAATTCATTTGCAAAGCAAGACTGCTGACTATCATTACCTGGATCTCCATGAAGATCACAACACTGACCTCATCAAACCCTGGATATCCATACATGGAGATGACTGGATCATCATCTAGATCTCCATATATGGAGCAGTTCAATACCTCTACATCTGACCTCACGGACTCCATATATGGATATAGCTGACCAGTTCTGACATCAGTGATGACTCGACCAGCTCAGCAGAAGGCCATGCAAAGCGTCCATGTGCACGCGCCCATGTGCAGTTGTGCACACACCCATGTGTGCGACCTCGCCCTTTAGGGCGAGTTTTATTATGGAGTAAAACAAAGTTTAATCGTGCATTAATTATTCATCCCTAGAGGTGATGGATTGACACTGTATTTAAATGTTGTCTTCCAAGATTATAATTAGTTTTTTTTCTCCTACAATATCTGATCAAATCAATCCACTGTACTCGTTGTAAAGGAGGTTACAGCTCAGGAAAATAGTACCACTCCTCTGCATCCTTCTCCTCTTTCTATACCCTCGCATTGACGCTGACAGTGAATAATGTTTGGATGTGTGGGATCGTGTGTGCGTGTGTGTGTGTGTGTGTGTGTGTGTGTGTGTGTGTGTGTGTGTGTGTGTGTGTGTGTGTGTGTGTGTGTGTGTGTGTGTGTGTGTGCGCGTGCACTGGCGCGTGTGTGTGCATGCGTGCGTGCATGCAAAATATGCATTTAAGACTAACTGCTGTGCTCTGGCAGGTCTGTTTCTTCTGCTAAAGTCAGGCTGTCTGTACCATTATCCTGCTCAATTGGTCACATTGACCCAGACACATGCCTGCATTCACACACACGCACACGCGCGCACGCGCGCACGCACGCACGCACGCACGCACGCACGCACGCACGCACGCACGCACGCACGCACGCACGCACGCACGCACACACACACACACACACACACACACACACACACACACACACACACACACACACACACACACACACACACACACACACACACACACACACACACACACACACACACCTGCCCCATTATACTGTAGAGCAGTCTGAATACTCAAATCCACACTAAGCGGAGGTAAGAGCTCTCAGGATTTACAGAGTAAACCATTCGGTTCTTCATGATGCATTTATATAAATAAAATTTCAAATGGACCAAATCTTTAGATTGTACACCAAGGGCAGTTTATTTGCATTCAGCAAAGAGCTGGTGGTGTAGCATTAAAAGTAGCTTTGATAAACGGCACTAAAGATTCTAAGGTGGTGAGAGCACTGCAGTGACTGCCTAAAAGTTTCCCCACAAGCATGGTGTCCCCAACTGTTCACAGCAGAAAATGTATTATGCAAGACCATCAGCATTCAAGACACGAGATTACTTACTGATAATGCAAAGCCACGCGGCAGAAAGATGACGGACTGCACTGATGTGAAAACGCCTACTCAAACGCACATTAAATTGCCCCTCCCTCTGTTTGCTTCTCTCTGTTTTCCTTCTTTCAATCCCCACCCAGTGTATGTAAAGTGCTTTAAGTGCGGTATTATATCAAGATGATGACGTGTAGGCATGCAAGCAAAAGCAAACCTTGACTCACACCATCTCCTCCTCTGCATGCAATAATCATTAAGTGCAGAATGGGTATAAAACATTGGTTCCTAACATGAAGTTGACAGAAACCGCTGCCCTCCACCTCATCCCCATCTTCCACACCTCACCACATAGATAGACACTGTAAGACATAATTAAATAACAGCTTTGTTGTGGTGTTACGGAAAAAAGTCCTCACGTGTTTGCAAATGTACAACACCCACCCACCCTCTGTCTTGTCTTTCTGTTCACAGGCTACGAGTATTTCTCTCTCTGTCAGATGCTCCTCAGGTTTGCATATCAAGCAATTTGCAATGTCTTTCCTCTGGGATTGCAAGTTGTTTTTTGTCATCGTAAACTTTCTGTTTAAAACATCTTATTGTCCTTAAAAGAATAAAAGCACTTGCTTTTAGCTCCAAGGAATCAGTTTTGGTCAATTTGTCACTGGTTAAATACAGGCCAGACTTCACATTTTGCTCTTGAACCTGGATTCCTTGGATCATGACGCAACTCGTCATTATGTGCCCACCCAGATTTTCCCGCCCAGATTTTCCATTTTCGTTTGATGTGTTTTCTACAGAACACAGTTTCTGCTACTACTACAGATTCTGTCCAAAACTCATGCAAATCGTACTCATCATCTCATGTGATGATGTATCAGCCCGACTTTTCCGATTCCATTCCGACGGGCTATGATTGACATCCAAAATTTGAGGGAGGGGCCCATTTAGCAAAGATACCCCAAATCTTGAACAGTGTCTGCCCCAAATCAGAAAATCATTTATCATCAATCATTTGGAATCGCATTTTGAGAGGCCTTTATAGAGCACACCTCCAAAAATGCTTTCACTTCTTGCGATAAGGGTCTCCACAAAGTGCTCCACCTTTTGCAGGATCTGCCTCCAGCAACAGTGGGGGAGGCATGCAGTGGCTGCTCCTCACCATAGACAATCTATCAAACCTTGACGCCTGATCAGAATGTGTACTCCATTCAGCTGCTGTGATTTTGGTTCCTGAGCCCATCATCCCATTCCCATATCAAATGGTCAGGTGAAGTGAAGTGTAAAGCTGCGTCCAAACCTGAAGCTATTTCTTCTATTCTAGTCGCTTCTATCGCTTCACTCTGGTCGCGCAGGTCCGCATTGGTAAAAAATCATGTCCTGTTGGAATCATGGCGAAACACGCAGAAAAAAGGGAGTCCCAACTCCAAACACCAAAACATGTCCATGTCTCCGGACATCATCAAAGCTGATTGAATGTCATGACGCGATGGGTGGAGTGGGGGTGAAGCGAAGGTCGCTTCAGTTGTATTTTGACAATTAGGGCGAAGATATGAGGCGACCGTTCGCGCCGTTCGCGCCGCCCCTTTCGGATGGTTCGTGCCACGCCCGTTCGCGCCACGCTTGGTCGCGCGTCGTCTCGTCTTTGCATTCACTTTGTATGTAAACGCGCCTCTCGAACCACCCAGTTTTGAACCCAGCTTAAGGCCCCAAACCAAAACATGTCCTTTTGTATCCATCACCACTGTGAAGACTTAACTCTGCTCTGGATCTAATCAAGGTTGCTACAGACAGCAAATATAAAAACGCAGTATAAAGAAACCACCACAACTCACATATGCCCTTTCATTTTGGTGAGACGATCGATCACTCTTCCTCTAGCTGCCTCTGACTTTCCTAACCCCCCCCCCCCCCCCCAGGTCTTTCATCCTGTCTCAACCAATCGTTGTGCTTTTCCAGAGTTGAGCGCGACCTGCCAAGAATTACAGTTAAAAATGTAAATCCCTCGGTTTCCTATCATCTCAAGCACACTCCCTCTCCCTAACAAAAACACGGAACAACATCCTGGAGCCTACAGCAGCCTGTACGTGAGGTGCTACTGCAGCCTGTTGACACGACGCCAGGCCATTAATCTCATTACTCCACACCACATCAGGACGAACTGAGAAGGAAAGACAAACTAACTGCAAAACATGTTGCACATCAAAAACAAACGACCCTTGGCTGCTTAGAATTGGCAAGACTTACTTCTACTAAACCTAAACTCTCTCTCTCTCTCTCTCTCTCTCTCTCTCTCTCTCTCTCTCTCTCTCTCTCTCTCTCTCTCTCTCTCTCTCTCTCTCTCGCATATTCCGAGTTTCACCTGTCAGAAGAGACTATAGCGTGGATGAAGTGGCCCGGATGAAATTGACACTCGCCAGAAAATGGGATTATGACTAGTTCCTCTTTTCCCAGGGAACAAACAGTAAGTATGTAAACTTCAGCAGCGTAATATGACAGTGTCATGGGGATTAAATGGAGTAGCCATCTTATGTGGTCATGCCCATTTTCTGGCTGCCAGTCCAAATATAAAGATACAGACGTTATTTGAGATATACCACTGACGCCACACAATCTTGTCCTGGAATTAGACTCTATGAGCATATGTGTACTGTGTGTACTTTATTTATTTTTTAGAATCACTTTGTATGACACTACACTAAGGTGGTGTTATTTATTGGTGGCTGTTGGCTGACAATTTGAAACATTTAAGCTCAATGAATACTAAAGGAATAGGTTTTTGATGACGCACACACGCACGCACGCACGCACGCACGCACGCACGCACGCACGCACGCACGCGCACACACACACACACACACACACACACACACACACACACACACACACACACACACACACACACACACACACACACACACTTTAATTTAACATTCCATTGATAATGGCATGATTGAAAATACCATTTCTTCATGTTAATTACATTTATTTTATTGTATTAAACTGTTCAAATTCCAAATTGTTATTTCAACTTTGGTAGCCTAGAGATGACACAAATTTAGACTAACTAGACTGTGAGTTCTGCTGTTGCTGTCAGATTATAACGTCACTGTCAGGCAGAAATCCCTATCTCCAAGTTTCAAATTTGTAAGTTTTTTCGTAAAGTAAAGCCCTGCTTCATCATACAAGACTGACCGTCGCACAACCGTCGTGTGTGTGTGTGTGTGTGTGTGTGTGTGTGTGTGTGTGTGTGTGTGTGCTTAAAATAGGGAGATAAGAGGTTTCTGCCCGACCTCAAAGAATTTTTTTAAATTATTTATCTTAAAAAGAAATAGGAATATATATATATATATATATATATATATATATATAGAGAGAGAGAGAGAGAGAGAGAGAGAGAGAGAGAGAGAGATTTTCTTATTAAATCGATTTAAATTGTCACCTGTTTGAATCGATTTAAACAACATTGTTAAAAAAAAAAAAAAAACGGTATCAGGAACTTGATTGATTTTGAGTTGCATTTCCCTTTTCTCAAGGCCACTCTTTATCTATCCCCTCATGAAGATTATTTATTATTATTTTATTTGTGAAATCAATAATGGATAATAGCTTTCATCTGCCAATCTGTCTCACAGATGTATTCTCAATGTAGCTTATCCCACTACACTTTAAACAACAGAGGCTATTTATGTACGTACATAATTGTATTTATTTATTTATTTGTTTGTTTGTTTATTTAATTATTTATGTATTTACTTACTTAAGCTCCAGTGCCATTTCTTGTCAAATTGTTGCGTCTTCCCCAGGTCCTATTGTTTTGCAGTAATGTAAAATAATCATACATTATGTATTCTGTAGTAGTGCGATACTAAGAGTTGTATAAGACTTAGAATTAGGGACATATCAGATTTTTCAGGCAGCTCATCTTGATTTACTTCATTGTCTACTATGGATGCAGACAAAGTTTTTGGTACATTTACTTTGAATTCAATTAGAATTCCGAGTGAATGTCTGATGTGATAGCTTAGAGTTTCTAATCAATCTGACTGAGTGTGATCTTTCATTCTCAATTGATCTGCCATTAGATTAAACCTTGCATGTGCTTTGCCAATTAGAAGTATTCCCTTGAATGTATAGTGGTTTAGACTGTTTTAGGGGCAAAATCGTCATATATTACTTATACATACTGAGAGCCAGGGTAGAGGTCCCCTACCTTGCGTTTATTATTATTTTTGCATCAGTACAGTTGTATATCGTCACTGTCGGGGAGAAACCTTGTATCTCCAAGTTTCAAATGTGTACGTGTTTTTGGTAAAGCAAAGCCCTGCTTCATCATACAAGACCGTCGCACAAAACTAGTGAAAACAGCCGGTCTACAAGCACACAACGCCTCGCGATGCGTTGTGTGCTTGTAGATCGCCTGTTTTCACAAGTTTAGTCTATTTTTTAGATGATGAATAAAAAAACGGTTTTGGACATACAAGGTTTCCATCCGACAACGACGATAATCTACAGTGTGTCATAGGAAGTCTTGTACTCTATCTGGCTTAGGTAACTGATCAAACAGGGACACTTCTGCAGGAGGTTGCCAATCATAACTTGTCCTGCATGTGAAACATTGACAGCCATATTCTCATCGTTGCATACTGACTTGAAAGAAGGCAGCATTATGAAGGCCGACATACACAAATGGCTCAACGTATGTCTGCACCATTGAGGCCAGCTGGTTAAACAGGGCCTGATTTATGAGTCAGTCTCCAGTCCCAGCTATAACATATGTTAAAGATGCCCTGTATGCATGATGAGGTATTCACAAGGGGGAGCACCGCTACTGATTCATCACACCCGAATATGCATGCAGCCATGCACAATCACCAACATCCAGTCTGTGTCAGAGTAGATGTTTCAATATCATTCAGCAAAGGAAAAAGAAGGGGCGCCCCAGTGGATCACTGAGTAACAGTGCATATGTATATCTTAAATGTGCAGAATCTCAGCATGCATACACGAGTGTCTGTCTGTCCCAGACAGTGTCCCCTGCGTATTTCAAGAACGTCTGACCGGACAACTTCAAGGTTGGTGCTGTATCACCAAGGACCCAAAGGAGTGATGTGATCAGCAGTAACTAATTATCTAACTTCTACAGTATAACTATTAATTTACCTAATGTTTAACTGTCTGTCTGTCTGTCTGTCTGTCTGTCTGTCTGTCTGTCTGTCTGTCTGTCTGTCTGTCTGTCTGTCTGATGTCTATCTGTACTCTGATGTCATAATACTGACGTCACAGACTGACCTGGACATGGGAAACATCACAGACTGGCCTGGACACAGAACACCATATCTAACTATCTATCTAACTATTTACCGAATGTCTGTCCGCCATCCGCCGTCCAAAGTCCACCGTCCGCCGTCTGACCGTCTGTCTGCATGCTGACATCACTGATACACTGTCGCCACCATGGTAACAATGCCCAACTGACATCAACAAAGCCCAACTGACATCACTGACTGACATCACTACAGTGCCCAAATTTGGAGATGACATCACAGACTGCCTGGACATGGAACACCATATATGGGCATAAAAGAGTGCCAGCCAGACAGAAGGATACAACGGGTATTGCACAACTGGACATCGATGGTGACTATTCTGCCCAAGGGCACCGGTCTGGGTTCTCCAACATTACTTCTGAGACTCAATCCCTCATCGCACACCCCCGGGCACAGGACTAGTATATCTAAGTATCTATCTAACTATTAATTTACAGAACGTCTGTCTGTGTGTCTCTCTGTCTGTCTGTCTCTCTGTCTGTCTGTCTCTCTGTCTGTCTGTCTGATGTATGTCTGTACTCTGATGTCCGAGGTGCCAAGTGGATCCAACAGTGTCTGGAGAGTGCAACTGTCATAGTATGTCCCAAGTCTTGTGTCTTGTGTATTTTGGGTAAAGTTGTGGCTCTCGAAGGCAATTTTTGTGCAGTCATTGGATACGATTGCTGTTGAAAGCTTGTTACTGGTAGAGTTGTCCAGGGCTTTCCCCCACACACTCACAAGTGCGGCCTGTCTAACTATTAGCTGTGTATTTGGCTAGGAAAGGTATCTGAGACTAGGTGTACTCCGCTGTTAATTAACTCAATTCACACCAACAGTAACTGCACATAATCTTTGTTCTATCGCCAGACCCATCTGGCAGGGCCATTACCATTACGTTCCAAAAACATTTTGCTTTGTCCATTGCTGCTTGCTTTTGCCATCTGACTTAATGTTAATAGATCTGCTGATTCCTAATGAGGTAGAGTCATCATCAAAGAAAGAGTCACACAAAAACAATGCCATAAAAATGAATATGTGTTAACTTGACAGCCTTAATTACAAGATAATGCATACAATTGCTAGCTTTCAGCTGAGGACTGCGGCTGCCACACTGAAGTACACACCAAAGTCCCACAAAGCAACAGCAAGTGATACACTCATTATAACATTATTCCCAATCTATGCAGTGTTTTCATATTTGTTAAGGTGCGCTCTCACTACAACATTTTCATATTGAGCGTGCTTGCGTGTCCGCTCCCCCACTTCTACACAACCAAAAAATTGGAACATACAGTTGGTGACAGGGAGACAGTCATCACACGTGTGGAGCTCACTGTGCATAAGTGTGATGGTGTCGAGTGTCACATACTACTGTAAACTCACCTAGAGTCACATCCAAACAGCAGATTTGTTAAATTATTGAAGAAGCGCATCTTAGCAGCTCGTTGGTGGGCTATCATGTCAAATATGGTTGCTATGCCACCTGTAATTTCTCTGTCTCTACTGTCGGCTGAAATAGAAAGAACTGAAGGTCTCAAACTACTGTAGATGAAAGACCTGACGTCATGTGTTTGTGACTCATGACTGGTGGCTTCAGGTCCATGTCCTATTTCTACCTTGCTGTTCACATCTGTCCCCAATAAAGTTCCACACAAATAATCTTGAAATATGTTAATTTAGTGTTCAAATGTGTTAAGCATTAATTTTGGTTATATTTCACACTCTCAGAGTTAAATTAACACTTGTAGTGGACTCTATGGACATACTTCAGCATAGTTTGTTGTGGAGGGGTTTACAGGGGGAAAAGAGTGCTGCGTACTAACAAGATACAGTTTGTGTATCCCCTAAGCACCCAGATGGGTTATGTGCATCTGTATAGCGTGAGACTGCCAACTCTAGGGCTCCATTAATTCCCCCTCTGACCCAATAGTCTGCTGGCTCATTGCTTAAGAACACATGTCAGCACATTCACAACCCTCTCCGCCTGCTCCTCTCTTGTTCACAGACTCTCACTTCAATCTCTTAACTCCGCTCTGTCTTTCAGAGAGAGAGAGAGAGAGAGAGAGAGAGAGAGAGAGAGAGAGAGAGAGAGAGAGAGAGAGAGAGAGAGAGAGAGAGAGAGAGGGAGGGAGAGAGAGGGAGAGAGAGAGAGAGAGAGAGAGAGAGAGGAGAGAGAGAGAGAGAGAGAGAGAGAGAGAGAGAGAGAGAGATTTGGCTTTGTCCCAGGCTAATATCTATAAGGACAAGTAAACTATGGGCCCTCAGCCCGACAGAAAGCAGCTAGAGGGTGTCTTCACAAGCCAAGGGCCAAGAAGTTCAGCATGCAGCGAACTAATTGCATTTATAAGATACTGTAGTGCACGCGCTGGAACTGTGAACTAAAGTTGTTAGTTATTAGTATTAGTTTTTCATTGTTTTCTTTTCTATTATTAACTTAATTATTACATTAATTTTATTCTAAATGTAACATTCCATAGCTCATTAGTTTAGCCCTATAGTAACATTGCGTAGCTGCTGGATGACAGAGTATTTTTCTTTGAATTATGCCTACTTTGTTGGTGTGCCCCAAGCAGCGTATTTACCATAGATTGGCTGCTTATGATGTTGGGTGTTGCGGGAATGTAAACATGATTTCCGCTATTGTGCATCCCTGGACACTAACAATATCTTCTAAAAGCCTAAAACCAAACAATTGGAGGATTTAATATGGAGACCAACAATGGCACTGAATCAAAAGCCGGCATTGTTCTGTGCAAACCCAAGAGAGCATTTTCTTCCTTTATTGTTCTCCCTTCCTCTAGACCGGCTGTAGAGTCTAGTAAAATCCCAGCCAGAACAGCACAATGGACACAAAAACAGAAATAATGAACCCCTTACTTAATCGAAGAAGGAAGATACAATTTGGCCTGGCTCTGTGTTTTGAAACCACCCACAGAACCAAACAAAAAAAAACAATGCACTTGACTCTGTGGGATAAACCCTTGTTTTGATCGGATGACCTGCATAATGTTCCCCTCCCTTCCAAAAGGTGAAGCCATGGTATGTTATTGTTATTTATGATATGGACATTCAGTGTTATTAGACAATAAGACTTTATACCGACCCGACTAGTTCCAATCAGACAGGATCTCGGGATGAATTTTCCCAGGACCAATAGGTTTCGGTTCCTTCATTTAGAAATATTTTGATGGGCCCATTAGGGTTTCGGTGCGTCAACTTGGACCAATGAAGAGCTCTAACCTGAACCTGACATGATAGTGAAAAGGGAGACAGTGTCATTACTCAGTGATATTAGAATGACATTGGTCAAATTATTGGATATAAAAGCTCAAACATTGTGCACATTCAGAAGTCCACCCCTGCATTTTTTGTGACAATGACAGACCTCCAGATTTGACTCACACCTTGTTTACTTCACAGATCTAAGCCCATCAGTCAGTCCTGTCTGAAGCAGGACAGACTGGACTGACACACACATTTCTCCACTGGCTGCGTTCCCCTTTAAAACCCATTTAGAAAGGGTACACATTATTGTGTATCATTATTTAATGCTTTAACTATTGAAAAATATTCAATAGTATTTCGTTCCAGGGACCCCCCAGAAGCTAAATTTGAGTTACTAACGTTCGCTTTGAAAATACATACAGTATATTCAAAGATTTGCACACATTTTCACGACTTTTTCCAAAAATAGCAGATCTACAAGCTGGCAGCGCGGCACCAAGTGCCGCGCTGTGAGCTTGTATATCTGCTATTTTTCACTGGTTAAAGCATTCAATAATTCTAG
>NC_137810.1:21609936-21612436 GCF_963921795.1 Nannobrachium achirus | reverse complement strand
AAAATATGAATATTTTGGGGGTCGCGGCCTGAAAAGGTTGAGAACCACTGCTTTATAGCACCCAGTGCAAATCGGCAAAATATGCAGCAGCAGAAAAGATAAAACGTGCAGTCAACTGTCATTGCTAGTTTACAACCAACACAATTGTCATTTTACCGCACAGCACCCACGTCGTATTGATTACCGACTTGCTGTGAACACCTGGGAATATTGGTCTGAAAATTAGCTCTTGTCTGGCGCAAAACACTCACATTCAACACGGTAGATGACACTGCATCGAACTTAAAAACGGATTATCCATATAATTGCATCAGCCCTGTTGTCACCAGCCAATTTGCTGAGCAGGGATGCATCATCTCAGGGCTAATCTAAGGCGCAAATGATTTTGTGCTCAGAGATGGCAGATGAAACTTACAGTAGTTTCAAGCACTTTTCTTCTCCATTATTCCTAATTCATCGTTGTCGGGCAGAAACCTTGTATCTCCATGTTTCAAATTTAGTTTTTTCGAAAATTAAAGCCCTGCTTCATTATACAAAAGTGTCACACAAAATTAATGAAGATAACACAATGCCTCGCATCGCGAGGCGTTGTGAGCTTGCATGTAGATCGGCTATTTACCACGTAAACCCTCCAGTGTGTTGCATATGAAATCATTATGTCATCACATTATTAATGCTGCTCCTGTGTAGAGATATCATGCATTCACTTCACACATGAGCAAATCATTTCCACAGCAGAAAATTACACTTTACGGTCGGGTCTATAATAGATTATAGTCACGTAAGACTTCATAACACTCTTTATAAATTATAATTATGCATAATATTTCATAAAAAAGGTTTATGAAGTACTATGTGCATTATAATGCAATATAAGCTCAGCGGAACAGCACATTATAACTATGCCATACATAGTCAGTAGGGGTGCAACATATCGAACCGAATATCGAAAATCGAACCAAACCGAAAAATATCGAACCAAATGACCCTGTACCGAACAATACAATACAATACAATACAATACAATACAATACCACTCCACATCCACATTCTCCTGGAACACCCTCAGGACCCCTAGGGATCTGCAGAGCCCACTCAGAGAACCAGTACCCTATAGGTTGGGTACCGTATTGTTCAAAGTTAAAAGAATAAAATACATAGTTATAAAAATACATTTATAAATCAAGGACATTTCTACGCTCTCCAGATTTGTGTGGTGGGGTGATCTGGATGGCACAGCTCCACATCAGACGAATGGAGAGTTGTCTTATCGACCACGGGATTAGGAAGAGGATCTGTCCAACAGTCCAAGCCAAACATCTACTGGCCTGGTTGGCATGAACGAAGCATGCATGTTAATATATCGTATGGTCAGTGGTGTAAAGTAATTAAGTTTTAATTTTGATCTGTACTTTGCTTGAGTAATTCCAATTTCCAATACTTTTACTCCTACTCCACTACATCTCGGTTCCAAATATTGTATTTTACTCCACTACAATTATTTGAAAACTTTAGTTACAAGTTACTTTTCAGATATAAATCATTATGTTATAAAACATACATTAATCCACTTTAGCCCTATTTTATTCCTAGGCTATTTGAAAAGATTATATTATATTATATATATTATATATATTTTTTTTTTTCTAATATTTTATACTTTTACTTTTGGTACTTTAAAGGACAACTCCGCCCTAAATCACTTCTAGGCTCATTTTCCTACTTATATTGATCCAAAATTACTGTCCATGGGGTCTATTAGGCACAAATGCTCCTGTTGTCCAGTTTCCCCAGCAGAACCCAGCAGCTCTCATAGCATGGAGTGGAGACTATAAGCCTATTGCTTTTACACTATTTGTTGTGGTCAAAAGGGTTTTCATTTTTCATGAATGTGTTACTAGTTGTCATTACAAACACATCCATGTCATCGTTGTCCCACTCAAGCCATCACACTCTGCTAAATAGATGTTATGCTTTTATGGGTTTTTCCAAGTCCCGGAAAAGATGCCCTGTGATTGGCCAGTGCAGTCACTTTGATTGGCACTTGTGCCGAATGATCACCCAAAAACATTATTTATGAGATTGTGGTGGCTTGTGTTGGACAACCAAGGCATGGATGTGTTTGTAATGACAACTAGTACCACATTCATGAAAAAGAAAATCACTTTTGAACACAACAAATAGTGTAAAAGCGATAGGCTTATAAACTCCACTCTATGCTATGAGCGCTGCTGGGTTCTGCTGGGGAAACTGGACAACAGGGGCATTTCTGCCTAATAGACCTCATGGACAGTCTTTTGGGATCAATATTAGTAGGAAAATGAGCCTAGCAGTGATTTAGGGCGGAGTTGTCCTTTAAGTACATTTTGATGCCAATAGTTTTGTACTTTTACTCAAGTACATTTTGAATTCCGGACTTTTACTTGTAAGAGAGTATGTAAGAGAGCAGTTTTGATACTTTTACTTAAAGTGCCGCTGACACGCCCCGTTATGGGGAACG
>NC_137810.1:21557436-21604936 GCF_963921795.1 Nannobrachium achirus | reverse complement strand
CACACACACACACACACACACACACACACACACACACACACACACACACACACCAAACACACACACACACCAAACACACATGCAGTCGTTTACAGGTACACACAGGCATGCATGCATTCATACACTGCTCATTTTATATAAGTAGTGTCTGTCGGGTGGAAACTTATTACGTCTGTACATTTCAAATGTGTTCTTGGTAATGACTACATACTGTACTGTCCACAGTGTTTTTCCTATAGGCTATCTGAAGTATTGCAAAACGAGATGTCATCCCTGACATCATCCAAAGTCCCCTTTGGATGACACAAACACTTCATCATTTTGGGATACAGACGCTGTGGAGAGTATTTGGTCCTTATGAACGACAGACACATCTACACATCATTTTTTCGAGCGATACAAATAAACTATTTACCGATAAACCCAAACCGTTCGCGATCGAAGCTGCGGTGGACGGTGGAATCAGATTACAGCAAGAAAACGGGTAATTCCCCTTTGACTCAGATTCCACAAACATCAAAAGAACAACAGCACTCACAAAATATGAGTATTTTAAGGCATTTAATATAGTCAGCAAAAACGGACGTGTTTCAAACTTTTGGCCTTCATCAGCACTGAGGGATGATGACAAATGTCAAACGGTCAAGGCACCTCATTGCTGACTGCTGCTGCAGCACATTACATGCTGTAAAATATGTATTTTGCGAGTGCGGTTGTTCTTTTGATATTCATGATTGCTTGGAATCTGTACCCAACAGTGATCAAAGTTGTTCTTAGTTGAGCGCACAGAGCCTTTGAAGAACTCCACCACAGCAGCAGCTGAAGATGATGAGTAAGGTTTGTGATAATTGGTGAAAACTTACAGCAACAGTAGCAATATGTAGTTCAGGTGTGTGCATCCGTGGGTAAGGAAAAGTACAGTAATGATATTTAATCCGTGAAACCAAAATCATCACATACCTATCATCAACTGCTCTTTAAATTGCACATAATCAGACTTTGGCAAGTCAAATGATATCAGTGGCATGTGAATGAGAGAGAAATAATAATCAATATAATACATAGCATGTGTCCGTCTCTCCTTCCCTGGTGCTCACGTGCAACAGAGTTAAGACTCAGCTAATTGAATGTGATCAGTCAGCCCACAGGACCCTCACTACTCACACACACCAGACAGCACTGGTGTGAACCCAAAGAGGACAGAGCAGAGGGAAGCACATTGTACCCAACTTATACTTACACTAGAACATACGTGGGCAACTGGCCCCCACCTTCACTTAATGCGGCCTGTGGGCAAGCTCAAAACGTGTCGCACTGCGACGCGTTTTGAGCTTGTAGATCGGCCACTTTTGCTATTTTTGACTGTATATGCAATGTGGCCTTCTGGAGTGCGTGTGGAAATATAGTGGCCCTCTTCATCCAACACTTCATCATCAAAGTTGGGTGTGTGTGTGTGTGTGTGTGTGTGTGTGTGTGTGTGTGTGTGTGTGTGTGTGTGCGTGCGTGCGTGCGTGCGTGCGTGCGTGCGTGCGTGCGTGTGTGTGCGCGTGCGTGTGCGCGTGTGTGTCATACCCTCCCCTTTAACTAGCGCTAGCCAACACCAGTGGTTCTCAAACCTTTTGTTTTGCAACCCTTGCGGAAAGAAAGCAAACATCTGCTCGTGATCGCAAGTTGCTTGTTGTGTCAATACGCTGAATCATGAACGTCAACAGCAAATAATGAAGAGGCTGCAGTTTGTGCCGTTTGTGCCAAGATGTAGGCCATATCTAGGCCATATGTAGGCCATATCTAGGCCAGATGTAGGCCATATCTAGGCCAGATGTAGGCCAGAACATTTTTGAACAAGTTTTTTCCCCTTCGGTTTTTGACCGGACAAAGCCAGATGTTGGAGCTTAGCTCCTGTTCCAGCAGCACCGCTCAAAAATAATAGCAGAGTAGGAGCTGTGAGCTTGTGTATGTGCTATTTTTGAATAGCCGATGTATAAAATATGGATAATGGTTAAAATAATTGTGATGCTGAATTACCAAATTTAGCTGGTGACCCCCTGGAAACCCTCCAAGGACCCCCTGTGGGTCCCCGGACCCCACTTTGAGAACCACTGGAATAGAGCTAGGTGCTTGAACACTATACTTTTATAAGGACACCTTGACAGTGATGTTAGTAATAGCTCCTGAATCGATAGCCACGCCCTTTTAAAAATGTGTTTCTGCGATTCAGGGGTCTGGTGGTGCTCTCATTGAAGTGGTTTTCCCTGGTTTAAATTCTGAACGGCAAATCAGGGTCGCTTCTGAAACTCGATGCCGTCGGGGCTTGTGATCAGCGTGGGTGGGGTTTTTCCCAGAACTCGTGCGATTCCAAGTAACCCAGCGCCGCCGTCGGACCGTACCGCACATTCCCAAACATAACATCGCGTAACATGCAACCGCATCGATCTCGCTATGAAACATCAGCAGCATACATGTTTTGTTGTGTTTCATTACTAGTTCGTAGCGCTCCTATTCTGCCTGTTTCTTTGGTTAGCAAGTAGCAAGCAACAGGCTAGCCACTAGCCAGCCACATAACAACACCAATAACAACTACGTCATCTGCTTTGCTACTGTTGTAATTGGTCTGGCGGTGAACCAATCGCAGAAGACTGCCTCTTTGGCAACGCCCATCCCAGAAAATGCTGTGGTTGGAAGCACTTTCAGACTGAATAATGGAGTGAAACGAAATGTCAATTCAGGCTGAGGCTAATGTTAGTAATACATTACTAACGTAATACATTATAGTATGCAAGACAGACCATGAATACCCTCTTATGATTGTCTTGATTTTGTTGCATCAAATTTGCTTTAACGTCTACCTGAATTTTCATACATTTCAAATGACAGGAGAGTTGAGGTGTGAAATTCACAGTTTCCCCTGCAATAGCAGGCCAACATTAACTAAATGGCATGGTGTGTATGTGTCGGGGAAAATGACCCAACTGCAGAACAACAAGGCAGAGCAGTTTCCATACAGAGAATTTATTGAAACACATAAAGGGACAAGGCTTACAGGATGGTGAAGCAGGCAAGAGGTCGTAACTGGGAAAGCAGTCCAAACAGCTAAACAAATCCAAAAGGGGAGCAGGCAATAGCCCAGACTCCAGGGACACAAGCACAAGGTCAAACACACAGGTAAAGCAGGCAGAACAGAACCTGAGATGGGACTTAGGAAACTATAAAACTCTTGACAACTACAGTATGAGCCTAGGGATTCAAGGCAGCAACACTTGCTTCTGTTCTCTGCCTTATAATCTGGAAGGCAGAGAACAGAGTGAAATGGATTTCTTTATTCTCCGCACCGAAGAGACACTTGTTGGCGCTTTTGGCAAATACATTTAGATAGTTTTTTTTGTAATTGTAAAGTCATTGAGTTTTTGAAAGGCGCTATGTAAATTCAAGTTATTATTATTATATTGATTGGTTAAATTGCCAGATCACACTATTAAAACTTTAATCCATTTGTCCTCCATTCGTCTCGTTTCCTTTGTTGTTAGCCCCATCCCGAGCGAGGAGGAAAAGGAAAAGAGGCGACAATGGAGGAATCGATCCTGTTCTCGTTTTCCTTGCTTGTTTGGTGTCGTTTTGAAGTGATAGCAATAACGATCTACAAGCTCAAAGCTGGATCACTTGACCACTCCAGAGCCCGGATGGCCGTCAATGATTTATAAATTCTCCTTCACTACATGTCAAATGCTGTATACAGTGCGTCACGTATTCCAATAAAATAACATCTGCAAAGAAAAGTGTGTGACCTCACTGATCCTCTCTCCAAGCAGCTTGTAGAGCCTCCTTTCGGCTTGCTTTTTCCAAAGGCAAGAATTTTGAGTATTAACCAAATTGCAATACTATACTTTATTTTTGCCTCCTCGCCTCTTCAGCACTCCATCCAGTGTGGCCCAGAAATCATGCACGCCCTGATGTTAATTTTCTTTTGGAGGAGCCGAGAGCGGGGAGAAGACACTCCTCAAAATGCTATAGGAGACAGATATGGTGGGGGTACATTGTCATTGAGTGTACCCTTCAGCGACTTTCATGCCTCCTTTGCGGAACTGTTGAGTTGAGTGACTCTGTTTTATTATCGGATACTGCAATGGACCATCTCCTCGGGCTATGGGATGGAAACCACACTGTCTGGGAGATGGGATCCAAAAGCCTTCAAATAGATTTAGAGCCGACAAAATGTTTAATCTAATGTAAACATAATGCAGTGCATGTGTGTCAACGGAGAGTTAAAACTGTACGAGACAGGCTGATGATATAACGCTGCAGAACAATGATACACTATGACCTTCATAGATTCTCTCTCTGCCTAACAATCTGTTTGAGTCATGATATTCTGAAAGCACATTTCTTACATGATCTAAGGCATTCTCAGCCTTAGATCAACCTACAGTATAGTTATTTCTACAGAAATTGATATTTTTCATCCTTTGTTGAACTCCCTTTGAAATTTGGCCTCCACAACTTTTTATCTTTTCCTTTTTTTTCCGGATTAGACATTTTGTGCAGAAACTATTTCCTCGCTTTCCCAATCACCCTCCAGAAATTCTTATCGATGCAGTCCTTGCCTTAATCAAAAGTGTCTTATTTCAATGATATATGACTCTATAGCAGGCCTGGAATTTCGTCTTTTTAGGGGTAAGGCCACTTGGCCTTTGGGGTTGTTCATTTTTTTAGGGCACAAAGGCCAAATGCCAGGGCAGGAAGGCCATCAAATAAAAAAATAATTTAGGCCATTGAAAGAATTTGTTGAATTTAAGGGTTAGGGATGATAACCTAATCTTCAGTGAAATAGATAAATGATGGTATTTACAATCTGATCCATTCTCAGCCCTGCAACAATCAAAGTCTACGTGACAAGAAAGAGACACTGGTGTCCACTGGCTACATATTGACAAGAAAGAGACAGAGGAGAAAGTGGTAAAGTCAGCTGGGGCAATAAGACCACTGTGGCCTCAGATCATGCCATTCTTTTGAGGGGCACAAGGCCAAACTGAGGGGCAACGATGGCCATGGCCTTCATGGCCTCCATGAAATTCCTGCCCTGCTCTATAGACTTCAGAAAACCATCTGATTCTAATGAGCTCAGAAGTACTTGGGAGACCGACCTGAGTATAGAGTTCTGCGATGAGCAATGGGACTCTGCTCATCTAATAAATGTGAGGTGCGCAACTTGGAATGCAAAATCCTTTATAGGGCACATGCCGCACCAAAGTCAGATTGTGTTATCCAACATACTGTAAGTGATGCATGTTGTATGCAGGCCTTGTCCATATATTGTGGTCGGACTAAATATTTGTATACAATAAGGCTTTCCGATCTTAAGGCTTTTTACAGCATGATATTCTGTATTGTTTAAAACTGGAGAAAAGTATGTTTTCCCCTAACCAAATCTGAAAAGATACCTTTTCTGAACACACTGAACACATTACCTATACACCTGAGGTTGATTAGGTTTATTTGTTGTATCAAAATTGAAAATGTACTAAATAAATAAAAGCGAATAATAAATACACAATGATATTTGATGTGTTGTATTACCTCCTTAAAGCAAGTCTTTGCAAGTTGATTTTCATACCGTACTTTAATTAATGTTATCCTTTGAAGCCTCTCCATACTGTGATTCATAGTGCTCTGTGTTTTATCACTGGAAATAAATTACTCGCTCATCCTTATATTTCATATGAAAAAGTTGGTGGTCCTCTTTAACAAAGAGAAGGGAATATAGTACTATTCTATTTATATACAAGGCTGTTTATTGAAACTTCCCTTTTTATCTTTGCTTCTTTATTACTTGGCAACACATGTTATATTAAGGTCACATGATTATTTGGTTTTATCATGTACCACAGATAGAAACGGAACTTTGCAAAACCAGACACTGTGCCGGCCCATACAAATGGAATGAACTACAAGAACTTGAATTTTAGCATGATCTTGTTATCAAATATTGACCTCTGACATGTTGGATGTTGCATCGTCTCCTTTGATCTGCATGTTTTTTATGTTAGATTATATGCATTTTATAAAATGAATGAAAAAAATGTATTTGTACAAACGTGTTTATATTTACGCAGCAGGTCTCTCTTGAAATCTCAATGAAACTACCTATTAAAAATGTGCGAACAAAAGCAAACAAAGCACAGTATATGAGTTGGGAAATAATCAGCAGCAATGTCAAATATAAGTGTGCGTGAGTCAATTACCTAAACAGCTACAGAGGTGTGATTATTAATGTACTGCATTTAAAAAGCTGTGCTATTGTACCATTGTACACTGTACCCTCTTAGCATAGAATGATGTGGCCTTATTAACCACTATTATTGGAAAAAAATAAACATCAATAAAGTGCATTATTAACCACAACAGTTTCAAGAATTGTCTAAAGAAAAGAAAGGGACAAAGAAAAGCAAACAATCGATATAACGGCTCTAGACTGGCTATTTTCACTATTACTACAACAAAGTATATAGGGGTTAAGTAATTAACCTGAGCACTGATGGGCTTGGGCGAATGTTTTTCATGTTTTTACTTAGGTCCTTGACTCCAATAGTGTGGATTAATAAGCGTTACCAAAGCACTAAAGTCATCACATCAACTGTAATGTCCAAAGATTAATAACCCAGAATACAGTAACATACAATACAATGAAACAAGCCTCACAAACACTTAACATTAATTGCTCTCTAGCTCGCTCTCTCTCTCTCTCTCTCTCTCTCTCTCTCTCTCTCTCTCTCTCTCTCTATCTCTCTCTCCATTCAAGGCAGGCACGTGCACACATAAACATCAAAGGGGGCTTGAGCCCCTGCCCTTTTATCCATCTGTAAAAAGTGCCCTCTCCAGACCATGAATGCAGTTTTTATTATGGTGAAAGAAATGCAAATTCCCTCTTTCCGTGCCATACCTTAAGGCAGCATTCAAGAGAATTGCTTTGTCCAATTAAACTCTCTTAAACTTGAATGCAGCATCTTATGTTGAAATAATTGCCCTCTCTGTGTAGAAATCAGTGTGGTATCAAGCACGGAGAATAGCCAACCTCTGCTAGGTCTGCTATTTTCGTAATTTTCACCAAAAGGCCCTTTTAGAAATTCCAGCCCCTGCCTCTCTAACTTTCTCTGTATACGTCCCTGTTCAAAGGTGCTTCATCATCAGTACACAATAAGTATACTTGTCAGAGGGAGGCCAGGACCTAAAAGTCAAATGACCAAACCTGGAAACATGACAGTAACATTATCGTGGCAGTCTCCCTCACTCTTTTCTCAACCTCAATCTCACAATGCAACCGCATGGGTTCCATTTAATTACATTGTCGTTGCCGCGTGTAAACCTTGTATGTCCAAAACCGGTTGTCTTGTATTTATCATTTTAAAAATGATTTAAACTAGTGAAAACAGCCGATCGTAGATCTGCTGTTTTCACTACTTTTATGCGATGGCCTTGTGTGATGAAGCAGGGCTTTGCTTTGCGAAAAAATCTACATATTTGAAACTTTGAGAGATACAAGGTTTCTGACCGACAGTGAGGACATTTTGTACATGCTCAGAGTTAACTTGACACTCGGGGTTTTGCTGTGAGAGGTGCTCAGGGTTCAGGCCACGTGGAACGCACTCTTGATAACAGTGATGATGATGTAAGGGAACGATTTGTACAACGAAGAGGGTGGAAAGGATGATTCTACAACATATTCACATCGCCATCCATCAAGCGTCCGCTGGATGAAGACAGCACTCCATTATCTGCTCCCACAGCACTCACTCTCTCAACGAGACCTCGATTGCTACTGGCCCTGCCACTGCACTATGCACGCACACGCACGCACACACACACGCACGCACGCACGCACGCACGCACGCGCACGCACACACACACACACACACACACACACACACACACACACACACACACACACACACACACACACACACACACACACACACACGTCATCAATCATCACGTGTGTGTGTGTGTGTGTGTGTGTGTGTGTGTGTGTGTGTGTGTGTGTGTGTGTGTGTGTGTGTGTGTGTGTGTGTGTGTGTGTGTGTGTGTTTGTGTGTGTGCATGCAAGAGAGAGAGAGAGAGGGAGAGAAGCCGGAAATACAGAAAGTAGGCTATGTTTGAGAGAGTGCCTTTAGAGAGAGGAGATGCAGCCATATGACTGTGTGTGTGTGTGCGTGTGTGCGTGCGTGCGTGCGTGCGTGCGTGCTGCGCGCGTGCGTGCATGTGTTGAGTGTGAATGCAAATGTGCATTTGTGTCAGTTCATGTGAACATGTGTATGCGCGTGTGTGTCCAATTCCACTGCAGTACCAGTGAGTGACAGTGCCATCTACAGGCCACCGTCCCTGGCTGGCTGCTGTCACTGTACAGCAGCTCCTCAGTGTGCTGTCTGTCACAACAAGCTCTCCCTCATAGATCAAAACCTATGCCAGGGAGGGAGGGAGGCAGGCCTTGGAAATCAGTGTTATTCAATGTAGTTGAAGGATGGGGGACGGTGTGTGTGTGTGTGTGTGTGTGTGTGTGTGTGTGTGTGTGTGTGTGTGTGTGTGTGTGTGTGCGCGCGCGTGCGCGTGCGCGTGTGCTTGTGTGTCAGTGCGTGCGAGAGAGAGAGAGAGAGAGAGAGAGAGAGAGAGAGAGAGAGAGAGAGAGAGAGAGAGAGAGAGAAAGACAGAGAGACGCTTTCTGTCTCCGTTCAGGACCATGGACAGAGTCGCAGTGCTGATCTGACTGCTTGGGAGTTGGGACAGTGGAAGAAATACGTAACAAAAATAGGCTAATGTGTTCACTTCCGGCAGAAAGCGTGAAAATTTGCACCTAGGGGTATTTTTGTGCGCCGAATTCAAAAATTGACGTCCCAAGCACTTTTCCCATGGGATCTGGTGGCTCTAATTCACTTACCATACTAGGGAAAAAAGACCCCCCAAAAAATCTTCTTTAAATAGCATGTGAGGGGTCTATCTAGGGGGTTTTCATGATTCTGAATCCATTTGCAAGCACTTGCCCAAGAAAAAACATTCCTTGGGCAAGAAATGGACCCTACACAACTGTGAAAAGTGATGACTCATCACTAAACCATAGTTTTGTGGGGTCCATTTCTTGCCCAAGGAATGTTTTTGTGCAAAACAAATGCTTGGAATGGATTCAGAATCATGAAAACCCCCTAGATAGACCCCTCACATGCTATTTAAAGAAGATTTTTGGGGGGGTCTTTTTTTCCCAACCCTAACCCTATGGTAAGTGAATTAGAGAAAAGTGAATTTGAGAAAAGTGCTTGGGACCGTCAATTTTTGAATTCAGCGCACAAAAATACCCCTAGGTGCAAATTTTCACGCTTTCTGACGGAAGTGAACACCTTTTTCACATATTTCTCCCACTGAGCTCAGGAGAAAAGCAGGGACAGTATAGCTGGACACTTATTTGATTCAGACACAACACACACATAGAGATATGCAAACAATATGCACATCTCATCTGCAGAGCACCCACCTGTCTCTGTGAGGAAATGCGAGAAAATAGAGTTTCGATGTCACGTGGACACCCAGCATCAGGCACGTGCACACATAGACATCAAAGGGGCCTTGAGCCCCCATGCATGCCCTTTTATCAGTCTGTAAAAAAGTCTCCTCTCGAGACCATGAATGCAATTTTTACTATGATGAAAGAAACACAAATGCCCCCTTCCCATGCTATACCTGAAGACAGCATTCAAGAGAATCGCCTTGTCCAAACTATCCTGAACTTGAATGCAGCATCTTAGGTTGAAATCAATACATTTGTAGAAATCAAGTATCGATAATAGCCTACCTCCAATCTCACAGCGCGTCGCAGCTTGGAGGTCGGCTATTTTCGATGCTTTCCCCAAAAGGCCCTTTTAGAAATTTCAGCCCCTGCCTCTCTAACATTCTCTGCACGTCCCTGCCCAGCATCGATACAAAGATGCGGTTTAATAGAGTCGGCTATAGCCTACTCTGACAGAAATATATCAACAGAAAAGAACATTTTGTATTCGTGGTGACCGATTTGTCGCTGCCTTGAAATGTATATAAGATGGTAGGACCAATAAAGTCTTAAGTGAGCTGTGTCTTGGACCTTGGGAATGCATGGTGTTGGTGCTTCTATTGCTGTGCAGCCGTTCTGTCCTCTTCTCAAAGTTTGAAGGCGAAGGCGAAGCCTCGCTGTCCTCCCGGCGGTGCTTCTAGTTCTAGTGTCGTGAACAGAATATCAAGCAGGACCAGACAGAAACGCATGAAGCGCGGACTGCTGTCAGTGGTGGAAAAAGTAGGCTATGTTTTACTTAAGTAAATGTAACTGCAATGTAGAAATACTCTGTTAGGGTGGCCTCACACCAAAATACCTATGAGAGTGGAATCCGCGTTCCGCCAATGCATTTCAATGAGAGTGAAGCGGTTTCATGCCAGCAGAGGATTTCTGCAAAAACGCTCCCTTCTCATTGAAATGCATTGGCGGAACGCGGATTCCACTCTCATAGGTATTTTAGTGTGAGGGCACCCTTACACGTCAAACGTCTGGAATTCAGAATACTTGAGTAAAAGTTCAAAAGTATTGGTATGAAAATGTACTTAAAGTAGCCTACCAAAAGTAAAAGTAGCCTATTAGGCAGATTGTCCTATTTCAAGTTTTGTATGTGTAAACATCTTAATGGTTGATGTAGACCTATGTTTAGTCATAATAATACAAAATACTCAAGTATAGTACAAAATAGCTCAACACTATGAGAAGCCCTTTAGGCCGATATTGCATAGTCAACTCGCACATACATGTATACTTCACTTGCACATACATACATAATGGTCTTTCACTTGCACATACATACATACTTCACTTGCACGTACATACATACTTCACTTGCACATACATACATATTGGTACTTCATTCGCACATACATACATACTTCACTTGCACATACATACATACTTCACTCGCACGTACATACATACTTCACTTGCACATACATACATACTTCACTTGCACATACATAAATACTTCATTCGCACATACATACATACTTCACTTGCACATATATACATACTTCACTTGCACATACATACATACTTCATTCGCACATACATACATACTTCACTTGCACATACATACATACTTCATTCACACATACATACATACTTCATTCACACATACATACATACATACTTCACTTGCACATACATACATACTTCACTTGCACATGCATACGTACTTTACTTGCGCATACATACAGTGTTGAAAATGTATATATGTGCATGTTGAGTTTGTTTAAATGTGTGCAAAAGTATGTATGTGTGTGTGCCTGAGTATGTATATAACAGGAAGGCACAATGATATATCCGGAAGGGACCCTACAGTTAGATTTCAAATTAAAAGCTTTTGGAAAATATATATAAATGTAATAGTAAATTTGAAATAGATGCTTGTTCGATGCTTACCCACCCTGGGGGTGAAATAGTATTAAAATAATACGATGCAGAGGTTAGTTGGGCTGACATATAATACCTTCTAAGATTAGGCAGTTAAAACAATAAAAAACGTACAAAAATCCTTTCCTAAAAAATACAATCTCAGTTTGGTTTGCAGCTCATAAACATATGAGAGATATGCCTATACTATCTCAATTTTCTATATGGGGTAATGAATAGTTTATTCCGGCCAGAAACGGACAGTGATGGACAAGCTACTTGGAAAATGTAGTAAGCTAAGCTACAAGCTACTCTTGATGAAATATAGCTTAAGCTACAACGAAGCTACCCACAGAAAATGTAGCAAAGCAAGCTACAAGCTACACGGCAAAAGTAGCTTACTACAACAAAGCTACTTTTTTTTTATCAACTTCATGATCAAGTACAACTTTCCACCAAACAAATAGGCAGGCAAAAAATGCTCAGTTCGATTGATTATTATAAAACTGGAAACAAGCCCTCATGTCTGGCTTTTTGTGTCATCCTTTCATTTACTTTTTAAATTAAATGTGTACCTTTTCAGGCTGTGACCCCCCCAAAAAATCCTATTTGAACTGGGGACCCCACCCTGACAAGCAATTGGAATTAGGAGTTGAGGCATTATATTTAGTTTCACATTTCTGTTCCACCAATACATTTTGTGAAAATAGCAGATCTACAAGCTCACAAGGCCTCGGAACACAAGCTTGTAGATCTGCCATTTTCACAATTTGTGCCTCTTTTACTATTGTCAATTTGGCCAATGTTTGACCAGTTTTTTATAGTTGATAACTTTTGATGCAGTTTTGTTATTTTATTTTATTTTTATTTTTTTATTATTATTTTAGGTATTAAAAATGTCTAAAAGGTCCTTAAATTGCCACTTCACTGTCATTAGTTAGCTTTAAAGGTGAGAATATGTTGGCTGTCGAAACAGCTGATAAGCTGCCTGCAGCCAGCGGTGGACAGTAACTGAGTAAATGTACTTGAGTACTTTTACTTTTATTTGTACTTCAAGTAGCTTAAAAAAGCATGTACCGGTATGTACTCTTGAATACATACGTTTATTTAAAAGCAAGTACTTTTTTACTCTTACTTGTAACATTTTGACTGAGTGTACTATGGATTGGAGTAAATGTGACCAGGAGTACTCTGTACTCTTACTCAAGTAGGCTACTCGGGTCAAGTACTGTCCATCTCTGGCTGCAGCGCAGCGCCTCAAGCCTGATTTATGCTCCCCCCGTTGATCTACAAGCTCACAATGTTGGCATTAGCAACGCGATGTGAGCTTGTATGTCAGTTCTCACTCAGACGCTCTCTGAACACTTCACCGTGTCGTTGCAGGGAGAGGTGGGACGTCCGCGAACGAATCGAATCTTTTGAACGGCTCTTTGAAGTGAACGATGGGATCCGGTTCGCGCAGTAGAGAGCGCGAAGTAGAGAGCGCATAGTGAGACAGATCCTTGGCTCGGTCTCACTTCAAAGAGCCATAAATCCCTTGCTTTAGTCTCTTCTCGCTACACAGAGGAGGACAGGAGGTTCGTTGAATTAAGTGAAAGCAAAGCTGCGCTGCGCAGAACAACACGTTTGGGGATCTGTTGGGAATTATTTTCCTCACAAACTTTATTTAGCAGTCAAATTTCGCCGGGATAGTAACGTGTAGCGTTTGTTGGACGCTACGACACTAGGGGTCTAAAAATAGCTGCGCTATTTGCGAACAAATCAAAACAAAACAAATCAAATGGACTGTCTTCATTTTTGCATTCTGCTGCTGCTTTCATCAGTTGTGCACTCCGCTCAGCAGTAGGGCTGTTGCTTTTCCAAAAGCTTTTAATTTGAAATCTAACTGTAGGGTCCCTTCCGGATATATCATTGTGCCTTCCTGTTATATACATACTTTAGCACACACACATACATACTTTTGCACACACATATATACATACTTTTGCACACACACATACATACATACTTTTGCGCACATTTAAACAAACTCAACATGCACATATATACATTTTCAACACTGTATGTATGCGCAAGTGAAGTATGTATGTATGTGCAAGTGAAGTATATATGTATGTGCAAGTGAAGTATGTATGTATGTGCAAGTGAAGTATGTATGTATGTGCAAGTGAAGTATGTATGTATGTGCGAGTGAAGTATGTGTGTATGTGCAAGTGAAGTATGTATGTATGTGCGAGTGAAGTATGTATGTATGTGCAAGTGAAGTATGTATGTACGTGCGAGTGAAGTATGTATGTATGTGCAAGTGAAGTATGTATGTATGTGCGAATGAAGTACCAATATGTATGTATGTGCAAGTGAAGTATGTATGTACGTGCAAGTGAAGTATGTATGTATGTGCAAGTGAAAGACCATTATGTATGTATGTGCAAGTGAAGTATACATGTATGTGCGAGTTGACTATGCTATATTGGCCTAAAGGGCTTCTCATACAACACTGTACTTAGGTACTGTAGCCTAGGCCTACTTAAGTAAAAGTACTTAGTTACTTTACACCACTGGGTTATTGTGTTGACAGGCATTAAATCCTCACTCCTTCCTGTGCAACTGAGTAGTCTAGACGAGTCAAACACCCTGTACCAGTTGTAATTAGATTGTTTATCCTGGTGGCAGAATGTGTGAGCACGTGTGTGTGCAGATCTGTGTGGACAGCGGAGAGCAGTTCCATGTTAGACTGCAGAGAGTTGTGCAGAACACCCACGCAGTCTTCCTGGAATCAATTATGATTCAGGTTGGTTAATTATGTGTCTTGTGTCATGCATCTGGCGACAGGGTTGTCTATCAAGTATTCAAGTTATAGGAAGCAAACATTTCTTAGAGTAGGCTGCCGCCTAGTAGCCTAGTAAACTGGCACCTCCTGCCTTCTGATTAGCCGCCTAGGCTATAGGCCAGTGGTCCTCAAAGTGGAGTCCCGGGACCCCCAGGGTCCTTGGGGGAGTTCCAGGGGGTCCCCAGCTAAATCATAGATAGGAACCAAATGGACCCTTATGTTTATGTACACTCTGAGTTAAATTAACATTGATTTTACAATGTAGCCTATATTGGGGTCCCAGAGATAGAAATGCCATTAAATGGTGTCTGTATAAGGCATGTCAAACAAAGAAATGGTTCAAAATCACTGCTAGAGTCGTTAAAAAACATCTTATGGGGTTCCTTGCATATCTTTCAAATGGGTGTCTGTGGGCTACTAAGTGTCAATTTGGGTTGAAAAAAATAATAAAAATAATAATAATAATAATAATAATGAGAACCAGTGCTATAGGCTAACTACCTCTAACTGGCCTGTCTATTTTGGCCTATATTTTATTACATTTTACATTTGGTAGAACTAGTAGACCAACTATAGGCCTGTGATCCACATGCACATGTGTGAGAGCGGAGCCTACGAAACTTTGACCCTTGGTCAGGCTCACATCGGATAAAGTCCCTGTCGTGCCACTCCCCACGAAGCCAGGCTGAGCGTGGTACAGCGTGACAGTTCCATGCGGTCTACAGGTGTATGAGCGTGGTACGGTACGGTGTGAAAACACCATCGAGTTCATACAGCCAGAACTGGTTGGTTTTGATTTCCAGTCTGGAAATATAGTCGCCTATATATAGACTGTAGCCTACTGTAGCCATGTGTTGAATTTAACTAGCATGTCATGTTGGCTTAATGGGGCTGTTAAGTCTGACATCATTTTGTAGGCAGAGGAGAACTTTTGGCCCCAGTGCCCGTGAATCTTTTTACTATTTTTTACTATTTACTAATTTTTCTTCTCTTTGTTGTTGAAAGGAAAGTGGTAGAATTATACTTTAGTCGTTAATTTTGTCTCGGATCTGTTGAAATAGCGAGGGACAGATATTGATAATAAATCTGCTTGGAGGTCTGACTACAAAATGATGTCACGGCTTAAAAGCCCTATACTGTAACATGAACATGGCTGTGAGACTAAAAAAAACAACTACAACAACCACAACAGACCATGATAGCCTATCAGTGATACAAATCCAATATTTATGTCATCCTGTAGGATAATTGTCCTAATACTAATTCTCCTTTTGCACACAGTAGTGCAATGCAAGATAGAGGGCGCCAGATCCCTTTGAGTCACACCCTACCACTACTTCCTGTTCATCCACAGAGCATTGATTCTAGTCATTTTCTCCATTAGATTTCTTTTCACTTTTTTCAACTTTTATTACTTGGGATGGTAAAATAAATAAAATGTATTTTGACAAGTAATAAAAGTTGAACAAGTGAAAATAAAGCACTTTAATCTAAAGGAGAAAACAACTAGAATCAATGCTCTGTGGATGAACAGGAAGTAGTGGTAGGGTGGTACTCAAAGGGATCTGGCGCCCTCTGTCTTGCATTGCACTACTTTGTGCAAAAGGAGAATATGCCTATTTCACTATGAAGACATTATGAAAAAAAAGTGTTCTTCCTTCCAACACATGCAGCTGGCTTATCCCCCTTTTGTTCAGTTCATTAGAAAATCAAGGAATCTTAGTGACAGATTTTGCTCTCACTCGCTCTCTCACTCTCACTCTCACACACGCACACACGCGCACGCACACACGCGCACGCACACACACACACACACACACACACACACACACACACACGACTAGTCGACTAGTCGACTAGTACAACCGCTAGTCGATCTTGTAGGTACTAGTCAAAAAGTCGATAATTAACTAATGAAGTCCTAATGAACTCATTTCAATTCGATTATAGTTATTGTTTTAGTTTTAACAACCATTATGAACGGAATATTATTATCCAGTCACACACACATCTAGCAGTATCTCCCTACCGAGGGTTAATAATCCCAAAGACAGTTGAGTTCACCCAGAGTTCACCCAAAGTGAAAGTCCATGTCTGCACACAGGAGTGAGCCATTGTCCACTACAGGGGAACTAGTTCTACAGAATATAGTTGTTTAACAGTATAAAATCGTAGCGCGATCAAAGCAGCAAGTGAGGACAGCCCATTTCTTGCCAGTTCACAACGTTTGTTTTATTAGAAGTCATTATAAGACGGTTGAGTGTTTGTGTTGTGTAGCGAGCTAGCCTACTAAGCCTAGCATAGCCATCGCCGACCATGCAAATGGATTATTGTGTAGCTTACTTTGTTTAACGAGAGACACAGCAGCTATGGTGAGTCTGTTTCCATTCCTTACTTTAGCAGCTAAATGCTGGTCTTGTTATGTTGCAGTAATGGTGCACACGTGGTTTTGTGTGAGTATACGTTGTCATGGTAACTTGACTGCTGTGAAAAGCCGTGCCACAACGCTCTTTATAATGACATAATATGTTAACGACTAGTCGACTAGCAGTGGCTTCAACTAGTCGATCTGTAAAAAATACTAGAAGTGAAAGCCCTAGTGTAACGATATAGTAACTGTAACTAAATATTGTTTTTAACTTAAAAAATCAAAGTATATTGAAATGAAAACAACTAAAATCGAATCGTATCGTTTTATTTTGTATCGTATCGAATCGGCAGTGCAAATAATCGATTGTATTGATACTACCTACTTGTGCATTGTATTTAGTATTTTTGAGCGGTGGTCACACCGTCTCCTATACGTGGCCGTGTGTGTGTCCGGCCGTCCGGCCGTCCGTCCGTGTCTGTATGTAGCCTCAAGGCTGCAGTACATTTTCTGACCACACATGTTAAGGGAGGGGCGCTGTTGTTCTCTCTCACACACACACACACACACACACACACACACACACACACACACACACACACACACACACACACACACACACACACACACACACACACACACACACACACACACAGGGGGGAAGGGTGGGTCAGCATGTGTGGTCAAGTATTATTATTATTATTAACAAACTGAATGTTTTAGGGTCAAATAAATTAGAGTGTGTGAAGAAACTACAGCATTGTAAAGCACACTAACCCCGCTGCACCCACCCAGTAGTGCTGTTGCACAGCCTCCATGACCACCGCTCAGTTCACACGGGTGTGATTTTAATTTAAGAAGAAAAAATGAAAAGGAGGGGTTTAATTACTTTTCCTTTCCATATAGCTACACTGGTCTATCGATAAATGTGTGTAATCTCTGAGTTCATGTCAAGGTGCAGGTTTGTCAATATACAATGTCCATGTATTTGGCAGATAATCACTGTGTTTACTTATTTATATCCATAAAAATACATGTTTCCCTTAAAACATGCACTATCCACAGATTCCACACCTTTCACCCAGATTTAATGTAACTGCTAAATAGTTACTATATCGATCATTGAATCGTATCGTATCGTATCGCCATGAATGAACCAATATCGTCCATGTATGGTATCGTCAACCATGTATCGTGATGCGTATCGAATCGCTATTAAAATGTATCGTTACACCCCTAACACACACACACACACTCTCTCTCTCTCTCTCTCTCTCTCTCTCTCTCTCTCTCTCTCTCTCTCTCTCTCTCTCTCTCTCTCTCTCCTCTCAAAACACACAGACTAAAAAAACTAACATTTCATGAAAAATACAAGATGTTTTTGTGTCCCAGATATCAAAAGCTGCAACAGGCACGGCATATCAGAGTGCATGGAGCCAGAACCTCAGAAGTGCAAAGTTGATGTTCTAAAACGTGTTTTTCCCTTTCTGCCAGGAAATGTGTGGATGATAATGGAAGAAAGAACACTTAAAAAAAAAAGCCTCAAAAGGAGTAAAAGGGGGAAATTGCTTAGAAGAAGAAGGGTGTTTTCACTTCTATGGTTCTCCGGGGACACTGGCTGAAAGGATGTACGTTTCTTCAGTGCAGGATCATTTTCAACTCCAGAACTCATACCTAATCTGATCAATACCGTGTAATGAGAGGTGGAATCAAATTTGCGCTTGACAGGTACAACCTTACAAGGTTTTCTTCTTCTTCGTTTTTTTCTCCATGAAACCGGTAAAAATGCGATTTATGCTTTTAAAGACCTGAATGTTCAATGGGGCAACCTAACAAGGAAGTAAAAAGCCTCGATTTATGGCATTTCAAGACCTGGATGTTGTAATGTCATATCCGACATGGCGGAAAGAGGATGATTGCAGCCATTATGAGACAGAGATCAAATGGAGACATCAGACAAAGAAAACCGGACCGGGAAAGCTAATTTACACTTTGTCATGAGACAGTGATGCTTTCTCAAGCAATATAACGACATATTGTGTCTTGATGTTTTGCTGAAATTCATTCATTTCTTCCAGTGACAGTCGTACAATGAAGCTTAACTATATGCCAGGCTTAAAGGGATCGTTCATCTCCAAAATTGCTTTTTTCTATCGATTACACACCTCATGGAGAGTTGAATTCATGGATATTTTGTTGTTTTTGTTGCATATAAGCCAATCATTTGAGCAGACTCATTGTGTCTCCATATGGAACCACTGCTTGCCATCCAATTACTGGCTTAGGAATGTGACAAAAACAAAACGCTATCCATGATTTCAAGTCTCCATGGGTTGAGGAATCGATACAAAAAAAGAAAATAGTTATTTTGGGGGTGAACTATCCCATTAAAGGAGTAGTTCAACCCCAAAATGACTTTTTTTTCTATTGATTAGTCATGAATGGAGACTTGAGTTCAATAACACTTTTTAGTTTTTGTCACATTCCTAAGACAATAATTTGATTACAATAAATACCCCCATCCGGATGGGGACCCAAATGCGTTAAGTATTGCAATACATAATTAAGTGTTCTGGTATTTGGTGTAGAATGCCAAAACACTGAAGGTATGTTTCCTTTGTATAGGCCTACAGTATACAGTATGAAACCATTAAATAATTATGGCTCTTCGGAACACTTAAAACGATTGTCACTAATTATATGGTTATTATACTGTAAGCTTTGAGGATCAACATTAGGCACAATTTAGACTGAGACAGCTGTTGAAGCATTTAATTAACATGAGTGAAATGCAGCCTATGTGTGATGTGGGAGTTGCAGTATGTTTATGTTATAATTTATCTCTTCTCTGCAGCCTCACTACTTTTCACTGTCACATTAAGCCGAAATGGCCAAATATATATTGTTAAAACTGAAGCAGAGCATGACATATCATCACAATAGCAATCAACGTTTCATTGTTTAACGTAGACCATGGTTACAAGGAATAATCTCACAGCTTGTCATTGAAGAGATGTCTTGTGTTACAATGTCTATTCAGATACACATGGTAGTGAGCATAGTAACTTTGAATGGGCCATATTATGCCTTAATTTAAAGGACAACTTTATTTTTTTACAAGTGTGATAGGGATGAAGGGAAGGTGTTGTTATTTTACATTTTTTGTATTATTTCTTTAACTACAATGATGTTTTCTTTTTGTTTCTTTTATTTAAACACATTGTATTTTCGTTATGGTATTTATGTTATAATAATATTCCTTTCCCCCTAACCATGTTCTCTTTTTCTGAATGGACTGCCTGGATAGGATAACTAGCGGCCATGTCGCAGCCTATGCGGTGTGGGGTGACGTTACGGCTGGCCAATTGGGTGGCGGCTGGGCGGAACGCAGGACTATGAAATGGGACACTGTGGCTCAGTCGAGCAGAGCAGGGGAGCAGAGGAGACGTGTTGAGAAGAGCAGAGACACCGGGGTTCTAAAGAACCATGTGCGCAGAGCAGAGACTCATGTGATTGAGTAGAGTAGCTATGCTACACTGACTGAGAAACATTTGTGCGAACCTTATAGTTACAGCAATGGAGAGAGACTGGCGAGCCGGTGAGAGAGGCCAACCGGTGCCTGGGCCGCTGTGAGAAGGAGACGGCTACCTGACCCGCCGGTGAGAGAGACGGAGAGAGACGGAGAGACGGTCCTGTGTGTGTCGCACGTCCACATCACTCACCGGGAAGCAGCCGCTTCCCTGGTGTGTAAGTACCTTTCCATAGCGACACATGAAGTTAAGCACCGTACCCTTAGGACAACTATGTTGCACTTGTGAGCCGATGAGCTGGCGGTCTCCTTCTTGTGTGTTACAGAGACCTGTCGTGAGAGGACGTATGACGTATGCTGTTGAAACCCTATCTGCTAAGCTGTTGTGACTGATTGGGCTCCCTGGTGTCTACCCCCTTGCTATATTGTTTGTTGAATAGACAAACACTAGTAGAGTGACCTACGAGCTGCCGGCACTTTGCTAGTTGAGCCAAGATAATATTTTAATTATTAATCTTTTAACCATTAATAAATGATCTGTATTGTTTTTAGTTAGCGGCGCCTTTTAGGTTTTCTTTTGGGTTTTATTGTCCAGGGTATTTTAGAGATCCCATGTATAGGCCTAAATAAACTTTTGTACTTTTGTACCCCCCTGAACAAACTGTGTGGTGTCGGTCTCTCTAGGGTGTTCGTGCCCGCTTATTGCTCTCCCAGCCTGGTATTATCACGAACCTGTGTCTAGCCTAGTGGTGTTAAACCTTTAATGATTTGTTGGTTAAAGTCCAACTGGCGTTGTCCGGCAACAAAGGTCCCCCTTTTCCATTTGGGTTTATATAAGAGTAATCATACAACAGTAAAATATATATATTCCTTTAATGGTAAATGGTTAATAGTATTGTATTATTATAATACCGTTATTTTTTAACGTAACAGTAAGACTGGCCCATCTTACACAACAAGGGTTCATATTTTAGATTGTAATTAGAGAAAAGAAAAGATGAGTGGTTCATATTTTAGATTATAATGAGAGAAAAGAAGAGTGTTAAAATGTTTTCATTTACTGCTTTATATTGTTTTAGCCATTTTAGTGTTTAGATTTCATTGGTTGGGGGGCATGCCCCCCAACCTGGGGGCATGCATGCAGATCAAAATCGTTAAAATCACTAAAATGATTGAAAGAAGTAAATGAAAACATATTAACACTCATCTTTTCTATTCTCTAATGACTATCTAAAATTTCTAAAATATGAACCCTATGAAATATGAAAAACGAAGTTGTCCTTTAATTCACATGGATCTAAAATGTATGGTTTGTCTTGTATTAGCCCACACAAACACACTAATGGGAAAAAAGAAGAAAAAAAAAACATAATAATAGTGACATTTAAGCTGACTCTTTCAAGTCATCGCCATGGAGATGGGAGACCAGACACACATCAATGTAGCCTGACACTTCAGTCCGCACATCACCACCCCCTGCTGGTGGGTGGTGTGTAGTGTGGACTGAAGCTGCACACATTTTAATCTATTTCGAAAGCGCCCAAAGAGCGGGCGCATTGAATGGGCCAATCAGGGTTGTATGCTTGGGGCACGTGGTGTGGCTGCTCCGGTCCCAGCCCCCTCCAAACAGAGCTCTTGAGCTCACGTGAGACTCGCTCGTGGACTCTGATTGGTGTCCTCTGCCCACGTGAGAGTCTAGTGGACTCTGATTGGTCTGTGAAAACTGTCATGGCGGAGTCAGACTCGACTCGTATTATTTTAATAAACTATGAAATAGTGCCGTTTCTTCACGTTTTAATACCATTTTGCACTAACGTAAACATGCAGACATATAATATGTTATGAGAAATAACGTATTTTTGCAATGTCACGCCACGTCGCCGTCGCGTGTGTGTGTGTGTGTGTATGTGTGTGTGTGTATGTGTGTGTTTGTGTGTGTGACGTCAATAGGCTTTAGCCCCCCCCCGCCGAAATAGAATGTCTGCCCTCAATTTCAGACTCTCATCCCGAAGTGAAACGTAGTGTGAGATGTCTGGCGCTCGCAGTCAGGCAAACATCAATGATCAATGATGTTTTCACAGTGAAGTGGTAAAGTACTGTGCAGCAATAACAGGAAGGACAAGAACAACCTGCTCCATAGCCATGATGTGCCTCCAATGATGACTGACATACGTATGAATACATGTCAGGATTATTATAACTGCATGTTTATTATCAGGGGGTTGTCGTGGGTTGTCTACACCCTCCTTAAAAAGTGTCTGTTTGCAGTGACCTATCGTTGTTATCGGGTGGAAACCTTGGTACTTACTGTATGTCCGAACCGTGTTTTGTATTTATCATTTTAAAAATGATTTAAAATAGTGAAAATAGCTGATCTACAACACACAACGCCTCACATCATATTTTTACTAGTTTTGTGCAACAGTCTTGTATGATGAAGCAGGGCTTATTTACTTTACGAAAAAACGTACACATTTGAAACTTGGACATGCAAGGTTTCTGCCCGACAGTGACGATATTATGGTCTATAAATATAATCGAGGAATGCACTTATACAGTAGACCTACATGCGGTTGGTAGGCCTATAAAGCATAGTCATGTGGAAATCAATTTGGCAAGGGTTGTAAAATGTCTTACGTATTACATTCATGATCAATTATTATTCACACAATGGCCATGAGGAGCACGCTGATTGGCCGGAGGTAACTGCTCAGTGGCCGTTCCGTCGCTGTTGTTATTGCATGCATAATGAACATTCTGGCTCCATGTTGGGCATTATTTTTCAATAACCGCATGGCTCATCATGAATTATTCCGTATGCATTATGAAGTGCCCTTATGTGTCCCTGTGCAAGAGCAGAGCTAGCCCCCATGTACTGAACCAGTGCACCCACCATACTCATAAGGATGGTGGGTGCACCAAGGATAATACAAATCACCCAACATTGCCATAAATTAGGGGTCTTCAACAGGGGGTCCGGGACCCCTAGGGGGTCCTCAGAGTTACTACAGGGGGGCTGCCACATCTTTGTGTGAAAGGATAATTCTTTTAGATTAACAACTTGAACACTCGCATCCCTATTCTGTGGAGAACTTTGACCTAAAATAGACGATCTACAAGCTCTTTTCGGCAAATAGGTTGGGTGTGGAGGTAAAAAAAGAGAGACCAAGTACCGAGTGATAGGTCAAATTTACAAAGTATCGACAATTACCAAGTACCGAGTGATAAGTCAAATTTACAAAGTATCGACAATAAGTGATTTAAAAGTCTGAAAAAACACATTAACACGAATCCAACATCGACAGTGCTGTCAAACAAGTCTATGAATCTACCTATGAAATCGATGAAAATCTCCAATACAGTTTTATACAACATGCCTGCTTCATCTGTCTCTCAGCTAAGGGGTCCTTGACCTGAAAACGTTGAAGATCCCTGCTCTAAATGCCCTGCAAACAACCGCAATGGCACTTGGCAGTGGCTTTATAAGAAGGGTTTATGTAGTCAGGTCTGTCTTTAAACCATGCGTACACATAAAGTAGAAAGCATACTGTACAGTCTCACATGTGTGGAAATATTCATATAAAAGAGCCAGTGTTAGTGAAAGGAAGGGAACATCAATCTATTCTATTATAGTCAACGCATGGAAAAACACAACATTTAGCCAAGAGATTCTAATTGCAATTGCTCTTCACGCAAAGAGAACAAAACGTTCAAATCCATTGACCATCTTGTCCGGCAACGGTCATAATTGCTCTATAATTCACTGGCAAACAATACTGCAATCAGACAATGTCACACACCAAACAATCTCAGTGCATGCAAACAAGTTCGATAACTGGGAGAGATGCAAGAGAACTGGGCTGAATTGATAGGCTTAATAAAACAATACTTGTCAATGGGACAATGCAGTATAGTTCTTAGGGCAGCTTTGTTTGTTAATTGGCAACGTTGCTCATAGAAGGTAATATTTATGCTTGTGGGGGAAAAAGTAAGGTGTCATAAACGGTTTATTGCCAAACAGAAGTTGTCATTGATCTTTGTGATGAGCTCCACAGATGAGACCCATTAAAGGGTGTGTACTGTAATATATCGTTGTTCTCAGGAAACCTTGTATGTCCAAAACCGTTCATTTTGTATTTATCATTTAAAAAATGATTTAAACTAGTGAAAATAGCTGATCTACAAGCACACAACGCCTCGCACCACAAGGCGTTGCGTGCTTGTAGATGTGCTATTTTCACTACTTTTGTGCAACAGTCTTCTATGATGAAGCAGGGCTTTACTTTACCAAAAACATACAAATTTGAAACTTGGAGATACCAGGTTTCTGCCTGACAGCGACGATATTGGGGACTATAAATATAAGCGAGGAATGCACTTGTACAGTACATGCTGTATAATGCACAGTCCTGTGGAAATCAATTTGGCGGTGGTTGTAAAATGTCTTACGTATTACATTCATGATCAAGCTAAAAATAATATCATTCAGAATCAGACACTGACAGCTGGTCTGCAAGAGCAACATGGCTTCAATCATAATTTGGCATACTGTGTACGGTCACCCTTAATCTGAGTCAATATTAGACTTTCTCTGAGCCTCTGTCAGCAAATACGGTAGTCATTCATCGGTGAGGAAAAAACTTAGTTTTAGGTAGGTGATGTGCTGCCATCAGTGGTGTAAAGTAACTAAGTATATTTACTTAAGTAATGTACTTAAGTACAATTTCGAGATATTTTTGCGACCGTAGGTCACAGTTTACTGTCAGAACCGTCACAGCTTGTCCGTATCTGTCCGTACGGTATACCACCTGACACTGTGGTTCCCCTGACACATCACTGTGACATCACAGGTGACATCACAGTGATGTCAGATACTCAAGAGCAGGGATCTCCATATATGGACATAAAAAGGATTCTGTTAGGAATCTCCATATATGGGCATATAAGGGATTGTATCCCAGCTGCCCTGTTAGGAGAACCACACTATCAGAATCTATATATGGCCAAGACAGATGGCGCTTTCACCCTTAGGCGTCTTACTGGTACTTTACTTGAGTATTTCATGTTTTGCTGCATGTTATTTTCATTTAAAGTTATGTTTTGTTGACCTCTTAAAGGGCTCTATAACTTGTTTGGTTCAAATCTTTTGTTAATCATTTGTTATTTTTGGAAAACTTGAGTTTTGAAAACCTGTGTTGCCTTTGCTTTGAAGTTTGACTGCTCGGTCCCTCACAGATTTTACTCCACCACATTTATTTGAAAACTTTAGTTACTAGTTACTTTGCAGATATAAATTATAATAATTATAAAACATACATAAACCACTTTAGCCCTATTTTATACCTTGGCTATTTGAAAATAGCTGAGCTACAAACTCACAACGCGTCGAATCGTGAGGTTGTAGATCGTCTATTTTTAAACATTTTGTACTTTATGTACATTTTGATGCCAACACTTTCATACTTTTACTCAAGTACATTTTGAATTCCGGACTTGCAACAGAGTATTTCTATATTGCCGTATTGATACTTTTACTTAAGTAAAATATGCGAGGGCAGGGAAAAAGTAGCATTTTTAACGCAGAAAATACCATGAACATTGATACACACTGATAAACAATAAACATTCATTTTATTAGTCCTCATTACAAGGTGTAGTTGAATTTAATTATTCTGAATATATTCTCTAAATATCTAACTAAATGGGTCACAACCCCTATGATGAGGAAACACTGATGTAAAGGAAGAAGCCACACTGTGAACAAGCCGCCCCACTGCCAGGGACGTGCTGGCCATTGGGAAAAGCGGGACAACTCCCGAACGACCGGTTCATTCCCGGCCGATCCAGGCCGGCCATTAGGTTTTGGTTTCCAACCGACAACGACAAAATATAACTCATGTACAGTAATTGGCCCACTGGCTTATCACTTGTCATGATCTGAAATGGCAAATGAGTAGCAGCAGCGCTATAGAGAGACATCTCTCTCTATAGCACGCAATGAGGGCCTCTCCAACTCTTTTTCCCGGGCTGAATCAGGGGCCCAGCACGTCCCTGACCACTGCCATCTCCTTCCCGTTCTGCTTACGTAAAATCCACACAGGGTCTGCATTATTTACTGTACATTAAAAGACTGTATACGTAGACTGAATATCTGCATTTCCCTCTTCAGAGCACGGAATATATCATTAGCATACATAAGTCATCATCGGAAACTCCTTACATGTCTGGGACATCTGCCTTTACAAGAGACCTGGTGGCAGTAATTAATTTAACAGAATGTCACATACATTAACGAGCATGACTTGACGGTCTCCTTTCAAGACTCCAACTTTAACTCACACGTACAGCAGCCTGTTAACACTAGGACACACTGTGCGTGTGTCCATGCGCGCGTGCATCCGTGTGTGTGTGTGTGTGTCTGTGTGTGTGTGTGTGTGTGCGCGTGCGTGCGTGCGTGCGTGCGTGCGTGCGTGCGTGTGCGTGTGCATGTGTGTGTGTGTGTGTCCTGGATGTGAGGTGATTTACCATCCTTGTAATTACTGTCTCTCTGGGGAGTCTGTGTGGCATGGTGGAGAGAGAACACACGCACGCACGCACGCACACACATACACACACACTCTCTCTCTCTCTCTCTCTCTCTCTCTCTCTCTCTCTCTCTCTCTCTCTCTCTCTCTCTCTCTCTCTCTCTCTCTCTATGTGCTGGGCTGGACCTACAGGACTATCCATAAACCTGACATCGCTGCAGAGGCATAGCCTACTGAGACCAAACACACGCACGCACGCACGCACGCACGCACGCACGCACACACACACACGCACACACACACACACACACCAGTGCATTCATACACCCAGCACATACAGCACAACCAGCCAACTATACTGTGCATTTCCAACATTGACTCAGCTCAACATCCTTCAGACTTATGGTGTAACGCTAGGCACTGGTTTATAGTCCACATGACGGATTGCAACCCTGCACCCACAAAGGCAGCATTGTTGGACACTAAAGATCCCAAAACAATTAGAGGGAGAGAGAGAGGGAGAAAGAGAGAGAGAGAGAGAGAGAGAGAGAGAGAGAGAGAGAGAGAGCGCTTGATTCCATATACTGTAAAGCAGGGACGTGCAGAGAATGTTAGAGAGGCAGGGGCTGGCATTTCTAAAAGGGACTTAGAAATAGCAGACCTCCAAGCCCAACGTGTCGCAGCGTGACGCGTTGTGAGCTTGGAGGACGGCTATTTTCTGTGCGTTATACCACACTGAACTAAGCTTAATCAAGTCAATACAAGACATGTTGTGTAACGGCATGGATTTCTACACAGAAAGGGCAATTCTTTCAAGATGCGGCATTCAAGTTCAGGAGAGCTTGGACAATGCAATTCTCTTGAATGCCGCCTTCAGGTATGGCACGGAAAGGGGGCATTTGCACTTCTTTCACCATAGTAAAAACTGCATTCATGGTCTGGAGACGGCACTTTTTACAGACGGATAAAAGGGCAGGGGCTCAAGCCCCCTTTGATGTCCATGTGTGCACATGCCTGCTGTAAAGGGTGTTGCAATGAAACACAGCCCTCCCCACCACCTTGCACTCAGGGAGTGAGAAATCACGGACGATGTTCAAGCGGAGAGGATTTCCTCGGCCTTCCCCTTGCTCTCCCTTAATCTCAAGTGCAACGGTGTCGTCTGGGAGCAGAATATATGAGTTTGAGGAGTGCGGGTTTCTAAATGTGGCCCTAAAACATCCCACACGCGCCAACACACATGCATACTCATACGCACATCTCTGGGCCGGGTCTCTCGAGTGTGGCCCTAAACCATTTGTTCAAGCGTTTTTTTACTCCCCTCTGCACTCTATTAATCTAGCCAGGAGATACTTATCCCAGACTCTGATTTACCTGTAGATAAATCTGATGCCATATGGATTGGATTAAGTTTTGGCATACAGTTAGGTTTATGGCACTGGTTTATGATGGAAGCAATGGGGTTGAGACGGGAAGCTGGAGCCACATTAGCTCTCTCTCTCTCTCTCTCTCTCTCTCTCTCTCTCTCTCTCTCTCTCTCTCTCTCTCTCTCTCTCTCTCTCTCTCTCTCTCTCTCTCTCTCTCTCTCTCTCTCTCTCTCTGTATTGTCCATAACATACATTAATTGTTTCTGCTCCTTCAGAGTTTCTGCTGTCTGTCTGTCTGTCTGTCTGTCTGTCTGTCTGTCTGTCTGTCTGTCTGTCTGTCTGTCTGTCTGTCTGTCTGTCTGTCTGTCTGTCTTGTCTGTCTATCATTGCTTTCTCTATTTCTCTTCCCTTTGCTTTCTGTCACTGTGTATGTCTCTCTCTCACTGCAGAGAGATTATATTGAGATTAAGAATATGCCAATGGCCAATTAGAGTTAGTCTCAACTCTCAACACAAGGGGTCTATAAATTATAATCCTAGGAGGTTCCGTTTGCCTCAGGTTTAGTAGGTCTACTTTAAACACAAAAAGGTACCTAGATTTTTCTTTCTACCTACTAAGGTAACAATTTCTGCGTATGTGCATAATTGCATATTATGTATAGCACATCTGGCCATGATTTAATCCAACATATTGTCAATCATATTTCTAACCTGCATATTGTCAATCATATTTCCAACCTGCATATAGTCAATCATATTTCAAGTTCAAATGGTTATATAACGTGAATACAGCTTGGCCTCAGTTACTTGCAGCGCAAAGGAGCAACAGATAAAGATGATTCTTTATTCTTCTTCTGAATAAAGAATAAAGAATCATCTTTATCTGGTGCTCCTTTGTGCTGCAAGTAACTGAGGCCAAGCTGTATTCACGTTATATTACCCTTTGAACTTGAAAGAAAGCTAGCAGTACAGAAATCTACGGTAAATCTCTGGTAAAGTGTTCACAATCCCCTTATACTAATACAGCACTGCCCTTTGAGAAAAACTTCAAACAGAATACATGCCTCAAAATCTGGGATACATTTTTCAATAGACTTCTGTATTCAAGGTCACATTTGGCTTTTTACTGTTTGTATGTGAAATAACATAGAACACGTGAGATCGCTCTGAGCCAATTTGTTTGTGTTGTTAATCAGTTATGGGCTGATGCCTTTAATTAATATCACAATCACTTCTTGGAAATTAATTTTATGTCATTAGCACACTCCATATCGTCACTGTTGGGCAGAAACCTCTTATCTCCAAGTTCAACATACGTTTTTTTCTTAAAGTAAAGCCCTGCTTCATCATACAAGACTGTCCCACATAAAATAGTGAAAATAGCAGATCTGCGTTGTGTGCTTGTATACGTATTTCACTATTTTAAAGTGATAAATACAAAACGAACGGGTTTGGACATACAAGGTTTCCACACGACAACAACGATATTCACCACTATCATACCACACACCGCTCAGCTTGTGTTACAATGTTTGTAAATCTTGTGGAACAAGAACCAAATATTCTACCCTTTCAAAGAGTACAGCATTCATTCCATCTATGTTATATTTCAGTCTAATAAGCACAGAGGAGGTTTTGTGAAGATTCAATTCAATTCATTTTGAGCGGCTTGTAACAGAGAAATACAGTAACATCCAATAACAAACAAACACAGGTTTAAACAGTGGGTGGGAATGCTTTCTTTTTTTTCTGTGTGCACTCCATTTTGTAGTATTCTGTGAGAAGGGAGAGGACATGAGAACAAAGGGAAAGAGCTAGGAACAGGTCAAAGAAAACATTAAAGATATATACGGTGTACATTATACAGCTAATATGATAATACATGCACGTAGGCCGTGATTTTTAGAACATTAGCATCATGCAGGTGTGTGCATAATGTGCTGCCATGAGGTTGGGTAAAAACCTCATTATTATTCAAAAACAGCACATCTACAATCACAATGTGACAATGTGTCACATCGCATGCTAGGGTTAAAGAAAATACCTCAGACCCTTTCTTTCTTTCTTTTTTTTTTAAACAAACCCTTAACATGATGATGTCATGACAGCAATAGAGAAAATTCACCTGTTAAAACAATGTCCAAGGGAAGCCAACATTCATGCAGCTTTCTGGAGGATGTGTTGGTCACAGGAAGAACTCGGGTCTCTTTGTTTCACTCTGATAATCTTAGAACAGATCTTGACAATGCTGCTCAGACGGCTTCTATCTTTTACTGAGGCTGTGAAACCAGCAGATAAAAGAAAAGCTCGGAAGACTCTCAATAAAGGATTGATCAAATTGACGGAGGATGACGGGCCTGACAGGAAAATAATTTTGTTTCTGTGGAAGGTGAATCCTCGTTCTCCCACTTCACAACAGCTCTTCACAGTGTTCAAATCAAATTTAAAGGGGTATTTCACTTTCAAAAAAACGTTTTGTCATTTTATCGTCTAATCAAGCTTTTGGGAACACCCAGGACAGTTTTTGAATTTCTTCATTCAGTATTTAGATATTTGATATTCATTTCCTCCCATTTCCCCCTTCCAGGACCTTCCCATACAAACCCATTGTTACTTCAAACTCCATTTTAACCATGATAGATTCAATGAAAACGACTGTCCTTTTTTCTAGTGATGCCTAACACCCTCCGAATACATGAGCAGGCCGTGCTTTTTTGATAACTTTTTGTTTATTTTTTATAATCTTTTATTGTATTTAATAATTTTCATTTCCCCAAAAGATTAATAGATATCAATGAAAAATTGTATCGAAAAAACACGGCCGCGCTCACATATTCAGAGGGTGTCAGGAGTCAACAGAAAAAAGGACAGTTGTTTTAATTGAATCTATCGTGGTTAAAATAGAGTTTGAAGTTATAATGGGTTTGTATAGGAAGGTCCTGGAAGGGGGGTAATGGGGGAAAATAATATCAAATATCTAAATACTGAATGAAGAAATTCTAAAACTGTCCTGGGTGTTCCCAAAAGCCTGATTAGACGATAACATGACAAAAGGTTTTTTTTTTAAATAAAATATCCCTTTAACCACTTGAACCTTAGCATCCCTATTCTCTTGCATCCCTATTCTGGGGGGGAACATGCGGCAAAAATAGTCGAGCTACAAGCTGACATTGTAGATTGGGTATTTAGTGTAGAGAGAAAAAAGACAGAGCCAATCCCGGTCAACCAAGTATTAGTTTACTAATTATAGAGGGTTGAAATAATGTATTATGTAGTTTGTTATTTTGACCAATCTGTATGGAATCGAAAGTGAATACAATAACTAACACAACCTCAGTGGTTGTATTTGCATCTATTGAGGTCACGAAGGATGACGAGTACCGCCTGAGGCACCGTATCACATTTCTCCCCTGAGTAAGTAGGTGTGCTCCATTAGCTCAGTGGTAAAACTTGCAGCACTTGCGTGGGAGACACAGGTTCAGATCAGGTATGACATGAAAGCTTCGGTGCAGCTTTAAGCAGTTAAGATTGTCCTTGACAATACTGTACCCAATTTGTAAGAAGAGACCATTTTGTGCTTGGTGCACTCTTTGGCTGCACCTCTGTTACGTCTAAATCAATCATTTGATTCCTTTGCTTTAGAATCGTTTAAGTCCAAGAAGTTGCTAGGAAATAAAGTAAACGAGAGCATTGCCATGGTCTGATTATGAGCCTCTTAAAGGAGGGACAGCAACGCAGTGTCATCTGAACACCAGATGGCAGATAGAAAATACCATCGTTATTGTTACAGCCTTTTCTGCAGGAGTGTGTTATTTTCTCATAATTTCACTCTGAAATTGTGTGTGTGTGTGTGTGTGTGTGTGTGTGTGTGTGTGTGTGTGTGTGTGTGTGTGTGTGTGTGTGTGTGTGTGTGTGTGTGTGTGTGTGTGTGTGTTACAGTCAGTTTGGGTAACTCAGTGAGATTGGGGTAAGAGCGCTCATTTTGTCGTTCACCACACTCCCCTAACACCACCTGGATCAATTCACCTTGATAGTCTCTTATCAGCGCACCTGTGTAATTCTGCGTATTCACCATGAGATGGCGACAACAGCCATTCACTTGTGTAGTCGCTGACGTCACTCGTTTGCGACACCTCTTTCTTTGTTTATCTACTAGCCTAGCTTAGCTGTGTTTAGCCATTAGCTTACTATGCCTAACTCTAACCCTATAACCCTAACCTTAACCTCTGTAAAACTATGCCTAACCCTAAAGCCCTTTGCACACAGGCGCGTTTAACCGCACGGATAAAACGGACAATATCATTTTTTGAAAAGAAAACAATGATTCTCTATGACCTCATGCACACCGGCTCCGAATTAGCCGTGCGACGAGTGGCTGCCGCCGTGCGTTTTTTTCTCGATCGAACCCAGTTCGATTCGTGCGTCTTGTCGCATGCGGTAAAACACTCATCACTCCTTTTATGACTCCTTTTTGGATCCGCAGCGCCGATTCCGCACAGCCTTGCACACCAAATCCAATGCGTTTTATTCATGCCGCAAACGAAAGAAACGCAACTGTCCTGTGTGCAAAGGGCTTTACCCTAACCCTAACCTCCGTGGGGTGAGGCGCCATCATTCCTGCCGACGCTACGTTGTCGTTGTTGTTGTAGTGGAGCAAAGCAACCGCTTGTTCCGCCCTGCACCGCACGATGAGCGCTCCTGTTCTCAATTTCACTGAAACTCAAAAAAAAAAACTGTGACATATATATATATATATATATATATATATATATATATATATATATGTGTGTGTGTGTGGCACAGAGAGTCGCAGCCTGAAGCCTCAAAAGTCTAGTATCTGCCCTTGTTCCAGTGGCATTCAAGTCTGTGGCATTCAAGTCTCTGGGGTTAAAATGCTCAAACTAAACGACTAATGATATGATCTGGTACTCTATCCCACTGGGAGGCCCCAGTGAAGATGAATTATTTTTAACATCACCTGTCTAATACAGAAATCACCTTTGTTCTCACACGTCTTGAATGCATATTCTCATGACACCAAGACACAGTAAAAAACAAGAACATTGCACTGGAGACAAACACGCACACACGCACGCACACACGCACGCACACACACATTTGTAACGTATAAACAATCAGGACTGTAGCCTGACACTCAGCCTGAATTGACATTTCGTTTCACTTCATTATTCAGTCTGAAAGTTCTTCCCCCCAGGGCGTTGCCAAAAAGAGGCAGTCTTCAGCGATTGGTTCACCGACCAACACATGACATAGTGTTGTTATCATGGTTGTTATGTGTGACTGGCTAGTGGCTAGCCTGTTGCTTGCTAGTGCTACTTGCTAACCAAAGAAACAGTCAGAATAGGAGCACTACGAACTAGTAATCAAACACAACATAACATGCCTGCTACTGGTGTTTCATAGCGAGATCGATACGATCGCATTTTACCGCAATTTACCGCATTTTATCGCGACGCGATGCGCGGTACGGTACGGCGGCGGCGCTGGTGTACTTGGAAACACACATGAGTTCTGGGAAACCCCCACCCACGCTGATCACAAGACGCTGATTCACGACGCTGATTCGCCGTACGGATTTTCAACCGAGGCAGGCCTTCTCAATAGAGCATCGCAGCAGAAGTGGATTCCTGGGGTCACTTAATATTCCCCATTCATTTTCGCCATAGACTTTTACAAAAATATTTATAACAATTATGTTAAGCCTCGAACCAAGCCATCCAGGATGGAGGTGAATCATGATCATACAACCTTTGATCCTATGTGAAAACATATTTTAATATTACATTATTTGATATACTACATTTAATAACTACCCTTTGTTTAGCGATTTTCAAAATGTTCTTTTCATAGAAAAAAAGGTTATATGGTTATGATTCACCTCCATCCTGGATGGCTTGGTTCGAGGCTTAACATAATTGTTATAAATATATTTGTAAAAGTCTAAGGCGAAAATGAATGGGGAATATTAAGTGACCCCAGGAATCCACTTCCGCTGCGATGCTCTATGAGAGCACTTCTAGACCCCTGAATCGCCAAAACAAAAAAATTAAAGGGGTGTGGCTAGCGATTCAGGGTCTGGAACTAGGCTATCAGGACTGGGCAATTAACCGAAAATGCATCCAATCTCTCACCAGCTTAATCTTGCTCATGTTGGTTAATCGAATAATCGAGATCGATCTAAAGGTGGAGAGAGAGAGAGAGAGAGAGAGAGAGAGAGAGAGAGAATATTTGTAGCAAAACAAAAGGCCTATCACTCCCTAGCATCTACAGTAACAGCTTTTTTATTTCTTGTCAAATATACTACTTAAAGCACCCTCCTGCCAACGAGTGCCCCCCCCCCCGTCTCTCTCTCTCCCTTCTTCCAAAGTGACTAGAGTGCGCAAACTAATCAGTTAAAATACCAGTGAGCAACAAGACCACAATCCAAACCACATGAGATAACGATAAACAGAGAGAGATAGAATCATTTACAGCTTTCTCCGTGTGAGGTGTTAGTTTAATAGACCCATCTCATATCACCCCCCCCTAGGGTGTCTGCTGCGGGCTTGGTATACAGTATATATAAATATATTCTCTCTTCGTCCCTCCATCTCTCTTTCTCTCTGCCTCTCTGCCTCGCTCGCCCTTTGTTGCTCAGAGCTGAGTCCAGCAGTACCCACCCTGCGGCTAAAGACCGAGGTAAGCAGAAACTATGAAATGAAAATAAACAGCTATTTATATGCATCAGGGAAAACAAAGGCCGACCAAGCTTCTGGCCACAGGATGAGAGAGAGAGAGAGAGCGGTGTGTGCAGGGGTGTCGCACCAAATTCTGGGCCCTGGGTACAAGGATTCACTCACATTTTGTGCTTTAACTATTGAAAAACAGCAGATACAGTATAAGCTCACAGCGCGGCACCGAGTGCCGCGCTGCGAGCTTCTAGATCTGCTATTTTTGAAAAATCTTGAAAATGTGTGCGTAGTCTGAGTATTTCAAATCCTTCTATGTATTTTTTTATGGTTTTTCTGTCAGTGGTGCTCAATCATTTTCATGTGAAGGACCCCCGAAATGATATGTATTTGGCCACAGACCCCCATATCGAAATATTTAGATCCAGGGACCCCAAGAAACAAAAAAAAGTTACAAATGTTTGCTTAAAAAGTACTTTCAAAGATTTTCACACATTCTCACAACTTATATAAATAGCAGATCTACAAGCTCGCAGCGCGGCACTCTGTGCCGCTTGTATATCTGCTATTTTTCAATAGCTAAAGACAGGCCCCTCCACCTTGGGCCCTAGTAACTCAGTCCCACCCCCCCCCCCCCCCCCCCCCCCCTTGTGACGCCCCTGGGTGTGTGCCCACTCTCCTGCCTATTGCTGCCATCCATTGCCCTGACATGGTATCTCTCTCTCCTTCTTTCTCCTTCTGTCTGAATTTTGCGAATCCTTGTCATCGGCTTTCCTCATCTCCTTTACACAGGGGAGTGGGCTGGCCTACGGGAACAGTAAAACAGTAAAATCATGAGTGTTCAACACTGAGAGAGTGTACAAATGTGTGCACTGTCAGTGTTCAATTTAGTTCCATTTGTACACTCTCAAAGGTCCAGAGAAAGTTGGCAGTGTGGGGGTAATTTTTTATTGTGATGTTGTCCCCATTTTTTTCCCTACGCACCTGCTTTTAAATGTTCGAATCTAGGTGTGCCAAAGAAGTCTTTTATAACAAATACGCTCTCAAAGTGAAATTGACCTTTAAAAGCATCCATTTGGTTTGTACATGGAGTTAAATGACCACTGAAGATTTTATCTTGTGGCTCGCTCAGGGTGCCACTAACCACTTTGAACCTCAGCATCCATATTGTGGGGGGAAAGCCAAAAATAGCAGATCTACAAGCTCCCAACGTGTTGCATTGCTTTAGAATGGCTATGTTTGGGGATGTCGCTGTCCATGGTGCTGAACACTGCTGAATGCAACTCCTTTGACTCTCTCTCATAACAATGCACATTATGACACATGACCCAGCCTACTATCTTCATCCCTGTGTGTGTGTGTGTGTGTGTGTGTGTGTGTGTGTGTGTGTGTGTGTGCGTGCGTGCGTGCGTGCGTGCGTGCGTGCGTGCGTGCGTGCGTGCGTGCGTGCGTGCGTGCGTGCGCAGTTTCTGTCTCTGTACTTTTGTCTGTCTGTGTCCTTCTGTGTCTCTCTCCCTCTCTCTCTGATCAGCTATTTTCACGATTTACTGGCTGTGTGGGTGTGCTGTATGGTAGTGTGGTGCATTCTGCCACTCATAGTCTGAAGGACAGACACACATGCCGTGCCGCGCCACCATATACACACAGGCACATCATGACTCATGGACAACACACACAATGTACGCACAGACAAAATCCCTCATGCCCAGAAACACCTGGAGCTACCAAACACACCCTCAAAGACAAATATTGCTATTTCCAAGTAACGGCCTCTCGGGGGAAGCATATATCACATCCAGAGGCACTGGAAGATGAGTCACGGTACAGCAGGCTTTCAGGCTCATTTCTAGCCATTGTCCTCAAACCATACCCACATTGTCACTTCTTGTCTGTTGTTTCATACTATATTGACACTTCAGAGTTGGGTGGAATGATGAGAATGACAGCGATTAAAGGGAAATGGTGGACAGAAGAAAATACAGAAAACATAATGGAAAGTGAGAACTTCAACTCTGTCACATAAGAAAGAAATTCTTACATTTTTTATCCTACAAGCTTCATCGTTGCAGTTTCAAGAAAAGACAGGTGTTAAGAAAGAGGAATATATCAATAAGAGCAGTGTGATTATGCCTAAGGTGAATGATACAGTATACTGTAGGCCTATACATAAGATACATGGTTAAGAATGGCTGTGGAATGAAGAAGTTAAATAGCAGCAGAAGTAATGAAATACAGTACATAAGTGACCTTACACACCTTTACTACAATGTAAATAATAGGGTGCAGTGAAGAGGTGCAATTTGGCCAATTAGCACCTACAGTACCTCAGCCACATCTAATGACGCATCACAGCTGAATGTGACGTTACTTGGACTTGTTGATATGACTTGGAAAGTGCATGGATTGGAAGGCAGTACATTTCAGACGCGGTAAACCCATCGACTCACCCATTGTCTGTTGATTCTATTCTATCAGCCAATTCAATGTACTAGACAATAGTCAGCTTCCAAAATTGAGTTTTCATTTTCCCATTTAAATGATAGTGTTGTGGCAGTTCATTTTCTAATTTCTTGGTGAAATCCACGGTCCACTAGACATTGTGACTAGTTGATTATAGGGCTGCATGCCTTCATGCTGTAACTTTACTCCTTCCTATTGCAGCTGCTGTTGTTGAATGTGGGAGCAACATGATTGAAACACCTATTTTAATGTGACTGCATGTGATTCCTAATATGGAGGCAGGTTGTCCTGTCTTTCGGTTTATCCATCCATCCATCCATCCATCGGTCCATCGAGTCGCCCAGCCACCATCCATGCATCCATCTATTCATGCTGTAAAGGCTCCATTCCTCCCTGGCTTTTGTGAATCCATCATTTCTTCAGTCATCCATCATTCCATCACAACCGTCCATCCCTTCCAGTCATCAAAGAACAGTGGTGTAAAGTAAATAAATACAGTACATGTACTCAAGTACTGTACCTAAGTACAATTTTGAGGTATTTTTACTTTCTTCAGTATTTCCAATTTTCAATACTTTTACTTCTACCCCACTACAACTCAAAGGAAAACATAGTACTTTTACTCCAATACAATTGTATGAAAACTTTAGTTACTAGTTACTTTGTAGATTTTGATTATTATTACAAAACACACCAACCACTTCATATCTACAAGCTCACAATGTGTCACATAATCACATTGTAGATCAGCTATTTTCAAATGATATTGTAGACATTTTGAACTTGCGAAATGAGAAATTCTGCACAATGAGTACTTTAGTATGATGCCGACACCATTGTACTTTAACTCAAGTAAATTCTGAATACGGGACTTCTACTTGTAACAGAGTACATCTACTTTGCAGCGTTGATACTTTTACTTAAGTAAATCATGTGAGCACTTCCTCCATCACTGTCAGAGAAGGCCATCATCGTGCCGTGTCCTGCGGCTGCCTCCACCCATGGCTTGGTCCCGCTCGCCGTCCATCCATCCCTGTCCACGGGGCCTGTGGCAGGCCGGGGCTCCCCTCCGAGAGCTTGCTCTACATCTGTCGCCAAGCTGTTGCCGAGGTGTGCTGTCACTGTGGCTGCCTGCGTGTGCCTTATTATGGTCTGTCCTGTATAAACAGGCAGCTGCTGCCATCCCACCTGAGTATCTCTGCTCTCACTCTGGCTGTTATGGAGACTGTTAGGCTATTAAAGATTAGTGGAGCACACTGGAGTTCACCCACAAAACAGCAGACTGGCAGATTCACGCAGCAGGCTTTCACACAGGCACATTCATGCAATGCAATCTTCGGAAACGCTCCCCCCCCCCTTCTTCATCTGTGTGCATCTCTCATTCTCCCTCTCTCTCTCTCTCTCTCTCTCTCTCACACACACACACACACACACGCACGCACACACACACACACACACACACAAACACAGCACGTCACAGTCCTGTCATTTATTATGCTAATCACGGCTAATAATATTCAATTAGCTATGTTATAATCAGTCACTTCGGGCCACAGCAATTCGCCAGTACATGCTTCTTGATTGGTGGACTCAATCCACCAATTATTATACTGTTGAAGTGAAGGCATGGTGAGTCATCATATTGATTTTCTTTTCTTTTCTTTTTTTGACGACAAGCATGAGCCCAAAACAAATCATTGCATTTTGGTCAAAAGGATAACACACACACACACACACACACACAAAAAAGGCTTATTACCACTGTGCTGTGGTCTATTTGTTGTTGCGACAAGGGGAGAAATGTAATGAAATCTGTAAATAATAATCAGTTTTTGGAAGAATTCAGTTTAAAATCAGGTAAGCCTCTGTTTTTTAGACACATCAAGTATTTTCTCTATAAGAGAATAGATGCAAACAAACCTTAACTGTAGTCAAATTAAATTTTTTAGTACTTTTTAAGTTATGCTAAAGTACAAGAGTTCTCCAAATAGGTATTCAATGATGACTCATCATGCAGCTACATCACAGTTCTGAAGAATAATCCATCAGAACATCATGCTCTTATTACATCTATTTCAATGATACTTTAGCTGTCTTTTTCTTGTCTAAGAAAGAACCCTGACAGACTATGAAATGTAGTGTCTTTACAGAATTAAATATGGCAATTATAACTATTCACAAAGCCTGCATTTGCTACCAACTTCATAGTTTCTTTCAGTTTGTCAGATCCATCTGCAGGGTTTGACTTTCAGCTGAACATGCGGTATACTAATCTATACTATAGGTTTGCTGCTTTTTTTTCTGTTCTACACAGGTGTTGATGATTGGCATTCTTTGAAGTTTAATTAATTCATTTAAAATATATAATATATGTTTTTTTTGTGTTTCATGTATTTGTATGATTTTAATGAGTTGAACCTTTTTATTCATTAAAACGTATAATTGTATTTATTTAATTATTCAAATCCGACGATATTGCCCCAGGTGCAGTTAGAGAATTCCGCTTGTCAGATCAGATGCAAAGAGACAGAGACGACAAGTCAATCATAGATTACCCTGAGGAGGACCGGAGGCCAGCCCACTCACATGCTGCATTACCCAACAAAACCACACCAAGGAAGAGGACAGGACGAGAGGCACAAAGAAGCAGAAGCAAGAAGACGGGGGGAGAAAAATGACAGCAAGGATGGAAGAGCTGCGTAAAGTAAAAGGAGTAGTGAAAGATGAGTCTCCCAGAGATGGAGACCAAGCTGATCTTTGGGAAAGAGATACTGCCCGTCTTCAGCAAGCATTTGCCCTCCTCTATATGCTCCCCCCACCCAGCACCTCTCACCCCCATCTGTTAGGGTGTCAGCCTGGTGAAATAGGGGGTCCTCAGTGTGGACCTAATCTGGGCTTTCTGCCTCAAATTGACAAATGGCTGTTTGCATCCTTACGGGAGGCTGACTTCTACTGCAGCGCAAGAAGAAACACACAAAAGCTGCTGCTGCCTTCTCACTGCCCTAGTGCCTCATACTCATACGTCTGGACACACAACGCAGCATCCTTGCACAACGCACAGACACTGGCACATTTAAACGCACACAGTACACACTATTCCAATCCTCTGTGCAAGGATTACTTATTTTGATTTATTTATTTTATTTTATTTTTCTCATTGACCTTAGGCTCTGGAAAGATTTGCAACATCACGATTTATCATCGCTGCACTTTCGTCCCCTTGCTTTAGCCCGGCGCCATAGAAATGATTGTTGGGCCGTATCTGCTGTTTTATGATCCGTACTTGAAAACTGAAACAGCTAAGAACATACGGCTGCAAAATATGATTGTACCCCAGAGGGTTTGGCTTACAGCCCAAGTTGGAGCTGTGTCACCAATGGGCAGGATTGTTAAAGTTTAGCCCAATACATCTGCAAACACTAAACTACTTTAACCTCGATGATTTAAAAGCAAACTCCTGTATTGCTCTACTACTATAAACCAGGATGTCCTATAGGCTACATAACCAGACTACTTAACCTGAAATCCCATAACGAAATGACTTGGAGTCACAATGAATAGCTTTATCATGTTCAGAAATTAAAATGACTGACTTTATAGTAAAGTGGCATGCTCATTTCAGCACAGCTGGAGAGCCTATTTCAACCAATTGCTGGGTCAGAACGACCTGTAATATAATATCAACATTTCCAAGAGACATTTCGGTTATTGCACGGCGGCAGAACAGAACCGTTTAAGGCTTAATATAATAGGTTTAATATAGGCTATTGCATGATGTCTTTCCTAACACAGCCACCAGCCCACCACAAGAAATTATGTTTACTCACTGTCACAGCTGAGGAGATGCACCGTGCAAGATAAAGTGGAGTCGCCGTTGTACATTGTTGGTGGTGTCTGCATGTTTGACCGGAATAATACGCGGGTAGATAATCCAAGGTGACAAATTCACAACAAACTGCCGTGTAGGCTACTAAACCGGCGCGCCTCAAGTTTAAAGAAGTAAACAGTACACAGTCTGTTGTTCTTGGTTGGTCATTCTTATTATCCCATAGTCCGAAGGGGCAGTCAGCTTGTTGGTTGGTTGCTGATTGTCATGGCGATATTACAACCAATCGGTGGACGGCCTGCTCTATCTTGCCTGCCTTGTCCGCACTCTGCACCGTGTCCAGCAATACTGGCAACAATTATGGTGGCCCTGAGCATTTTTACCCCAAAGTTTATTTTGGGTGGGTGAGAGAGGTGTGGGAACGCCGTTCCCTCGCATTTTGTGCACTCTCAGAGTTAAGTTAACATCTGGGATTTTACTGTGTATTATATAAATATCCTATCAAAAGCATCGAGAAGTAGTGGGACGAGGCCAAGAGGCCAATTTGCATAACAAAACATATTCCACATGTTCATGTGAGCAGAGAGGAAGCCGAGGCAGGCGGAGGGGGAGAGTTCACTCACTCACTGCCAACAACAGTAGCAGCATCACTCCGTTGGGAGAAAAAAAAACGGTGATGGAGGGGAGAAGTGCACGTATGAGTTCAGAGTTGTTTTATTCTTAAGAATAGAGTTGGATGTGACCTTTGGCATCGCTGGGTAGCCAGTGCACGTCCCTCTCAAAGTGTGCTTTTCTCTCTCTTTCTGTGGCTGTGTGTGTGCTGCCCCGTGCTATGTGTATTTGTAATCACCTGTTTGTATTTTATCTCCATATTTCAACTTTTAATGTTTTTTTTTTTTTGTAAATATGAGTACCTGAGACGAAAAACAGTTTAAGTCCATATTTTAAATTTTTGAATATAGATTTTTATTTTATTTACCAGACTGTAAACCACAAACTAAAAGTTTTTCTCTGTTAAATTCTTAAGGCGCTCACCCCATCATTTTTTTGAGTGGGGAAAAAACAGATCTAGGCTCACAATTATGTTCTGATAAATGGTGCATTTATATAGCGCTTTTCATAGATTGTGCATTACATTCAACCATTCACGCACACATTCATACACTGGTGGCGGAGGAAACCATGCAAGGTACCAACCTACTCACCGGGAGCAATTAGGGTTTCAGAGTCTTGCTCAAGGACTCTTCGACATTAACTCAGGGGGAGCCTGGATTCGAACTGGGAACCCTTTCGGGAACCCTTCGTGCTCTAATAACGGTTTCTCTACCCCTGAGCTATGCCTCCCCTGATGATGATAAATAAGATTTTTGAGCATCCAAGGTTTCCATCCCACAACAACAGCATTCTAAATTTGCATGCGTGCATGTCTGCAACCAGCCTCTGTTATGTCCCAGTCTAATGGAATGGAGCGACCACACTGACCTGGTGCTTATTCCGCCTGACTTCTTTCTCTCTCTTTGAACATTGTCAATGTCGGCCTTCCGTCTCCTAATAGTGTGTGTGTGTGTGTGTGTGTGTGTGTGTGTGTGTGTGTGTGTGTGTGTGTGTGTGTGTGTGTGTGTTTGTGTGTGTGTGTGTGTGTGTGTGTGTGTGTGTGTGTGTGTGTGTGTGTGTGTGTGTGTGTGTGTGTGTGTGTGTGTGTGTGTGTGTGTGGGTGGGTGGGTGGGTGTGTGTGTGGGCGTCAGGGCCGGTTCTAGGGGGGCAGAAGTGGGCAGGGAAGGTTGCCCACCTTTTGATTGTTCTTGGCACCTCTAGTACTACAGGCTAGATCCGGCCCTTGCATGCGTGCATGCGTGTGTGTGTGTGTGTGTTTGGCTAGTTAGTCAGTCCATTACCCCTGTCCATCATTCCCCAACCAATTCCATTAACAACAGCAGACACCGGGAGAAGTCAGCCTCTAGCCTACCATCTCCTCCCCATCTGTCTGTCTGTCTTTCTTTCCTCACACCTCCAGTCCCTCCTGTGTCTCACACCCCTGCTTAGCTGGTTTCCAGTGGTGTAAATGAACTAAATACATTCACTCAAGTACTACTGTATTTAAAGATGGGGTGCCTAGATTTTTCCCCCCTATAAAACATGATTATCTACTATTATGATTGTACTAGGAGGAAGATTTTTTCCAAAAAAGTGTACAGAAAGAGTTAAAATTATGTTTTTATGTGGCCACACCCACCAGTTCATTGGTATGCGTGGTTGTCATGGTGGGTGGTGACCCAGCTGATGTTAGCCACACCCACGTATGTTGGGTGAATGATAATTAGGGGAGAGGTTGATTCTGTGATAAGTATCTGTGTAAGTACAGTAATAAGTACAATGTGTGATGTCATCAAGTTGTACTTTACAATACAAACCCCAAAATCAATCCTCCAGTTCTAGGCAACACAGAAGGGGGGGAACTTTTTTTCTATTTCCACACAACTTCTCTAAGGTATATTAATGACATAGTTCAATATTGAAAATGGGTGGTCTTCCCCTTTAAGTACAAGCTATTCATGCCACATAGGCATCAGAGCCTATTTGGTATGCGCCCGGACCATTGGGCCAGCGGGCGCCCCGTCATTGTAAGTTCTAGACTTAGAAGTAGCATTTATTTTTTCACATACTGTACGACACATCGAGACTATAGATTTGATTCAGCTTGGGTTTTGAACCCCATTCACGCAGTACTTAGAACCCAGTCTCCTGGGTTTTGAGAAAGTCTCTGAATGAAGAAAGCCATGGTTTAAGCTTTCTTTTTTGTTAGCAGGATATTTCAAACTCTTCATGGGGACATGGAAGTGGTTTAAACCACGGCGATGCAGCGTGAGGCAAGGGTGACTATTTTGTCTGAGGAGATTTTGTGAGTGGGTTTATGGCCTCAAGGCATCCTGATGATTTGTTGAAAAGAAAGCCTGTTATTGCAGTTCCGCATTACCATACTGCTCAGTGGGCTTGCACCTCCACTGCAATCCAATACGGCCTCCAAAGTCTGATCCTGCCTCATAGGAAATGTATTTTATCCACACAATATTGAGTGCCGTTTCCTTCACCAGTTACCCTCTAGCATGCAATTGAAAGAAAGGGAGAAATTATCTGGTTTATGTGTGCGCACGTGTGTGCGTGCAAGCAGTGCTGTGCAAAATAATCCAGTTAAAAGTAAGTGCACACCATTCTCACACTGACACCGAAATGGCTGAACAGTTTTCCTATTGATGTCTTCTTTATGCCTCTGTCTTTCTTAACTTTTCTCTTGTCTTCCCCCAATCACCTATCTTCTGTTTAATGTGCATCATTCCATCTCTGAGTCATTCATTCATTCTAGGTAGAAAGACCCTGAAATTTACCCTGCTTCCTCTGTCCATTCATTTGTAACCACATTATTTTCAGTGGTAACACGTTGCGGCACTTTATGTTGCCATTAACTTCTCTTCAATGGATGTTGGTTTGCTTACCGACATGTGTTGCTGGTTCAGTCAATATAAAACATAGACCAAACCTGAGCTAAATCTGTATCTCCTGTCAAAGGGATGGTGAAGAAGGAGTAAAGAGTAGTCTATAGGACAATGCCGTCTTCAGGTGGGTTTCAAAGAGAGAGAAATCAATAGTTTATTTAGTGACAATTCTAACAATATACTTAATTATCACCTCCACTATAATTTATTATGTACCATTATGAAAGTGTGGAAGTACTTTCCGGGAATGTGTGTTTTATGATCAATAAATAGGTGTGATTAAACTTCCATGAATCCCCTCCAGTCTCACTTTTCATCTGATCTGTTATTGTTAGCACTGCTTTGCTGGCCATATTGGTTTAAGTGAGAATTCACAGCTATTATTCTATTTTCTGTGTACATCCCATCTAATGCAACAAACAAGGAGCTATATGAGCTAAACACAGGACTACCAGCATTGAGCAAAATAAACCTCCAGAGGCCGCTCTCCTTGTAAATGGTGATTTTAATCAAGTGTCTGTGAGAAAGGTTTTACCTAAAAAAATGCACTACTACATTACCATTATAAATACTTGGGGAAATAATGTTTTAGAGTAGACCACTGTTTTACCCTGTGCTGCAATGCCTCTACTCCCTGTACACCTGCAACTGCTTATTTTGTCAACTATCAGCAGACCCATTTGTCTCTGACAATGTACACATGGAACCAAATGAACCCTAAATCTCATGATGTGAGGTTAAATGAACCCTAACAGGTCTATTTGGTTCCATTTGTCAGAGATAATGGGGAGACATTGGAATTCTAAAGTTTTGATTCTAAAGTATTGTGTTTTATACTGTATATAGGCCTATATATATATTGATTAGTCACCAACTCAACAAGGTACAGCACCTGGTTATACCCGTTGTTGAACCCATGGTCAGAGTACACATCTGTCTGTCTGCACATCCGGTCAGACATTTATGGAGATTTCAGTCTCTGTCTGTGTTCCTTACATGCCCATCGGACAAATCTCTAGTTATTCTCACACAGAGATTCAGCGCATTTAGAGATACCAATCTGCCTCAATAACAAACACAACATTTGTTTGTCATAAACGAAACATTGTGTGCCGTTTGCATTTGACCTGTTGCAGGTTGGGAGAGTTTTGGGATAATGTTGTAAGCCGTTGCAAGTTGCAACTCACTGGATTGTGAATCATTGATCAATTATATGCTACAAAGTTGCAACTTGCAACGAGTTGCAGCGGTCTGAATTGACCCGTTGCAGGTCAATGCTAGCGTTGAAACAGACGAATTTGCCAGAACTAATGAAAAAAAAAGGAAAGAAATAACCCAGTGAAATGAGTCTGGTCAAACTAGGTCTGCAAGTAATTGGAAGTTGCAACTTGCGTTGTGAATCATTGGTGTGACTGGGCTTTAGAGATTATGTTTTGTTGAGGCTAGTGGCTTTATTCCCCCGTCATTTTCTGTAGCTGCCTGGTTTCATCCGCCGTTGTGATGTCTGCAGCCATGCTTCCATTACTGTTTCTCTGTACAAGGCTCCATTCCCTCCCTCTCCAACATTTCATCTTGTCTCGTTTCCTCCTCGTTCTGTCAAATGCCAGCACGGCACAACATGACGCAACGCAGCAGCCCCAAGTTTCTCGTCTGGCGAACCCTTATTTTGAGAACCCGGGTGCTATACAGACTCGGGAGGGGAAATCTTGTGTGATTGGGTTAGAGAGTTGGATTTGCTAGTTGGAGATTGATTCCATGTCTTTGCACTGGTCATTCGTTTTTATCACCACTGGGATATCCCTGCTCCAGGGACAAAAGGTATATAATTAATTGGAGGCTTCATGATTTATTAATAGAAATTAATCATATGCTTAATTGCATATAAATATTTGACCTGGGAGCTTTTTTAATCTACATTTCCCATCCACTGGGCCAAGTGATAACTAAGCGCGATGAAAATGCGTAATTTTGTTTAATTGTGTTATTTTTGGAGCGGTGAAAGCGCTCCCAATAGACAGGTATGTCCGTGGGTATGTCTGTGGGTGGGTGGGTGGCTGGGTGGCTGGCTGGCCGTGTCCGTAGCCTGGCAATACCTTGAGTGGCCACACACAACACACTAGTTAAAGGAGGGGCGCTGTTTTGTGCAGGCCAGGCACACTCAAAACACACACACACACACACACACACACACACACACACACACACACACACACACACAGGGTATAGCTGCTCAGATTCACCGCTCCACTTCGAACCGAGGTTTGATTTTTCTGTAATTAATTAATCAAAATTATTCAGTTCACACACACACACATGCACGCACGCACGCACGCACGCACACACACACACACACACACACACACACACACACACACACACACACACACACACACACACACACACACACACACACACACACACACACACACCACTTGCATGTGACTTAAACAAATTGAGAGAATGGATAGCAATACCTAAGAAAAGTGATTAAATAATGCAACAGATCTCAGTCAGTGGAAGCCTGAAGGTGTACCAACAGTCTTCTCACAGCAGAGAATAGCCTCTCAAGGCTTTTGGCTACAGTGTTGCAGCATGACAAGCACATCATGTCAACATATCTGTCAGCTCCCTCTCAGTCACACAGAGCAAAACGTTGAATCCTCACAGCCACGCTGCAGTCGGTGTCTGGCTTGAGATGGAGCGCGTGTGTGTGTGTGTGTGTGTGTGTGTGTGTGTGTGTTTGTGTGTGTGCGTGTGCAACCGTGCACACGGTGCAAGAACTGCTTGTGTATGCCACTCACACATTCATGTGTCTGTTTTTGAGTCCCTATGTGAATATGAAGCAGTACCAGCAGAGATAAAGAAAAGAGCAGCATGTGTGTGTGTGTGTGTGTGTGTGTGTGTGTGTGTGTGTGTGTGTGTGTGTGTGTGTGTGTGTGTGTGTGTGTGTGTGTGTGTGTGTGTGTGTGTGTGTGTAGACTGC
>NC_137810.1:21514936-21552436 GCF_963921795.1 Nannobrachium achirus | reverse complement strand
ATGTCTTTGCCAAAAAATAGCCGATCTACAAGCTCACAACGCGTCACGTTGTGATGCTATAAATGCGAGTCTCTGTGAGTATGTAATCCGCGTATCTCGAGAACCGTTCGTCCCACCGGCTTCAGATTCAGACAGACAGATACAGATATCTCCATATATGAGCATAAATGGACACAGGAAAACAGATGGTCAATACGGGTCCTGCAGAGATCTCCATATATGGGCATAAAATGGACGCAGACAGACAGATAACTCCATATATGGGTATAAATGGACACAGGCAAACAGATGGTCAAAACAGGTCCTATGACAACAGGTATAATGGGGTTTGCATTAAAGGGGGAACCGGCACTGTGTCTGCAACACAGTCGGAGGCACAGACAGATACAGTACAGAGATCTCCATAATGGACATAAAGGGACACAGACAAACATATACAGAGATCTCCATATATGGGCATGAAATGGATGCAGACAGATACAGATATCTCCATATATGAGCATAAATGGAGACAGGCAAACAGATGGTCAATACGGGTCCTACAGAGATCTCCATATATGGGCATAAAATGGACGCAGACAGACAGATAACTCCATATATGGGCATAAATGGACACAGGCAAACAGATGGTCAAAACGGGTCCTACAGAGATCTCCATATATGGGCATAAAATGGACGTAGACAGACAGATATCTCCATATATGGGAATAAATGGACACACGCAAACAGATGGTCAAAACAGATCCTATGACAACATGTATAATGGGGTTTGCATTAAAGGGCGGGGCATTCATTCCCTATTTACATTGTTCCCGAGTTGGCCAGGGCGCCGACTAGACGCTCGGCCGCCCTTCGGGCTTCTAGGGCCGGATTTAGACTGCAGTCAAATCCAGCCCAAATCCGATTTGGTTCTCAAATCTGATCTTTTGGCCCGACTTTTCACACTGCATTTGCAAGTGACCAGATCGGATCTGTGCGTTCTGACTGATTTTAACAGCGGCAGCCCAAAGCTGCGCTGCGTCTACATATCTGCTTTGGTTACCGTGGTAACGATGTCGGCGTCATGACGTTATGTTATGTTCAGGAAATAAAACAAAAACAAACACACGTTACAATATTGTTTTTCCTCTCTTCTTTTCTTTACTCTTGTGTTTCGCTCTTCTCTCTGGTTTTATCTATTTAGCTCACGTGTTTTCTCTCTCCTCTCTTGTTTTTCCTCATGTGCTCAGCGCACTGTAATATGTGCTGTAATCATTGCAAGTGATTTGTCGTTCATGAGTGATTCGTTCATAAGAATCAAATCATTAGCATGACTCGTGAACGATTCGTTCAAATCCCTGAAATGGGTCGTTCACACTTTCGTTCACACCCCCGCCCCTCCCCCTAATAGCCCCAGCCGGCAGACAGGACGCGACGGCGGGCTGTACTCGCGATGTAATAAAAACGCTCCCGCGATTGTGTTTTTTCACAGGACGATCGCGCTATGAACGAATCATTTGAGATTTGAACAAATCTTTTGAACGGATCATTACTGTGAACGTGAACTAAATGATCCGTTCACTGAAATCAACGGGATTGCCCATCAAGTCGCGCTCTGTAATGACGTCGGTGCTCCGCGCTCGGGTCGCGCAGCAAGTGACGTTTGGTCAGTTTGATGTGACATGCATGTGACTTGCATATAACTCTATAGGGTGGATGTGGTTGCTGCTTTCAGACTGAGTCAGATGTCCTCAGATCCGATATGGATCGGATTTGAAACCACCTCTGGATGTGGTTTTTCAAAATGGGATTTCATGTGACCTGCATGTGACATGTTTGGATTTAGACTATTTAAAAAAAATGGGATTCCACTTTTGAAGTGACTCAGATCTGATTCAGGCTAGATTTCAGTGGCAGTGTAAAGCCGGCCTAGTAGCTTCTAGTATCGTAAATCGCAATTTCTTTTGTCACAAAAATCGTGATATGACATTTTCATATCGTCCCATCCCTAGTGTGTGTGTGTGTGTGTGTGCGTGCCATATGCGGGGTCATCTTTCTGTTGCCTCCATTCCTCCAGTCCCTCCCTGTGCACTTAAACACAGTGATGGAGAACAAAGCTTGCATGGTGAACACCCTAATACATACAACCCCCCCCCCCCCTCTCTCTCTCTCTCTCTCTCTCTCTCTCTCTCTCTCTCTCTCTCTCTCTCTCTCTCTCTCTCTCTCCTTACCATCCACTGTTGTTGTTCCAGTGTTGGTTAGTGGAGAAGGGAGGAGAGTGACACCACACTCAGCGTCTAAATATTTTATCTTTCACCCCTCTCACTTGCCTCCATATCTCTCTTCATCACACCTTCTATTATGCAAACATTAGATTTTTTTTTTCACATCGTACTCTTTGCCAAGCTGCAGACCTGTGGTGTGTGTGTGTGTGTGTGTGTGTGTGTGTGTGTGTGTGTGTGTGTGTGTGTGTGTGTGCTTCAGTGTGTGTGTGTGTGTGTGTGTGTGTGTGTGTGTGTGTGTGTGTGTGTGTGTGTGTGTGTGTGTGTGTGTGTGTGCGCGCGCGCGCGCTTCAGTGTGTGTGCGCTTCAGTGTGTGTGTTTGTGCATGCAGAGTGCTGACACTAGTAAAACAACAATGAATGCAGATTGCAGAGCCTTCCATTCCCCCGGCCCCGGCCCGCTCGCATGGTGTGCTTTTATATGACATCAAAGACAATGTGTCAGCCTGCACCATGACTGGCAGTTTGCTCCGAGGCCAGGCGTCTATATGTCCCTGCCTTCCTATCACCCAGTACTGCTGTACAGGAAACGTGGCATGACACTTCCTTAAAAGAATTATTCCCTCATTAAAAATTTACCACTTAAGCGTTGAGCCCTATATACTTCATCATACCGCGCATAGCTAAAATAGATCTATGGCATGCCTACACTGCAAAGACCAAAACAAGGACACAAGCCGGTTGAAAGGTGTTGATAATGTTTTGCCCTATATGGTATAACTTTACAGGAGGAACTTACGACAGTATACTGTAGCTGTATCACGGACATAGCTGTTTAATAATAATGCATGGTGCATTTAAAAAATGGTGTATGGTGCATTTACATATCGCATTATTCCAAAGCACTTTACATAGACCTATTTAACCATTCACGCACGCATTCATACACCGATGGCGGAGGAAACCATGTAAGCACATCGGGAGCAATTAGGGGTTCAGAGTCTTGCTCAAGGACACTTCAACACTAACTCTGGGGGAACCCGGGATCGAACTGGGATCCTTGCGGTTCTCCATCCAGCTGCTCTATCGGCACTCTATCCTTGAGGCACTGATGATGATGATGATGATGATGATGATGATGATGATAGTATTAATAATAATTTAGTCCTCTTTGGTTGTTTTTGGAGTACCTAAATGACATCACACACTGCAATGTCATTCACACTGTGTGTGTGTGTGTGTGTGTGTGTGTGTGTGTGTGTGTGTGTGTGTGTGTGTGTGTGTGTGTGTGTGTGTGTGTGTGTGTGTGTGTGTGTGTGTGTGTGTGTGCGCGCGTGTGCGTGTGTGTGTGTGTGTACGGTCCCAATATTCATTGTTGATACACTGTACATGATATTCATTCATATTCTCAGCGTTGATAGACTGTACATACAGTACTGTATATTGATTCACTTACCTTATTCACTGGTGATAGATAGAAGCAATAGGTTTATATGTATCGATAGACTGTCCCTAGTCACTTATTCACAGAGATCCAGTGCAGATAGGGACATCAGCCCAGAGTTCTTCATTTTTATTTTATTCATTTTCCTCCGGGTTCGGTTCTAGACTCCTGCTCTTATCTCTCCGGTGTTTCATTCCCACTGCTGTTGCTGTTATGACTCCTGAATTTCCCTTGGGAGATCAATAGAGCTTTATCTTATCTTATCTATTTATATGTTTTTCATGGAGTGAGTGTTGTGCCTCTTATTGTGTTAAGTCAGCACCTTGACTGTTTGTGCAAACCTTTGTAGCTCCTTGGTAAAAGTCCAACGGTAACACTTGCAACCCACATCCGTTATAATCATGATGCATTGTAAACATGCTTATAACACTGAATAATTATTGTATTGTATTATTGTACTATTGTATTTATAACAATAATCATGACACATTATAAAGCTTATAATAACGTATGGTCAAGTATAATAGCATTATAACACTGTACAATTACAGTTATAAGCACTCATCATCATCATCCGTTTTGATAATACAATCATAACACATTATGAAGCATAATGGCACTTCATATTCGTCCCATGTTAATTCTCATAGTTGTAAGACATTATAACCATGTTATAATGCCTCATAATCACCCTTATAATGCATTATAATTACTGTTAAAATCCCTCATGCTGTCATTATAAGTAGCTATACGTGGTTCATTTAAGATAAATATTAAATATATGAAGAGACCATGACCTTATAAGTCATTATGAAATGCTTTATAATGTGTTATGATTATTGTTATAAAGCATTATGAGTATTTGTGGGTGATTATAATGTATTATTATTATTATTATTATACAAAAACTATAAAGTGTTATAAGCTGATGGGAGGAGAGAACACGTCCCCAGCGCTCACAGCGTCCCCGGCGGGAATCGAACCTGGGACCTTATAGCTGTGAGGCGACACATTTTTTACACCACAAATCGTCATTTCCCCTGCCACAAAATCTTTTCAGATGGGGGTCCGCAGTCAAAATCGTATGAATTTGGGAGTCCTTGACATGAAAGAGTACCACAGGATTAGGGTTCCAAAATCTAAAATCGTATCCCCTGTCCTCTCCCTCTTCTATATCGTTGTTGTCACGTGGAAATGTCCGTTTTGCATCTGTCATTTTAAAAACTATTTAAAGTGAAAATAGACAATGCTTGTGCTTGTAAATCTGCTATTTTCACTATTTTTGGGCGACAGTCTTGTATGATGAATCAGGTCTTCATTTCACCCCAAAAAAAAGAAAAACATACAAATCTGAAACTTGGAGATACAAGGTTTCTGCCTGACAGTGACGATATGTGGTAGGATGTGTTCTTTGCTCTCTCTATCTCCCTGCTTCTGGACATGTGTGCCAGTCTCTCTGACCCTGTGGTGTGGTGGTCTGTCTGTCTTCATGTCCGCCTGCTTCCCTGTCTCCCTCCCTGGCTGCCTGTCTCCCTCCCCGTAGCTTTTCTTCTGCTCCCCGTCATATTTTTTATCCAGACAGCTGTCAGATGGCCACCAGGGTTATTATCTTGATATGAGATACACCATGTTGGCCTTGGGCATATTTCTCTCTCTCTCTCTCTCTCTCTCTCTCTCTCTCTCTCTCTCTCTCTCTCTCTCTCCTTCTATCAGGTAATAAGGGTATTGATCTCAGGCCACCTCTGTTGCTCGGTGACAGACCAGTGGGGATTAAGTGGTCAATCTGCATTATCAGCAGCCTTTCTTTCTGTTTAGCCCCTCCTCTGTGTGTGTGTGTGTGTGTGTGTGTGTGTGTGTGTGTGTGTGTGTGTGTGTGTGTGTGTGTGTGTGTGTGTGTGCGCGTGCGTGCGTGCGTGCGTGCGTGCGTGCGTGTGTGTGTGTTTGTGCGCACGCATGCGTAAGTGAGGGAGTGAGTGAAGGACAGACTTACTGACTGACTGACTGACTGAGAGAAAGAGTGTTTGTGCATTTGGGCACAATTCTATGTGGTAGTATGTATGTTCGTACGTACCATTTTTACACGCAGACAACCACATACATACATACATACTGTACGTACCGGTACATACATACATACATACATACATACATACATACATACATACATACATACATACATACATACATACATATGTATACTACCTGTTGATTATAATAGGTTTTTGCTCTATGTGGGGATATTTATAGCTGAGAACGAGCTACAGTGGCAGTGTACGTACTGTATGTACGTAGATACATACATGCATACACACACACTGTACATACATGCTTACATACATACAGTACATACATACACCAGTAAGACTTCCTAAGGCGAGAAGTGACCTCGCCCTAAAGAAACAACAGAGCCTGACACAATATGTCCATCTATGGGCATTCCCAGATATGGGCTTAATATTGATGACATCAGGGATCTCCATAATATGGGCATAAAAGGGACAAGGACAGAATTCATTTTCAAGTGTGACTCGTGTCACGGTTGGTTGTTTAAGTTGGACAAAATGTGGCCATATTTTCCCAAATATGGAGATGACTGCAGTCTGACATCATAGATGTCTGACGTCATAGACCAATGAGACTGACACAATATGTCCATATTATGAGGCTGAGGCGTGATGCACGCACCCACATGATCTGCAGGTTTTCATTCTAAATGCGACCTACAGTCGCAATACGTATACTACCTGTTGATTATAATAGGTTTTTGCTCTAGGTGGGGATATTCATAGCTGAGAATGAGCTGCAGTGGCAGAACAAGGTGCTCTGATTGATCAGAGGCCAGCTGACATTGGATGACTTCACTTCTCCATAATGACAATTCGCTTACCTAGGCTCTGGTTGTCCAAATTAGTCATGTGCTGGTCGACTTATATGAGCATTACTTATGAAACTGGATTCGGGTTAGGAAAAAAGAAGAAAAAAGAAAGAAGGAAAGATAGATAGATAGATAGATAGATAGATAGATAGATAGATAGATAGATAGATAGATAGATAGATAGATAGATAGAAATTCGGGTGGATGCTGTTCAAGGGGATCATACAAATTCTGCATAGACTTAAAGCCCTATTTTCAACGGATCCGTGATATTTATCTTGTTGTTGTATCACGGTTGTTTGTTGAAATGTTTACGCCGTGGGTGTCTCGTGAGTCAACCCATGCATCGCTAGTCCAAACCAATTTTGGGAAGCCGAAAATGATGAGCCGTTTTGCATCTGCTGTGAGGCTGTATATGTCCACAAGAGACCTCCTTTACTGCCTTCGCCTTGTTTTCAAGGGAAAGGACATGCTGTTGACAGCGCTGAGTGGAGTATGTGCTTGGAACAGGGCTTCAAAAGTTTCAGTTTTAACATACAGTAGCACCGGGGGACTAAGACAAGTGCTTCCCTATGCAACTGTTTTGTGCAGTTAACTAGAATGGAGGTGCTCAATGCTGTCCTGTGTTCTGCAACTGAACAAACATCACATTCACATTCACTACTCAGTACAGTCAGTACAGTGTGCTGTCTAGTGTCTACTTTATGTAAATATCACTTTCGAAAAGTTTGCTCTTTCTGTTGATAGAAGTGTGCTTAAACTTGCTTGGAACACATGAAAGTAATAAATGTCAAATAAGAACATCACCGTAAAATGTAATTAATTTTAATACAAATGTGAGTGTATAGTCTAAATGTTAGCCGATATTATTTAAAGCAGGGGCTGTCGCCTCACATCTACCCCTCCACTTGACTTTTAAAGATTTTTAAAACTATACCTTTATAGTTATATTTATATAGTTATAGTGCTCAGTGTGAATGGCCCTTTACATAGGTCATCCACTCAACAGCCCCTTTCAGTTCCTCAGACACATTAGACAGGGCCTTCTCTGTTGCTGCCCCTAATCTCTGGAATAACTACCATTGACAAATTTAAACCCATTTAGGCCTGAACACAATATGACGCAATATTTTATGCTTTAAATATAAAAAATAGCAGATATACAAGCTCACAGCGCGGCACCGAGTGCCGCGCTGCGAGCTTGTAGATCTGCTATTTTTGAAAAAATCGTGAAAATTTGAATTTTGACCCGATTCTATAAGTGTCTTTTGAATCCTTCTAAGATTTTTTGAAAAACCCAATGTTTCTATGTCAGCAATCTGGCCAGCCATCGTCAAAGAAAAGGTCCTTTTCACTTCACTGGAGCTCAGTTAGTCTGTTCTCGAGAGACTACTATGTCAGTGGTTCTCATAATTTTTCATGTGAAGGACCCCCAAAATGATATTTATTTGGCCACGGACCCCCATCTCAAAATATATAGCTCCAGGGACCACCCAGAAGCAAAATTTGAGTTACAAACGTTCGCTTTGAAAATACATATATTCAAAGATTTGCACACATTTTCACGACTTTTTCAAAAATAGCAGATCTACAAGCTCGCAGCGCGGCACTCGGTGCCGCGCTGTGAGCTTGTATATCTGCTATTTTTCACTGGTTAAAGCAGTCAATAATTTTAGGTCTAAATGGGTTAAATGTAACATCAAGACCCACCTTTTCTCTTGTGCTTTTAGCTCAGGTACATGTGGTGAAAAATAATCAAATTCTAGTTTTATATTTAAACATAATAATATTTGTATTTGTCTCTTATTAAATCTGTCAGTAATAATGATAACATAAAGAGATGGATGCATAACGTCACTGTTGGGCAGAAACCTTGTATCTCCAAGTTTCAAATTAGTTTTTTTGTAAATTAAAGCCCTACTTCATCATACAAAAGTTTCGCACTAAGTCACTAAGTAGTGAAAACAGCTGATTCTGAGCAACAGAACGCCTCGCAATGCAAGGCGTTGTGTGCTTGTAGATCGTCTATTTTCACTATTTTAAATAGTTTTTAAAATAACAAAAAAGGAGGGTTTTGGACATACAAGGTTTCCACCCGACAACAACTATAAACAGCTTATCCCATGAGCCGTTATCTACACATTAAACACTACTGTACACTGTACATTACACAGTACAGAACAGTAGGCTCACACATATTATGACTACAGAGCTTTAGTGCTAGAGTGTAGTCTATCTACTGGATTATACTACACTCAGCCTTATCATGTGTGAACAGGCCATATTTAGCATTTGACATTACAACAAAGCCATTGTATAGTGAACAAAGTCAAGAACTGCCATGTCCTCCAGTCACATTCTCTGATTTGTGATAGACAACATCATGGTATAATGGCCATGTTCTATGGTGCTCACACACACAGCAAGATCCACAGCGTTCATTTGGTTCCATTACATTGTCTCAGATACTGTAGTCCAGTCAGGTATCCTTATAGTATTAGTCTAATATCTAATATATTTAAATTAATCGACAGCGAAATGATCATCAAATAAACACACTGAAGATTAGCAGAATGATTTCTCTGCCTTTTGCGTCTATGCAGGCTGCTTGTGGCGATTCCAGGTTTAAGGCCATTTCACAGCCTATATGTTTAATGAATTCCATTGTCTTTAAGTGTTGGCCATATCTACACCAGTTTACAGCAGTTCGTCAAGTGTTTCATTAAGCCTGGGAGAGACCCAGCGTGTCTATTGAACAGAGACATCACTGAAGGCTCTCCCAGATTCCCAGCTTGTCACTAGAGTGAGAATGTGCTTATCAACTGGAATGGCTGCATGGCGTCGGTGAGTCCCAGCTCTCAGTAGTGCGCTAGTCTATTGATTTGGGACAAGTACATCAACTGGGGCGGGTTCTGCGACTGTCCCCGTCTCTATTGAGTTGGGGTGTTTGTATCAAAATATATTGAGCTGGGGATGTGTCTATCAACTGGTTTCCTAACCGTCACATAGATGGTCCCAGTGTGGGGTTATACATCATCTATTGACTTTGGATGTGTCTATCAGCTGGATGCAAGGAAGTCCCTTGAGGGAGGGTTATTTATTGCTCTGTTTTCCATTCCTCTCTCCTGCAATGATCAAGGCTCCCATTGGATGTTATTGATTGCTGGCTTTGATAGCTCTGCTACAAGCACGCACACTCGCACGCACGCACACACACGCGTGCGCGCACACACACACGCACGGACGCACGCACGAACGCACGCACGCACTCACGCACACACACACACACACACACACACACACACACACACACACATACATGCACACACACACACACACACACACACACACACACACACACACACACACACAAACAAACACATTGATCATGCATTAATGCAGGCTCATGACACAGACTGTTAAAAGTGATGGACAACACAAGTTGCATTTTATTTTATTGTGTACTGCCTGTGAGTTCAGTGATGGGTTATTGTTTAAGATCATCACAGTAGAAACAAATCATTCACTTCTCATTGTTGTTGCGTCTTCAGATGTGATGTAGACGTGATGCTGAATATGTATGTGCTTTGTGGTGAAGGGAAGGATAATGAAACTATAGAAACAGTGCTCTTCTGAGCACAGGTCTCCGCCAGGTGAGGAATGTTTGTTGTGGGCGTGCTTTTTTGAGTATTGAGTGATCATTACATTTTTTTTTTAAAGAATCACATAAGTCGATCTCCTGGTGGTGCTATAAAAGGCAGACCTTTTACCTTGGCCTCTAGGGAGTTTTACAGTTTTTACAACGGGCCACCCCTGCAAACTTTAGATGTCAATCTTAGCCAATCAGGATGGAACATGAAAAGTCTAACAGATCTGGTGTTGATCACACATGACTATAGAGATCATATGTACCATTTAAGATGAAATCTGAGTAATGTAAAAAAAAAAAATGTGTTTCGCATAAGCCTCCTGGTGGCGCTATAGAAAGGCAGATGTGAAAAATGCTGGGCAAAGGTTTTTCCGTGGCTTCTAGGGACTGCACATATAACGTTTTACACTGATCGGTAGAGTTATACTAGGTAAAAACACGAATCAGCCTGTTATAGCGCACCCATGAGGCTGATTTGAAATATTTTACGCCCAATATCTTGGTGCTCAATCTCACACTTTTAGCACACAAATGGACAAAAACAATGCAGGGCATACTGCCCCCATTCTCTCTCTCTTTCTCTCTCTTGTATGGAGGTTCAATGGTTGGAAGGCGTTGCTCCTTTTCTTTCACACACAAAGGTCCCTCTTCCACCAGTGTAAAAAATGCAGGAGTAGTGAAAAGTACAATTACTCAAGTAGCCTACTGTACTACTGTATTTTGAGGTACATCTCGGAGGCAAATATTGCACTTTTTACTCAACTACAATTATTTGAAAACTTTGGTTACTAGTAACTTTCTATAGATTCTTAACACATCGGACGCCCACGTGGTTAACGTGTCTTAATTTGCTGGTGCCCATGGCAACGCGTCATGTTACCTACCGGCGAGAATACTGTCGAGAAAAGTCATCCGAGTAAATGTAATCCGAGTATGTCCTGTTTATTTCGCGAAAATCTTTTCTTTCAGTCAGGACCGTTTTTTATCATTTCTAAGCCACAGTGTTTGTGTTACGGCAGGTAGAAGAGGCTGCCGTTTTGAAATGAAAGTGATTTAAAAGCTAGATTAGGAGAAAACAGCATTTTTGTGCAGCCGCTAAACAGGAAGTCAACGAGACACACAGAACGTCCGGGTGACGTAATTGCGCGCTGCATGTTGGGAAATGGAGTTTGTTTCATCACCGCGGTAGCCAAGTGCAGTAGCTACAGTACAGTATAGTTTACTGTACAACGCGTCAAACGCGTCGTGGGCCTCCAGCGACATCAAAGAAATTGACTTGTAGACACCACGTGGGCATCCGATGTGTTAAAATAAAATATCAACACTATTCTATACATTGTTGTGAGCTTAAGTACTGTAGATCGGGTATTTTCTAAAGATTCTGTGTACTTTTACTTGGTTATATTTTGACGACAATACACTTTTACGTACAACAAATATGTTTGAACACAGGCCACCACGGTGCCAGTCAACTGAGTGCATCACAGCTCCGTAGCCCTAAAGGGGCTCTTAGCTAGACAAACAATGGTTGACCTTGGAGAGCTGGCCTCAGTTAAACAGTTGTGTCGGCAGCTGTGTGAGTGCCAGGGGGGGCATACCGGCCGTCACTCACACGTGGAGGATTCACTAATGCACTGACAAGACGCACACACACACACACACACACACACACACACACACACACACACACACACACACACACACACACACACACACACACACACACACACACACACAGAGTACACACAGAGTACACAGAGTACGCACACGTGCATGCACAAATGGTGGTCCATATGCATGACCCAGTACACTCAAATTCAGCAACATACAAACTCGTACCCATGGACACAGAAATCCCTCAATGCCACGTTGCTATTCATAAAATAAACTGTCTGTCATTCCACACACACACACACACACACACACACACACACACACACACACACACACACACACACACACACACACACACACACACACACACACACGCACAAACCCACACACACGCAGACACACACATGCACACACATGTGTCACGGGTGTGTAAGTTTCCTGCCTTGGTGACATGTGTTACATTTACATAGAGTGACACAACGTTGCTTTTAATGTGTCCTGTGGATTCACTGTGTCATGTGAGATCTTTGTCTCCGCTGCCTGGGCTAAAGCTTGAGTCCTTTAGAATCACTATAATGTATGTAAAGGCAAACAGCCTCCAACCAACACTCACTCAACCACAAGAGAAGTGCATGAAATTATAACACCTGCTCACATGCATGTGCACATGCACGCACACACAAACACACACTTTGTATGCCAAAGCATTTTGCATGGCAGGGACCCCCTCCCCCACACACACCCCTGACAGATCTACCCTGGCATGGCAAAGAACATGACATGAGATTGAGAATAGAGAAACTGGGTCTCTCTCTCTCTCTCTCTCTCTCTCTCTCTCTCTCTCTCTCTCTCTCTCTCTCTCTCTATCTCTCTCTCTATCTCTCTCTCTCTCTCTCTCTCTCTCTCTCTCTCTCTCTCTCTAATACAAACACAACCACGAGAAGTGCATGAAATTATAAAATGTGCTCACATGCTCTCTCTTTATCTCTCTCTTTCTCTCTCATATCAACCATAGGTTGGATTCAGTTGACTTGATAAGGAGTTTTTTCATTAGTTATCACAGCAGTGGAGTTAACGCCATGCTCGGTGTACTGTGACCACTGTGTGCTCTCCAACTAAACAAATCCCCAAGGAACTGTTATTGTCGGTTTTCTTGACTGCGTCGTGGTCCAATGCTCTTGCTTGATTTCTTTTCCTTGTCTTATTAAGACCTTCCAAAATATGTTGTGGGTACACATTTAACAAGAGCAAATGTGAGTCAAACCGGGTGTATTGGTTACATATTTACACACTAAAATGGGTACTGTCTGTAGTAACCCATTAGTTAAGAATGTGGCATTTTCCTTTGGCAATAAATCGATATAAAAGACAATAGATATTGATTGACTATACCTGTCAACTAGCTATAGGCATATACTTCCAACCAAGTAGGGTCAGAGTGTATGGTGGAAAATTATATTGTAATCTAACCTCAGCAAGGGAAAGACATTGAAGGACATGTTCTGCATGTGCAGTTACATTTCCCTCAAATTCTATGATATGTGACATATGTATTGTAAAAGTGCAAGAGTTTGCTTATATTACAACATATTATGTTGTAATTTACACCTCATCAAATGGAGATTGCCTCCATCTTAAGACTTGCCTGACAATTGAAGCCTGACTTATACTTAGTTTTGCACCAGTGTCACACAACAAAAAGCTAAAAAGCTAAAAAACTCATTACATTACAACTTGTTACAATAAATGTAATAAATGCATTTGGGTCCCCATCCGGAATCAATGGAGGTAAATTTACTGTAATCAAATTATTGTCTTTTACTCAAAATCTTTAGAGGCATCTCACATCTAACAACTGAAATCTTTAAAAAAAATCATCATTAATCTTTAAGGAGTCTTTTTCAAATCTTTTAGTGTGAGAGGGTATAGTCTTTTAGAAATCTTTCCAAATCTTTCCAAAATCTTTTCAAAGTTGTTAGATGTAAGAGGGCTTTAAGGGAAATTCAATACATTTCAAGTAACATTGCAGTTCAATAAACAAAGCAGCTATTTAATAAGGAAGGCAGATGGAAATCAGAACCAGAACAAAATACATATACTAGCTCTTCATGGTCCAGAATGACGGACATGAAAAAGGACCCATGAAATTTGTTCCACGATCCGAGTGGACTCAACTTTTCTCCTCTTTTTTAAGGTGCACCCGGGCAATCAGGAACGGAGATTAGTTTGATTTGTTAAACCTGACCTATTTCAAGATTTTCATCTATCTATGTACTGTAGCAGCCAACAATAAGATTGCAATGTTTTCACCTCAATAAAAATAGAATCCATGATCACACACATGCACTTTGATTCCATGGGAGATCTAGGATAGTTTGATTCGCTATATGTGCTCTCCTCTCTCCAAATCTCTGAACTGACAGCATGAGCAGTTCGTTGTTGCGCTGCTGTAATCTGATCCCAGGTCAGTCTAGTCATCACAGTACTTCACAGCCTGTGTGAGCCCCGCGGGCATCTGCTCCTTTCACACAATACAGCCAGCATATAAGATCAATGACTTGTGTATTAGCTTGTCTGGCATCCTACAGTAGTTGACCATGGTGAGAGAGCCAGTAGACAGAACAGTCATTGAAGTGTGAGAGGTGAGCTCCAGCAGCAAAAACACAACGAACACAATGGGAATGCAACACAACGGGACAGCCAGACCAGCGGTCAGCCGAGATAGCGAGGTCAATCACCAAATAATCTGGGGACATTCTGACTATTCTGACCCCCTCTCCGGCACCTATGTATCAGTGTGCACCTATAACTGTATCAGGTAGGGTGTCACTGTCCAGATGTCCAGATGGCAAATGGATAAAGTAATGGATTTTTTTCATGCAATTGTGAACACTAGCCAAGTAATGTATCCACTATCCATTAGTCAATCAAACGGTTCACTGCAGCTCAACAGTCAGTGTGAGGGGTGGTCAGGTGATGTCTATGAACTCTGCGTTTAAAGGCTTTGAAGGCCATTGTCTGTGATGGAATCAACCACGTGCTCTGCCTCTGGTAGGCTGTTCCACACCCAGACAGCAGTGTGGAGAAAGGTTCTGTCCAGTGTGCTCTATTGGAGCATGGGAGGCTGAGAGCATGTTGTGCCATGGCTGTGCATAGGCGAGTGGTTCACCATCTGACCTTTGGTGGAGGAAGCATATCCTGGAGGTCCCTGGAGCAGTGGGGGATGATCTGTGATGCTGCACTATGACTCCTACAGGTTGGTCAGGACTCGGCTGCCTGTTCCGTAGGGAGAGATAGCATGGTCCTTTGCTAATATTCAGAACAATAAAGCTCCTCACTGTCAGGAGAAAAGAAGCAGCTGGTGACTCCATGTGTAACGGAGGAGACGGTTGTCTACACCCTCTCCAAGACCAACAAGTAGGGATTGGCAGTGACAGGACTAAATATATACTTGGGGGTATTTGGCAATGGAAAGAATGCATTGACAGGTGAGTGCTGGGACAGATGGGCACTCGGCTAACAATTGTGTGCATAGGTGTGTGCATAACTGCGTATCCATGGTATGTATGTTTGCCTGCTTGTTTGGTATACGTATTGAGTCAATATTTGTATGCAGCAGAGACATGTTTGGCTGTGTCGACTTTTGCTCATATATGTGTTCGTAGACGCTCCCCTGTTTGTTTGTTTGTTTGTGTATGTCTGTGTGTTTGTGTGCATTGGTATTAATGTGTGATAAAAACCTCCATTCTACTCCCCCTGCACACATCCCTTCCTGTGGGAATGATTATTGGCTGAAAGACCTGCCCAACTCGGTCTTTACTAGTCTATCAATCAACATCGCCACATCTTTGGTGGCTGTAGCAGAACCTTGAAAGGGTTTTTAATGGACTCAGTGGGGGCAGGGTGTGTGTGCATGTGTGTGCTTTCACACACAGGCTACTACCGTATGTTTTGTGTGTGCTGTGTAATTGTGAACATTGTGTGACAGGAATGCAGCACGGAGAGAACAAGAGAGTATGTACATGATGGTGTGTGGACGTGTCTGTAGTACCACGGGCCAACCCAACACTCTAAACCTTACCTAACCTTAAATGTGGCACAGTAAAGGTCACATCTATAAATCAGCCAGCGTGTCTTTAGATCAATATCCAGCACTGTCTTCCTAAACTCCCCCAACTTTTAAAGCACAGCACAAATACTACTGTTATTCTGCCTCCAAGCCACGCTTACATTTTCTTTTCTTTTTTAAGATTTGTTTTTAGGCTTTTATGCCTTTATTGATAGGACAGTAGACTGACAGGAAATGGGGAGAGAGATGGGGAGAGACACGTGACAAACTTCGTCCAGATCGGGAATCGAACCGGCGACACCGCCAGGCATCCATGCCTATGTGGCAATGCCTACTGTAAGAGGTATGCGCCTGGACTAGACCAGTAGGTCAGCGGGCGCCCCTACATTTTCATTTTAATGTCATAAATGTTGTTTCTAGAGCAACATTTGAGTTCAACATTTGCTCTAAGAGACACAGTATGAATTCTACCCTCAGCTGCATTGTTCAGCCAGTCATGATAAAACAACCATGTAACCACAACGGCCTGCGTTCCATTCCTTGTCTGTCATGTCTCCTCTCTGCAGTCAATCTCTTCACCCTCAACCTCAATAATAATCAGATGTGATGTAATTGTCTCCACCAGCCGAAGGCATGGGGGAGAGTATGTTTTCCCCTTCGTCCGTCCGTGTGTCCGTGCGTGCGTGCGTGCGTGCGTGCGTGCGTGCGTCCGTCCGTCCGTCCGTGTGTCCTCGCAGTTTGTGTGCACCAAGTCAATTAGCATGAACCATACAGTAGAACCCATACTGTACTGTACATAAAGTTAGAATTGCCCTATACAGCTCAAGGCATCCTCTTCCTTGGTTTGCACAAGTATCTTGGAGTTGTCCCAATCCAATGAACATCCATTATTGATCATGCGTTATTATCTATCATGAGTTATCCAGTGAACTGAAAACCTCAGGTCAGGGTTTCTGCTAAGTTAACTTATTTTCTCTTATTTGATACTCTTTTATCCTAGATGATGTTTTGAAGGAAAAAAAGAAAAGAAGAAAAAAAAGCTGTCAAAATATATTTGGTTAAAAGTTGTATACAAATTCAAAGTTGTGGGAAACTAAAATCAGGGATCTCAATTTGACGGTCTTAATGGTGTATATTCACATAATACTGCATGATCATGAGTTGTTATAAGGAGTTGTTATATGGAAATAAGGCCTCAGGGTAAATGCAGAGATGAAAACACATCATCAGTCCAATAAATCACTATGTGTGAACACAGCTAAAAGCATCAATGAAGAACTAGACCTAAATATCCAAACAATAAAAGTGAAACAAAGAGACGGCCAACAGACTTTTCTTCAATTGAAGTCATTAAAGCCTCCTTGCAAAAACAACTCTTGAACCACATCCATTTAAGGTAGTTTACTTGAAGAAAAGCGAAAGCCTTAAAACTAACCATGCCATGTCCATGCAGTGAATGCTTGTCTGTGTAAGATAGATAGATAGATAGATAGATAGATAGATAGATAGATAGATAGATAGATAGATAGATAGATAGATACCTTTATTATCCCAAGGGGGAAAATCAGTTGCCCAGAGGCAGCACAGCAGTATTTGGTTATTTACAAAGTTACAGAGAAGTAAGAAAAAAATAAAAGAAAAACAAGAACAGAGTACAGTAAAGAGCAAGGAACATCAAGAGAGGGAACAAATTATATATATATATATATATATATATATATATATATATATATATATTTCTGGGTATTTTCCTCCTGTATAGAAAGTCGATGGGAGCCCAACTTGATTTGGCCGCTGTGGCGACCCCGAAGGTCGCCGACTCGGGCGCCCTAGCTAAATCATTAGAGCATGCCCTGGGCTACATCTGTGCAGAATTTGGCACTTTTAGACTAATTTGCACAAAATGACCATGTTATCTCCTTAACGCCCCCGACTAATTGGCAAGTCTGGTTAAATTCACACTAGGCTAACGCGGACCAGTTCGTGTAGGCAGATGGGCGGGCGCGGCGAGTCTCACCGCAAGTCTCCGACCAATAGCATGTGTTCTCCTCCCCCCTCTGCTGCTCTGCTCAGCGCAGAGAATGCTGCTGCGTCATGACGTCAACACATTCGGTGTGACGTTCTCTGATTGGTTAGGGAAATTCTACACTTCCTCCAACAGTGATCATAACGCGATCGCCCAGGCTTAATTTTCTTCCGATCGCCAAATGAAGCCTGGGTTTCCGAGGCTAGGTTAAATTGGGGCCTCTGTCACATCACTGGTGTAAAGAAGGTGATTTTTATTATCATAATGTGTTTTATTCAAAAGGGAAGAATATAGAAAGAGCAAGTTAGGTCAGATATTTAAATATTCCTGATAGTAAGATATATGCATACATCATACCATTGCTATTTCTTCTAACCATGATAGCACAGAGAGAACACAAACAGGAATAAAAATGAGACAGACAGGAATAAAAACACAATAGAGCCAGGAACAGTATAAAAAAGGCCAGCCCTATAAAAGGCATAAACTGAAAAGCTTAGGGGAAAGGCAGAAAGAAGCGAAAAGCAAATAAGAATTGACAGCAACTTTAAAATGGCCTGAGGAAGGCATAAATGATTTTAAATCAGGGAGAATCAGTGACTTGCAGAGATTACAAGTCTGAGCACACGGTCAGACCACGGAAGAGAAGGGAATGTGAGGTGCTGGAGCTTTACCTCATTTATTTTATTTCTTGGATTCCTTGGTACGAACCAACGCGTGAATTAAAAGGTGAAGGTGAATTGTCAGGCTTTGACATTTTTAGCAGACAGGGGTGCAACAATGTCAAACGCTAACATTGTAGACCTCTGAGTTTAAATCTCTGAAAAACTCATAGCCCTGAAACTCGCCGTAGCAACAGGTGATGATAACGTTCCCACCATTGTTTTAACGAGATGCAGCTGCAGTTCATCACTCCCTGTATAACCTCGTCCATCAAACAATGTAATTTTCCATGTGAATACAAATTCCCCAAATAGGGAAGCAAATTTGTCTCCATTCTGTGTTCAGTATCAACCTTAATATAAGGGTTCATATGAACCAATGGACAGTAATTTGTCATCTCACAATCGTCAGTGTGCATTTCAATCTGGTTTCAGAAAATCTCTTTCTACAGATGTATTGTGGCATGGTTATGATGGTTCCTTTGGGGTTTTAGCACTAGGTAAGGTCTTATCTGAGGGGCAGAGAACAAGTGGTGGATGTGAATTACACCATGTTCTCACCTCAATCAATAACCATCAAGGTTGCATTTTCTTCTTACTCTACTATGTCAATGACATGAAGTCAGCCTGTGATTGTAACTTGTTCCTTTTTGCTGATAATTCCGCTCTCCTAGTCTCTCATCACACAATACATTAACTCATATGCTGCCAAAAAAATACCCCTTTGTACCCCCTTCCCTGCCATGCCCGAGGAACCCGAAGATTTAATAAACTTAATTAAAAAAAATGTTTTTATCGAAGCGGAACTAAAATAGGCCGGAACTAATGCTCCGTGATCGGTTTCTACACGGACACATTATTGAGCGGACCACTTAACATTGAGACCCTAAACCGGAAGCGTCTGGCTGATGCCCAAGGCTGTCCCTGTTCCGGTCTCCCCCAAGCCCCCTGTGATTGGCTGAACCGGACGTAGGGAGCGCTCGGTTGTAGTCACTTGGACCGCGCGAGGTGCACCAAAACCCAATTATCATTGCGTTTATCGTGCGCTTGCCCAGGCCTTACGGCCTGGGCATAAATATAACGATTGCATTCACCACGGCTTCGTAACCCCGCTCTTCGCGGGCACTCGCGCCTGCGGCGCTCGGGCGCGAAGAGCAGGACCAAGGTCCGCTGGCCTCCGCGCCGCTTGCAATGTCGTGGACAATAACTGGGACATCTAACCATAAAACGAGCGCTCCCTTCATAGACAGCCTTGGACATCGCTCGCACGCAAACCGGAAGCGGATTTTTGGCCCGTTAGCTTTCTGTATAAACACCACGGCTTACAGATGGAGAACGGATTGATCAATTTTCAAAATTTCAACGGATTTGAGAAGCTGATGGAATACGCGAACACACGATGCATAGCAGTGTCCGATCGCGCACGATGGGAATTGGATGAGCGCCCGCGTTAACAGGTAGGAGAAGCCAGCAGTGAAAGACATGGAAAAATCTTCGGGCTCCTCGTCCGTAAACTACGAATGAGTTAAGGGTAGAAATATTACTTGCAGGACTCCAGAAAATCTGCATCTGGTTGTCAATGCTGATTTAGATTTAATCAACATACAGTATATAATAGGTTGTCCATCTTGGCAAAATACTCTTTGGGGAAAAACTGGGTTCAGAGTGGTAGTAGGTGACTGTAAAGTTACTAGGCTGCATATTATACAATAAATAAGAGTATGCCACTAAAGGCAGAGATGGGCGAAAATACATTGAAAAGTATTTTGATACAAAATACAAATACTGGGTGAAAAAAATTATCAAAATACAAAATATAAATACAGGCCAGAGAAATGTATTTGAAATTCAAATACGTATTTTGTATTTTGAAAATACATGAAAATACATTTTATAAAAATGTATGCAATGATTAGTAATTTCATAGATTGATTGCCAAGTATTAATTTAATTGCCTGTCAGAATTTCTAAGAATAAATTGACCATACAGTGTTTATCTTTAGAGCAGGCAGCCTAAATGTTTATCATAGAGCAGTGAAGTTTGTCACCCATCCTACCTGGTTCACGTTCGAGAAAATGCTAATGTTACATTTTTGCTAGAAACAGGCTTTATCAAATACTAGAAGCTGGGCCGCCCTTCGGGCGGCCCAGCGTCTAGTCGGCGACCTGGCCAACTCGGAACAATGTAAATAGGGAATGAATGCCCCGCCCTTTAATGCAAACCCCATTATACCTGTTTTCATAGGACCCGTTTTGACCATCTGTCTGCCTGTGTCCATTTATGCCCATATATGGAGTTATCTGTATCTGTGTACAATGAGTCAGAGCTTTCGCCGATTTCCTCCGGAACAGCCTGATGTCAACAATCAACCAAATAAACCAACAATCAAATAAGGAGATTCCGAACGTTTCGCGCCGGTTCGGGAAAACCGCGCGTCGGGTCGGGTCGAGACCCGGCACTGCACTCCGTGCCGCGGCGGGGAACGCGCGTGCCGAATCTGAAGCCGGTGGGACGAACGGTTCTCGAGATACGCGGATTACAGACACACAGACAGACAGACACGCAGAGACTTCTCGCATTTATAGATAGATGAGTGACTATCATAAACCATACAGAGCCACCTCCCCGACAATATCGCGGAGACAGTTTGTTTATTTTTGGACCACAATGGACAATTTTAAGATGACCCAATGTTATTCTCCATAGAGAAATTACTTCTGTGAACCGGGGCATGAGCGAGTCACGTCATGACTTCACTGCTCTATTGTGTGTCAATGTGTAAGAGCACAGACCAGAGTTACCGTTATCTTCGAAAGCTAGGCAGGAACTATGGCATGAGACAGAATGCAGAGCTATACCTCTATGCCAGTACTTCATAGACTGCAAAACCGCTCTGCCAGCCTTATAATAAAAACTAAAACTGCACTCTGTCGAGGTGCCAACGTGCGAACAAGTAGTATGGCCTTCTTCTGCGCCAACAGAGCCCTACCTGTGCGCCAGCAGAGCGCGCCATGAGGTGCGCTCACCACTGGCATCACCACTGCCTATAACAGTGACATCACCACTCTCTTCATCAGGAATGGTCCCTCATTGGCTGTTAATGATGATGTTGCCAGAAATGCTGGTCCCTGATTGGGCTACGGCAGTGATATTCAACTGGCGACCCGTGGGCCAAATCCGGCCCCAGCCGTACAAGTATCAAAAGGTATTAAAGATATTTGAATGGGGCGCCCGCTGGCCTACTGGTCCAGGCGCATACCACTTACAGTAGGCATTGCCACATGGATGCATGGCGGCGGTGCCGGTTTGATTCCCGATCCGGGCGACCTTTGCTGTGTCGTTCCCCATCTCTCCCCCCATTTCCTGTCAGTCTACTGTCCTGAAAGCCCAAAAGAAAAAAAAAAGATATTTGCATGGTACAAAGGAACAGAACAGGAAGTAATTCAGCTGTTTTTCATTTGTAGCTATTTCAGAATTTGAGTGGCTGCTGTGTCCTTATCCATCCATTATTTTTGGGTGGATTTTGCCCATTTTCCATCTTCTCCAGCCACTTGTAGGTTTTACAGAGTATTGATTGATTGAAGAATTTATTAGAAGTTTGCAATAGAAAAAAGTACAGTTTCATGACAGTACAAATCACTGGTACAAGGTCAACTAAAAGGAGATCCTAGAAAGCCGAGGCTTATTTCCACAGGAACCACACTTTAAGTATCTCATATAACATTGAAAGACAGACGGATAGAACATAGTACTTTATCTAGGATAATATCAGTTTCAAAAGCATAACATCAAATACAAAAGGCAGAATACAAAGAAAAAGGGGGGGGGAGCATGGGGGCTTAGTCTATTAACTCTTTCTCAATAGTGTCCTCCTGGGCTGAATGAAGGTCTGTCTAGAATAGTGCTCTTATGAGCCGGATGCAAAAAATAAAAATAATAATAATAATAATCATACGAACAAACACTTCACCTTGCCAGCCTGCCTCCTATTCTTCTTCTCACAAAGATACTTCCATGCCAGGGAGGTCTAGGTATATTAGTATAATTAGATAGTAAAAAAGGAAATCATCTTTAAAACCTCAATCATACATACTGTACTTGACTTACAAAGGATCTCCACTCCCGTCTGTTCAGGGCCAGTGTCTCGTACCAGTGTACGTACTACACTACAGAGAATATAAACAAGCAGCATTCCTGCATTGGTCAGTGCTCTCATCTAAATGAAGGGCAAAACAAACCTAACTGTCCAACATCTGGGACACGATCATTAGACAGAGGGATTTCACTTTGCAGCAGCAGCTTGGCCGAAAGCCTCACGGCATGCATCCACAACTGAAGGCTTGACTAACTTTTCACCCATGCTGAAGCGAGCTTTGGACTTGGAGAGGTGAAGGACGAGAAGGTAAGGTGGTTTCATTAAACTATTGTTGTTGGTCAGGCTCTGCAGAACTTTTGTTTGGTTGGCTATTCCATCTTTTTTTCTAAAAGAAAAAAAAGGAAAAACAAGAAATCTCTGGCTTATCCTTGAAATGTGCCTGCTTTGTCTCCAAATGTCGACACTATTTTTTCTGCCTTATTTTAACAGACAGTGAACCGAGAGGCAGGAAATGCAGTAGAGAGAGAGATAGAAGGGATGAAAACGAGCCTCGGGTTGGATTAGAACCCGGGCCAGCTGAGGAAAGGGCTATAGACTTATTTATGATGTACTCACCAAGTGAGCCTCTGAGGCGCCCAATGTCTATGCCTTTTTGATGGTTGCATTGCTTTATTACTCAGACAGACCTGGCAGATGACACAAATGGGCTTTGATGTGTGCCTGTTTTCCTGTATGTGTCTCTCTCCAAGTGTCATATACACTACAGTACAGTATATCCGCCATCCAAGCTAGGCAAATTGCATAATTTGCTTGATGTGAGTGTGAAGAGAGGTTTTAGTACACAACACATCAAGAGGCTTCTGGCTTTTTACTCTGTCCCATGTGAGCTGTGAGATGCACAGCATGTGTATGTGTACGAGCAGTGATGGAAAAGGTACTCACATTCTTTACATAAGTAAAAGTACCAGTAAGACTCCCTAATCGGGGGATCACCTTCTGCGCAATGCACAGTGGGACTTTGGAAACTTGTGGATATACGGCTGAAGTGGTTAATGTGTGTTTTGTAATAATACTCAATATCTACAAAGTAACTTGTAACTAAAGTTTTTAACTAATTGTAGTGGATTAAAAGTACAATATTTGCCTCTGAGATGTAGCGGAGTATACTGTAAGTACTGAAAATTGCAAATACTCCAGTAAAGTAAAAAATACCTCAAATGTGTACTCAAGTACTGTACTTAAGTAAATGTACTTAGTTACTTTACAACACTGTGCACGAGAGTCTACTCTATATGTGACTGTTGAGTCACTGGTGGTTCGTGATAAGTGCATCTGTGTTTTATTTGCCTGGCGTTGCCAGCCTCTATCACACACTTCGTTTTGGGAAGAGAGTCTGGGATTTCAGGAAGAGTTTTCATTTCTGGGGTTTGCCCCAAACCACGTGCCCCAAGCTTACAGAAACCACGTGCCCCAAGCATACAACCCTGATTGGCCAACCCTTGAAGCTGTTTGAGGAAATAGAATCTCAATGGATCGGTGCCAGACCGTACTACAACACCACTACCGCCAGGGGGTGGTGTTGTGTTCGGTCTGGTTTATTAACCAGGCAAGTGTTTTATTGTCTCCGCCAGGCCGAAGGCATGGGGAGACTATGTTTTTTTTTTTGCATGTGTGCATGCATCCCCTGCATGTGTATTCACACTGACTGCACACATTCATTCAGGGAGGCGGGACGTGCAGAGAATGTTAGAGAGGCAGGGGCTGGAATTTCTAAAAGGGCCTTTTGGTGAAAGTATCGAAAATAGCAGACCTCCAAGCTCACAACGCGTCACAGCGCGTTGTGAGCTTGGAGGTCGGCTATTTTTGATGCTTATACCACACTGAACTAAGCATCATCAAGTCAATACTGGAGACGTGGCTTAACGCCATGGATTTCGACAGAGAGGGCAATTCTTTCAACATAAGATGCTGCATTCAAGTTCAGGAGAGTTTGGACAAGGAAATGTTCTTGAATGCTGCCTTCAGGTATGGCATTGAAAGAGGGCATTTGCATTTCTTTCACCATAGTAAAAACTGCATTCATGGTCGGGAGATCTAGATGGCACTTTTTACAGACGGCTAAAAGGGCAGGGGCTTAAGCCCCCTTTGATGTCTCTGTGTGCACGTGAGGGCCCATGAAAAAGCTTGTTTTGCCAGAAAAATGCCTAATTTCCCTCAAACAAAATCGACCATCGCCCTCTGCTATCCTCTCCTATCCCCATTCTCCACCCAGTCTGAGTCCCAGATTTACTACAAAGCATGACTCCTCTTTCACTCTAATAGCTCTCATTCTCTATTAGTCTCCTGCGCCGGGGAGAAGAGGTAAATACTTAGTTAGAGGTATAGTTATTTCACACTCTCTTCGATCTGCCTGCTCTTCCCAACCGGAAAATATTTCAACAATACAACGGTGTGCATGCCATGCGCGCGTGTGTTCACTCCTTTGAGATATCTTTTGTCACTACATTTGCACATCATGAAATGTGTTATCTGCATTTACCCATCCAAGTTATTAGCAAATATGTTTGATATACAATATGGTACTACACACCCCTGATTTAAACCTGATGAGAATGGTGCTTTAATTGAATTTATTTTTCGACTTATTTTTGCATTTTCAGGATATCTTTATAAAGCGTGGGATAGGAGGAGAAGGGTGACTTATAGGTGATGTCAACTTATTGTTTACCATGAGAAATGTCACAGCTTGTACACATTTTTACGGTCTAGAACGTAAAAATGTGTCATCATGATGTCATCATGCTCTGATGTCACTGTGATGTCAGGGGAACCACTCTACCAGAATGGGTTTGCCGCTCTGACATCACGCACTGGCTTCATTGTGATGTCACACTAACAGAATCCCTTTTATGGCCCTGAGGCGTCTTACTAGTATTCTATGTGCAGGTATATATGAATGTACTGTGTATGTGTCTAGTTCAAAATCAGGTTGTTGTGACCGAAGGTCACAGTTTACTATGAGAAATGTCACAGCTTGTATCTGTCCGTCCATGTTAGACGTACACATTTTTACGGTCTATGGGTTTGCCGCTCTGACATCATGATCTTGTGAGTGTGTTTTGACTTCTGGCCTCCTAAACCCATTACACATACAGATCAGATGCAATCCCCTTGTTGTCCCTCCTTAGTGTACATGTTTGCACCCTTTGAATGAGGGCCAGCACCAAATATGTTAACAGAACCTATTGTGCACAGGGCGCAGTGAAATGTGCTTTAAAACGGGTAGATGCTACATGCTTACTCTAGTATTCTAGAAATGTAACTTTCAGTTACTTTTGGGTTACTTTGCAAAAGCAAAAACTTGAACTCAAAGGAGGGGAGACAAAGCAGCTGTCCTCAAATGCATCTGTGAGGGTGTTGGATGAGCCAGTCAGACTATTAGTTTGCCAGTCCGTTGGCCAGCCAGCGAACCGGTCAGTCAGTCAAGTGAGTCAGGCCAGGGGAATGAAGGAGTTCAGGTGAGGCAAAAAGAGAGCGTGGGACAGAGAAAATATCACAAAGCCTAACCTGTTGCTCAGAGAAGAGAGCAGGCCAGAGACATATGAGGGTATGAACCACAATGAGGTAACGAGGACTGTCTTACCCCAGCCCCAATAAGATTCTATGTTTCACTCCTTTCCTTTCCTGCTATTTTTTCTCTATTCCTCCACCTCTCCCCTTCCATGCCTTTCTGTAGCACATAACTCCTAAACTTTGCGAGTCTCCTCTCTGTCTCTCTCCATCCCGAGGTCACACTTAACACAGACATTGGATTCCTCCTGTGTGTCCAGCTGCTGTGGAGACCCCCTCCATCTCTGAGCTGCTGTTGAATCCAAATCTCACATCACTAACAAATTGGCTTTTCAGACATTAATTAGCTACAGACCCTTTTCCAGACTGATGACCACAGTTTCTTTTTTTAATTACACACCTGCTTGGACAAGGGTTTTCTTTTAAAGGTCATGCAATTTGCCAACTGGCCTTCTGGGTCACTGTGTCGAGAGGTAAGATTATCTCAAATCGCTGTATGTATCTGAAGCATTGTGGTGCTTCAGTACATGCTGTGTTTGGGCTTAATATTACAGCTGGGACTGTGTTCTTCATTGTCCTTTCCAGAGTTTTTCTCACATTCAAATTCAGTTTATTTGTAGTGCTCTATTGAATACTTCCAACTGGTCACGATTGTCTTGTGAAGTGCCATTATTATTCACTTAAGTGTGCATTCATGACAGCTTTTATGGCCCCTTCACTGGAATTGCCAGTCAACACCTTTTAGGTTGTTAGTGATGGCACTTTATTTGCCTACAGTTCAATGATCATGGTCATTTTCATGCTTCAGCATGTTTACTTTCGCACGGGGAAAGTGTTACTATTGTGCGGACTGTCATTCATTTGCATGTTGTAACTTGTTCTGTGCAGAACCTAGGGCAGAAAATAGGTGAGCGTAAACCTTTTTGTGGACTGATTTATGTATTTGCCCGTGTCTGCTGTCATTGTCATTCAAAGATTAATAATTTAGTGTCCGCTGGTAAGGTGATTTACAAGCATTGTTTTTACAATAGCCAGTATGTCAGGAGATGAGATGCCAGATACCAGGGACATTGCATGTCAAACCTCTGCTGACATAAGGCATGTCTAGTCTGTGCAACACTGCTAGGAAGCCTGAAAGATTACAGAACGGGTACACATTATTGTGTATCATTATTTTATGCTTTAACTATTGAAAAATAGCAGATATACAAGCTCACTGCGAGCTTGTAGATCTGCTATTTTTGAAAAATCGTGTCTTTTGAATCCTTCTAGGACTTTGAAAAACCCTATGTTTCTATGTCAGCAATCTGGCAAAGGTCCTTTTCACTTAACTGGAGCTCAGTTAGTCTGTTCTTGAGAGACTACTATGTCAGTGGTTCTCAAACCTTTTCATGTGAAAAATGATATTTATTTGGCCACAGACCAAAAATATTTAGTTCCAGGGACCACCCAGAAGCAAAATTTGAGTTAAAAATGTTCGCTTTGAAAATACATATAGTCAAAGATTTGCACACATTTTAACGACTTTTTCAAAAATAGCAGATCTACAAGCTCACAGCGCGGCACTCGGTGCTGCGCTGTGACCTTGTATATCTGCTAATGCACTGGTTAAAGCATTCAATAATTCTAGGCCTAAATGGGTTAAGGAGCAAGAGTGAGTGCATTTCTCTGTGCTCCTTTTTTCCATATCCATGCTGTAACCAATCTTTTGTTTTGTGAAAATTAGGTCCACAGTTGGCCTCCTCCACTCCATCCTCATTTCACCTTGAGGTGACCGACTCAACAGCCTACAATGAATGGTAGGTCTAAAAAGTATTTATGCTATTACTTTTCATAGTAATATGTTTCACTCCCTTTCAAACCTTCACCTTACACTCACCCAGGGGTGGACTGGGCATCTGGCATACCGGGCATATGCCAGGTGAGCCAACTATAAAAGTGGACCTATGGGCCCAAAAAATAAAACATAAAAAAATAAAAGATGTAGGCTAGTTAAAGTAATTTTTGGGCTGGGCGGCCACTAAGTGGATAGGGAAATTCCTTCAGTAGCACCGGCCAACAGAGCAGAGAGACATCACATGATTGGCCCACTGGCTTGTCTATCATTGGAATACTGGCCTAGTAGCCCAATCACAGGCTATGTGGCCCAAGAGTCCCACCCAAACATTTAACAGCATACAAGCCCGGTTGTGGTGGGCCGGTCTGGGCCAAGATGCCAGGGCTAATTGATGTCCCAGTCCGGCCCTGCACGCTCCAATATAAAAATGTGATGCTCCGATTACAACAGAAGCTGTCTTTTGATGCATGAATTGTTGATTGTGTGTGTGCCTGCGTGCATGTGTGTAGGGAGTATTTGGAGGATAGCATTCCCATAAATCCTAAATACATTTGAAAGATTAACCAACAGAAGATGGCAGACACGGCAGCTACAGTATGGCCTTTTACAGGTACATTATATTGGTATAATACTGTCTATTGGTCTGATTGGGCTACAATGTTTTAATATAACCCCCAAAAGGTCATTCTAATGCAGAAAATATCTTCCAAAGCCCAGGTAGAAGCTGCAATCACTTTCTGGTAGTGGGAAAACTTATTTTAATAGCACACATGGCCTTTTAGAGGTATATATCCACTATTGTATATTGGTCTGATTGGCTATAATGTTTGAAATATAACCCCCAAGAATTAAACCAAGCCAATTTGACCAGGTAGAAGCTGCAATTTCTGCCAGGAGGCTTTTTATGGATTATGCATGTATATTATGCAGATCAATAGAGAGGGAAAAAACATGATGAGAAAAAAATTAAAGACAGGAAATGCGTGTTTGAGACGGGAAACAACGAAAAATGATAACACAGAACACACACATATGGACGGAAGCTTCTTCAATTCCTTCTATTCGGCCGCACCACACTGAATACAGCATGGAACATTATCAGTGACCAGAGGAATCCCTGCTTTTCCCACTAACCATCTCCAAGTTATTCATTGCCACAAATTCAGATTATGATCCTCAAATCGATGTTTCAGTGAGCACTACTTTATAATTCATATCAAACTTGGGATGGCTTCTTCCACCTGAGATCTTGCAGTTGCAAAACAACGTAATTCTTTTGAGCGGTGCGGGCTACTCATGGAGCCGGCTTCTTATTTTTCACCCTGAAGTGAGGAGTTTCACCAGGAGAATATAAAATGTGCAGAGGCTCATGCTATTTGACACAGTTCCTTTCTCTGCGGAGCAGGCGCTTCGAACAAACAGTAGGAGTCACTTTTCAGCAACAAGGACATAATCCCTTGGTGGGCTAAGTGTTTTCCCCTATACTTCCCTCCTGGATCCTGGCTTTGGGAGAGAGGATCTTCTTTATGTTCATGAATATTGATCGTGCTGTCCAAAACGATAGCTATAGCCTACTGTACATGCAAGTTGGGGAATTTACATTTTCCTTTTTTAGCATTTTAAGCATTTGGCCAGTATAGCACTGTCCCGACTAACAATGAGCGAGTAAGTGGGGCTCAATGTCTTTTCAAGGACAGTTAGCTGTGATGGACATCAACTTGGCTGCCCCTGGATCAAACCTGTCACATTTTGGCCACCAAGACCAGCCCCTCTCTATACTGTCAGTAGTTTGGTCTTCCCCTGAGCAGACTCTGTCATACACAGTACCTAAGAGACCAGAGAGGCAACGTTGTTTTATTCTGCCCTACACTAATATATCTTTCACCCACACTACCATTAGATAAGGGCGACTGTTCGATCATGTGTGTGTGTGTGTGTGTGTGTGTGTGTGTGTGTGTGTGTGTGTGTGTGCGTGCGTGCGTGCGTGCGTGCGTGCGTGCGTGCGTGCGTGCGTGCGTGCGTGCGTGCGTGCGTGCGTGTCTTCAGCCATCCATGGGAGCCAGTAGAGTAATGAAGCATACTGTAGCTCTCTACTTTGTCATAAATGAAGGCCGTGTTTGCCCAGCCATCCCCATCTCAACCCCCATACTTTCCATCTACCCCCTTTCTCCTTGCCCCTCTTTGTCTTGGCTCATCCCTGAAGAACAGCACAAGTGGACCTCCGGGAGTGTACGCTTTGTTTGTGTGCGTGCGCGCGTGTGTACAGTATCTGTGTCGATATGTACGTGCACATCACTTAGACGATTGACCTCCACTGAACAGAGATCTGTCTGGGGGATAGAGCAGGGTGTTATAGGGAGTGTGTGTGCCTGCCTGTGCATTTGAGACGTAGGAGATAACCTTAAGGGGAGAGCGAAAATAGAGGTGGGTGCCCTAAAAAAATAAAGAATAACGTAAAGAAAGAAAAGAGAGGGGGAGAATGACAGTTTTGTTTTTCCACAATTATTTGGAGCCTCTTTGTTATTATGACTGGGCTTGCTGAGGGCAGTGTTGCACTAGCTCGCGCACGCGTGTGCGTGCGTGTGCGTGTGTGTGTGTCTGTGTGTGTGTGTGTGTCTGTGTGTGTGTGTGTGTGTGTGTGAGTGCTTGCGTGGTTTGTGTGTGTGTGTGTGTGTGTGTGTGTGTGTGTGTGTGTGTGTGTGTGTGTGTGTGTGTGTGTGTGTGTGTGTGTGTGTGTGTGTACAGTACGTGTGTGCGTGTGTGTTCTGAGCCTAGAGACCATCAGACTATTCGCTAGTCACTCTATCAGGGCTCACAGTGTATAGGCCTAGAAGTCTTTGAAAGTCCTTGAAGTATGTTTTTCGTATCTGTGGTAGTGTAGGGGACATTCTGTGTCTATGTCCTTCAGTCACTGTGGACTTCTAGTGTTCTTCTTTGGCAATTCTGGTATCCATGAAGCTATTCATTTTGTTGAATGTCAAAACGTTAAGTTGAAATTGTCTTTTCATGGTGCACACATTTATCACCATGAACAGCTTGAACAGCCATGCCTACAGGGGTTTCAGTGGAGCCGATACCAATATTAGGGAGTGAAGAATTCCAGTATTGATATATCAGCCGATGTTCTTCTAAGTTATATATAATACATTTTTGCAGTAGTATACTTTGTTTTGGGTATGATGGGGAAAGGAGCATACTGTTAATGTAGTGTAGTTGGAGCAGTGTGTGCAATCTGTGCATGTATGAGTGAAAGAGGGGAGTTGGTGAGAAAGAGAAACAAGATTTTTGATGACAAGGATGATTGTGGGACAAGTGAAAATAAAGCTTGCATCCCAGCAGACCATCTCAATCATCAAGAACAAAACTGACTCTAAAGAACAACAGGGCAAGTATAGCTAAATTGATTACACGCACAGGATTACCAGTCACAATGTCTGAATATTCTGACTTTCTTCTTATGATGGAAGCAGTAGATAGAAGACTGTTCAAAGAAAACTACAATGAGAGACTTCATATCTTATTCAGGGAGAATGCATATCTTATTCAGGGAGAGCAGGCTTAATGCTAATTACATTTTATTTCTATGTGAGATGGTCTTCTGTGAAAAAGCAAGGCCATATTCTTATTTCTTTTAAATGAAACATTGTTTCGTTCGTATTTGATTGTGTTTCATATTACAACAGTTCTGTGTCTGTATTGCACATTCAAACCTTGAAACCATGGCCTGGGCCACAGGGTAGTGCTCCAGGCACCTACCTTTGCTGCGTGTCACCCCCCCCCCCCCCCCCCCCCCCATCTCTCCCCGTTTCCTGTCAGCCTACTATCATCTATCAACAAAGGCAGAAGAAGCCCCAAAAAAGATCTTAAAAAAAAGGGGAAAAAAAATTGAAACCAGTCCAGAACCGATTATAAATGTTCCCAATGACATCGGAAATACTGTATCTAGAAATACATTTAAACAATGCCTTACACTTAAACTAAAGTTGAAATGATCCACTGTAGATTTATTTGACTAAAGTTCAATGATATTTAGTCAACTAGAGAACAAAACTAAAATTAAACCAATACGTACATGTATGACAACTAAGTGATATTTTATTCAAACGGCTGACTAAAACTAAATCAAATTTTGCTGTGAAATTCTCTCACAACCTACTAGACCAAGCACCGTACAATTTCTGTCAAATGTGCACGCTACCAGCATTCCAAGTACACAATTCCCTAAATTCGAATCACCAACAACAATGTTTTTGTAGATCCATAATACTGAACATGTCAGCGAGGCTGTGGCCACAAGTCTGCCACTATGTCTACTACTACAATCCATCCATCCATCATCAACCACTAATCCGGAATCGGGTCGCAGCTAGGGGTAACACTAACAGTTCCATCAGAGATTTCCAGTGTTCCCTCTCCTGCGCAACACCACTTAGCCACTTCTTCCTGGGGGATCCCCAGGTGTTCCCAGGCCAGGTTGGAGATGTAATCCTCCATTTGGTCCTTAGTCTGCCAGGGGGTCTGCTCTCAGTGGGGCGTGCATCAAGGACCTCCCTAGGGAGACGCTCGGAGTCGAGAGGCAATCGTATTCCATATTAGATGCATGAACCACCTAACCTGGCTCCCAATTAAGCGAAGGAGCAGCGGTTCTACTTGAAGTCTCTCTTGGGTGACTGAACTTCTCACACTATCTCTAAGGGAGATGCCAGCCACCCGTCTGAGAAAACTCCTTTCAGACGCTTGTACCCACGACCTTATTCTTTCGGCCCACACTTCGTGTCCATACTGTAGGTGAGATTAGGAACGAAGACGTTTAGTGTTTTGTATGGTTCAGCCATAATACTGGTTTTTGACCCATATTATTTCCTTACACACAACTTTGCATGCCAGCATTTCTGCCACTATCTGGGGCTTCAAGATCTCCATCAATAAATCTCACTGAACTGTCATCCCTATAAATTGTTTGCAGCATTTGTTTTAGTGTCCATAAGGTTTCTTAGATGTAGAAAGCACAAACAGAATGGATGTCATATACGGATAAAGACATTTAGAGTTTTGTGAGCATGTTAAGAATTTAGAATAGTTTGTCAGTATACCATCACTGCGAGCCTAAAGGCTGGGATGTGTTGAACGGGAGGAGTATAGGACAGAGGTGCTACATCCTCTCGTGGGAGCTCCTTCCTTACTGGTAGGTGAGCCGATAGGGCACAACAACACAAAAATGTCTACTCATTTAGAAAAGAAAAAAGGAGGGTTAGGTTAGTTAGTGGGCCTTCTTGAGAATGTCTGGCTACACAAAACTACAATGAAACAATTCAGATCAAAAGGAGATTAAAGATATTGAAGTAGTCTAATCCACTCCACTGGCACTACTGGTTTCCAATACTGTAGAAAGCTTAGAAGGAAGTAGACAGTTCATGGAAGGCACGAGAAAGGCCTTCATGGGATTTGATCCTATAGAACAGCTTGAAGTATATGTGGATCTGGGAGAGTGTTTTTTGCAGGTCTTCAGTCCGAGTGTATCAAAAAAGCAACTGGGTTAAGCACTGTTGGTCCGACAAGTTTAACATTCACAAGGTTAGCATTCACCAGCGTCGGCAGGTTAGCATTTCACCAGGTTAGCATTCACCATCGTCAGTTTTACTGAGGTTATGGTTAGGGTTAAGGTTAGGCTTAGGTGTATCTCCGTCCCCCCGACTTTCGGCACCTCCGCGCACCCAATCACAAGCTTCCGCTGCCTTAACCCAGTTGTTTTTTTGATACACTCGGACTGAAAGACCTGCAAAAAACACTCTCCCGTGTGGATCTGTATGCAGAGGTCTTACTTCAGGTCCATAAGTTCCCCTCACAGGAAGGATAACTTGGAGTTAAGGGGATTGATTCAGGAATTGAAGTCAGCACAATGCAGTTTTTGCAGGTTTGAGCTCATGATTACCGGTATGTCCACATGTGTTGCACACCTTGCAAGTGTGAGAGAATGCACTGTGCCTGTGGGTCAGTCGGTACTGGGGTGTTATCGAGGAGCAGATTTGGCTGCGCAGTAGCCGCCAGTGAAAGAACTAGGCTAGCTTGTGTTTAATAAAGTCGTGAATTATGCACACCAATAAGCAGGGCTTGAAGATGAATATTTATGAGCAAAGAGAAGGGGGGGGGGGGGGGGGGGGAGATCATTATGGTGCAGTGTCAGTGCACTCTATATGATTTGTGCATGTGTGTGTGTGTGTGTGTGTGTGTGTGTGTGTGTGTGTGTGTGTGTGTGTGTGTGTGTGTGTGTGTGTGTGTGTGTGTGTGTGTGTGTGTGTGTGTGATTGGAAGAATCATTCAAGAATAAATATATTACACTCAATGTTTATATATGTTGGTGTTTATTTTTTACTAAGTTTGCTCTGTCTTTTTGTGGCTGGCTGTCACTCCCAGTGTTGGGGTGTTGCAAGTGGAATTAATAGCTTAACTACAATTTCCAATAGCGTGTGGTAGTAAATGGTGCATTTATATACTGCCTTCATGGCACTTTATAGAAACTAGTCCTTGCCCGTTCGAACGGGCTTATGGGCTGTGCACAGTATATGAGGGATTGAATGTAGGAATCTCAGAAGTACTGTTGGAGAACCCAGACATGCCAGCTTGTGGCTGCTACCATGGCGGAGACGCATGCACAGTACAGGTGGCGGTATCAGTGATGTCAGTTATCTCCAAATTTGGGCACTGTTTAGTATCAGTGATGTCAGCATGCATGTATATCAGACAGACATTCGGCCGTTTATTAGTAGGATTGTGCATTAATTCACTCACACAGCGGAGGACATGCAAGGCAACGAACCTGCACATCGGGAGCAATTAGGGGTTCAGCGTCTTGCTTAAAGACACTTTGACACCTCTGGGGGAGCCCAGGATCGAACTGGGAACCTTCTGGTTGCCAAGCAGCAACTCTACCCCGGAGCCACTGCCACTCCTGTACAACTATTTAAAAATCTAGTGTGTAATTCTTTCCTAAATTATCAAGGTAGCTTGGACATCTACTCAGCCCTGGCAGCAGAAAGAGCTCTATTATGTTGGTCAGTAATGTAATTGCATGGTAATGCAGATAAAAGCTCTTTTAAAATGTTGCTGGTTAAAGAAACAATCTGTAAGGTGTATGCCCTACCAGGGACTCAAACCCGGGTCTTCCATGTGACGGCTAAGGTTTTCAACTGATATGCTAAGACAGCATGGCAACTTGGGCAAGGGAGATTAGCTTCAGGTAATACCTCTCATCAAGCACTAGTGTTCATACCCAAACACAAGGTCACAATCTTTCAATAGAACCACAGAGGATGTATTGTAGTAGTCGACTCAGGGTGACATGCGGTCGCGCCAATTCTTGGCCATCTGACCAGTGATGTAAATTGGACCAGTTACCCATATATGGAGATCCATGTACTGTATATAGTACATCCCATTTATGCCCTGTTATGAACCAGCAGCACAGATATGGGCTGTCTTCCATGGGCATTCCCATATGAAGTCCTGTTAGATATGGGCTTTTGATGACATCAGGGATCTCCATATATGGGCATAAAAGGGATTTTGTTAGAGTGGTTCCCATGACATCACAACATACAATATATTTTATGCCCATACATGGAGATCCCTATCTGAACCAGCCACACAGATATGGGTCATGTCTTGGCCATCTGGCCAGTGATATATATATCGATGACATCAGGGATCTTCATACTGTATATGGTTATAAAAATGATTCTGGGGGATACCCATATATGGACTTTTACATAGGTGATGTCACCTGTGATGTCACAGTGATGTGTCAAGGGAACCAACACATAGACTGTAAAAATGTGTACACACACGGAGACAAGCTGTGACATTTCTCATGGTAAACTGCAACCTTCGGTCGCAATTAACATATTCTACCATAAAGATTGCTCAAAATAGAAATGTATTTACTACAAAGTTTCTGTGACACAGAGAAACCCCATATTCACATGAATTGCCAATGTCTTTCAGATTTGTTGCTCATGAGATCGAATTGTGGCAATAACGTTTTTGAAATTAAGTCATAGGTATAGCACTTTTCTAAGTAGATTTAACTTGGCTTAACATTTTGCTGAGTGGTTACTTTGCTGTAGCATTGCCATTTTCAGATTACCCTCCCCAACATTCTTCTGCAGTCCACTCCCGGTCTCTGAACAAGCTCGATATTATCCTCTTCTCTCCAGTTGACTCCTTCCCATCACCTCTGAAGCTCCTTTCATCCATCCACAAAGTTCTACCTCCCCTCACCACCACCACTCTGCCTTGCCCTTCTCATCAGACTCCTACCAAACTCCCATCCCCCTGCTTGGAAGACAGCACAGGACTTACATTTTCATGTAAGAAGGCCTCTTGCTGTTTCAAGTGCTCTCTTCCAAGCCTTAAGGACATCCTGGGCCAGCCTTCTTCATCCTAGTAGCATGTATCTCTATGGATAGAATGTCTATTAATGACACACTCCATTGGTGCAAGCAGAGCAAGTGCGGAGGTTCTCATCTAATCACCAACATCTTGTTGTTTCCCCCGCAAGCCAAAGTTTTCTCTGTATCATGTTGAGTCTCAGCAGATACATCTCATAATAGCGTTAACTGTATAGTAGCGGTAAACCAGTCGTTTAAAATATGTTGAAGGTAGACAGTAGACTGTAGACAGGGCATAAAAGCTGCACTTTGTAACTTTCCTCTTCTACCCCGGTGATGAACCCGGTTTCTCGCGCAAGCACTGCCATGTTTTTGAAGCTTATCTATATGACAATCCTGGTGGTTTTTAGCACTATGCTTTTCTCTAAAGGATCTAATAGCTTTTTACCCTCAAACGTTACGTTAAAGAGGTGGTGCCATAGTTTTGTACTTTTTCTGTTTTTCATGTGTCTAGGAGGTTGAAAGTACTTTATTAGACCCCCTGGTGTGTGTTTTTTTTGAGAAATGATGTATTCTCTTAGTATTTGTTTGTTTTCTCTTGGAGGCTGCCACCTTGTGGTGAAAAGTGTCAGTTAAAAAACACAGATACTAAGTGTGTCACAGTATCAACTCCTCCCCTATTTACCATTCACCCAACACTGTGGGGTGTGGCTATATCAGCTGGGTCACCACCCACCATGCCATCCATGCATACTTAATGAACTGGGGGTGTGGCCACATAAAAACCCTAACCTAACCCCAATTTTAACCCCAATCTTTCTGTATACTTTTTTGGAAAAAATCTTCCTCCTAGTATAATCATAAATACCTGATAATCATGTTTTATAGGGGGGGGAAATCATGGCACCACCTCTTTAATAGTGCCTGTCACGGGGCAGCCGTGCCCGTGCCCTATATACACCTGACTGCGTTTTATAATATGCAAGGACTAATGGTTTTAAACGTGGTGTATTGAACTGCATATTTATTTATTCACTGTCAGCTAATTGTCTCTCCTGCTCTGCTGATGG
>NC_137810.1:21297436-21509936 GCF_963921795.1 Nannobrachium achirus | reverse complement strand
ATGATTATTGTTAAATTAAACGTTCAGCTCTAGTGAAAAAAGAAAGCATAAAAAACAGCCAAATTGGAGTTATTACATTTTTACAGGACAGCAGCCATATAACATTTAATATTTTCTTTTCAAGTTGACTGAGTCGTTACCTGATGTCTGCTGCCCCTCGTTAAAATTACATTACATAAAAATAACTATGCTTCTCTTCAACCCCCCACACTCTCTCTCTCTCTCTCTCTCTCTCTCTCTCTCTCTCTCTCTCTCTCTCACTCTCTCTCTTTCTCTCTCTCTCTCTCTCTCTCTCTCTCTCTCTCTCTCTCTCTCTCTCTCTCTCTCTCCCCCTTTCTCTTCCCCTCCCCCCTCCCCCTTTGCCCTCTTTCCACCTCAGTTCTGGCCAAAACAGCGAAGCGCCATCAACTGTTTTCCGCTCCATAAAATATCTATAAGGGAATTTTTCGGGCCTGTTACTCTCTCCTGCCACCGTCACCGCTCGGCAGCAGTGATGGTGGCACTTTATTATGGGGTCTCTGAGGGGTCCATTTCCACACATCCTCTGGTCGCCCCCTTTTGGCTCACAACAGAGCACTGTCTCATTACACTTTTTGAGACAAAATCCTGGCTGTGCACATATTACTGCATATTCTATCTTTACTGTATATATAGTTACTAAATTATTCTCCCTTCCCCCCCACCGCCCATTGCTGCTGAAAGGTTTCACTTTACTTGTCTTTTCTTAAATGTGCATAGTGCACGTTTTCAACAAAAAAGATAATTACAGTACATTAATAATAAAGCTCTATATTCCGATCATTGCTGTAGTGTGTTGGTTGACGCTACAAAGATCATTTATCCAGTTCCAATTTTGTCTGTTAAGTGATGAGCTGGAGAAACTGGAAGACAACTATAACTGAACAAGCACTACTGCAATGATTGCCATGAGAACATATAGTGCTATTTATGTATTTAAAGCAGCACTATGTATCTTTCCTCTTCTACCCTGGATTTGAACCCGGTTTCCTGCGCAAGAGCTGACATTTTCTTGAGCTAATAGAGCATGCCTGCTTGCTCAGGGGCAGTGGCGTCAGTTCAGCAAAAGCTAGGGTAGGGCAAAGATGGGAGTCCTCATGGAAAAGAGGCATTCAATTTTGTATAACACGGTTCTATTGTGAAAATAGAAGATCTACATGCTCACAACGCCTCGCGCTGCGAGGCGTTGTGAGCATGTAGATCGGCTATTTTCACAATGTCTGAAAGAGAACTAGTTTTGTTCAGGTTTTTTTACACAGGTTTCTACTTTTTCTTGGGCTGGATATGGCAGCCTGGAACGGTTGTTCAAGTGCAGCTAAACTTGGCATGTTAGTAAATGTGCCACAATTAACAATAATGCATTGCACCTGTGCAGCTGACTTGCGGAACCTGGGAATATACCATTTTGTCAAGATGGGGAGAATACAAGTCTGGAGAATATAATCATAATACCTTGTTAAATTTTGCATTTGTAGTTATTTTACTGTAATTTAACAACATAATAACCAGCGCAGATAGACAAAAAGACATTCATGGATTTTTATTTAAAAGTAACTTTTATTCTCCACCCTGGACCCAGGGTATGGCAGCTGCATACCCCTGCCATACCCAATTGACGCCCCTGCTCAGGGGATAAATGTAATCGTTGTGGCAGATCCTGATTCTAGGTGAAACATGGCCTTTGACACGATCTGACTAAATGTCTCAACAGAAGAGCATGCATGGAGACAAAAATATCGTATACTCATGTCTCATGCGTGCTGTCTGTATGTATGTGGGTGGGAAAGTTGCTCCCTGTCGCGGTGGCAACGTACGCCTTGTTATTTATATCAGGTCCACTTGTTGGTGGTGAAGTCAGTGGGAATGCTGCTCCCTCATTGGCTAAAGGCCATGCCTTTGTATTGTCAGCCGAAAACCAATAAGGCTAACCATCGTCAAAGAAACGGCGCAAGTAATTACCAGTAAGATGCCTAAGGGCGACAACATAAAACATATGGAGACATGTTGTGAGACCCCAAACATGCTTACTCAGTTATTCATTATGTGAAAGTCCTATGACGTCTATGACATCCGACATCATACATACCATCCCTTTTATGCCCATATATGGAGATCCCTGTCTGTAGAACCAGCCACACAGATATGGGCTGTCTTGGCCCACATTTTGCTGTTTGCGCGTGAATGAGTGAGTGACTCATAAACACTCTTTAATCTCGAATCTCCCCTCCAGTGGACAAGCAGCTGAGCTCTACATGTTGTAGATCACGTTCCAGTCACAGATAAGGCCCACAGTGCTTGTGTTAAACCCTTTTATAGGCAATATTAGATAGAATTTGTTCATATCTTGTGTGATATATGAAGCCTGATGTGATTATCAATCACTGGTTCTCTATGAGAAAGGTCACTGGGCGCTTTAAAGTACTGCACTCTGTGTGTGCACTCTGTGTGTGCACTTTTGTGTTGTTTGTGTGTGTTTGTTTGTGTGTGTGTGTGTGTGTGTGTGTGTGCGTGCGTGCGTGCGTGCGTGCGTGCGTGCGTGCGTGCGTGCGTGCATCTATGCCAAGACTAAATGTCCTCATAAGGACAGTAAAAGTACTCAAAGGTCAGGCATCTAATATGTATTTCAAGCTTTTGCTTGCGTGAGGGTTAGCAGTGATCCTGTAACAGAGTTTTCTGCTAGTGCTGTGTGAGCAGTGTGTTAGTGGTCGTTCAGCCATACAGTAAGTCTATGAAATGTCTCAAGTTCACATTTTCAGACTGTTTGTAGAAAAACCATGTGACCTACTGTCATAATGTAAATGTTTCGGGGCGTGTCAACACATCTTTAAAGGCATACCGGTATGTTCTTTTTTGTACAGGTACAGTTTTACTGTTGATTCTTATTATTAAACCATTACATTTCAACCCATACTTATCAATTATGTATTTATTAATTACTTTAGTAGTTCAATTACTTATTTATGCATTTTAATGAACTGATCATATTTATTTATTTATTGTAATAAGTTGTACAAATTCATTTTAAATGTGGGTTATCTACCTTTTATTATTATTCTTCCACTGTTTTACACATACTCGCTGTAATATCTCAACCACACAGTCGTTATTTTACGAAACAGGGCAATAAGTAGAGGGCTATGTCACCCTGCTTAAACACGAAACCCACAACCATTTGCCAAAGAAAGGGTTGTGCTATAGCAATCAATTGAATGCAAAACTTTGAACAGGTATATAATTCATGCCCTGATTGAGATATTGCAGTGAAACTTTGAGTCTTCGATGCACATACAGTATGAGTCTCCTCATGCCGAACAACTTTACCCATTTAGGCCTAGAATTATTGAATGCTTTAACCAGTGAAAAATAGCAGATCTACAAGCTCGCAGCGCGGCACAAGTGCCGCGCTGCGAGCTTGTAGATCTGCTATTTTTGAAAAAGTCATGAAAATGTGTGCAAATCTTTGAACATATGTATTTTTAAAGCGAACGTTTGTAACTCAAATTTTGCTTCTGGGTGGTCCCTGGAATGAAATATTTTGAGATGGGGGTCCGTGGCCAAATAAATATCAGTTTGGGGGTCCTTCACATGAAAAGGTTTGAGAACCACTGACATAGTAGTCTCTGAAGAACAGACTAACTCCAGTTAAGTGAAAAGGACCTTTTCTTTGACGATGGCTCGCCAGATTGCTGACATAGAAATATAGATTTTTCAAAAAATCTTAGAAGGATTCAAAAGACACTAGAATCAGGTAAAAATTCTAATTTTCAAGATTTTTTCAAAAATAGCAGATCTACAAGCTCGCAGCGCGGCACTCGGTGCCGCGCTGTGAGCTTGTATATCTGCTATTTTTCAATAGTAAAGCATAAAATAATAATACACTATAATGTGTACCCGTTCTGAATGGGTTAATGGTCTGACTTTTGACCTCTGTCCTTTAGATCTCTCAGTCCCACCATTTTGAATTGTATGAAAAACTGTTCAAATCTATCTCCTCCTGGGATTTTTTTCGCAATGTGCACAAAACTTTCTACAAACCCAGTTGGAAAAATGTTGAATGTACAGGAAAAGATGAAGCCTACTGGGGCCAATGAATATTGCATTATTATTCTTTCCCTAACTACATGAATTCAGTGTCATATTTTTACGAAACCTTGCAGTATGGTTGTGGATCATGCCAAATACCGTTGAAGAAAAGAAAAAGAGTGGAATTTCTTTTCTTTTTTTTTTCAGTAGCTTCTACTTCTACTTTGTGTGAACAACTTCACACTATATTCTATGTGCATCAGTGCATTATAGTATATTCAACAAGTTATACTAATATATGATGAAGTTACTGATCAAGTTATACAATCAGTGTTTACAATAGAATCCCTTTTATGCCCATCAATATTAAGCCCATTTATGGACATATTGTGTCAGTTTAACCAGTGTGGTTGCGGCGACACGAGTCACACTTGCAAATTAATTCCGTCCGTGTCCCTTTTATGCCCATATATGGAGATCCCATTGCCGATGTCATCAATATTAAGTGCATCTGGGAATGCCCATGTTTTATATGGCCAGACAGAATTAATTTGCAAATCAAGACTGCTGACTATCATCACCTGGATCTCCATATATGAAGATCACAACACTGACCTCATCAAACCCTGGAAATCTGTACATGGAGACGACACCTATCATCACCTAGATCTCCATATATCTGACCTCATAGATATGGATACAGCTGACCTGTTCTGATGACACCAGCTCAGCAGAAGGGTATACATGCCAAAGCACCCATGTGCACGTGCCCATGTGCGCCACCTGGCGCTTTATAGGTCTTAATATATAAATGGTAAGATGGAAATCAGTTCCCAGTGGATTCCAAAAGACCACTAAACTGCTCCACAAGGCTAGTCCACAAGGCGCAAGCTGGTATATAAAAAGACTGTGTCATTTCTTGTTATTATTTTAAAAAAAATAAAAAATATTACCCAAAAAGCTAGATTTTCATGAATAGAAAAACTATTTAAACCTTGGCAGTTTTACAGCCCATCTTAAGTGTGACACGTTGTGATCTTGATGCTTTTTTAAAAATATTTGGATACATTTGAAACCTGTAAAATCCGTCAAATGGGACATTCTGCATAATGACTACTGGTACTTTAAGTATATAAAATAATATCAATACTTTTGTACTTTTACTCAAGTACATTTTGAATACCAGACTTACTTGTAAGTTGTAACTCTGCATTGTAGTATTGATGCTTTTACGCAAGTAAAATATTTGAGTTCCTTTTGCAGCTAGAGAACTAAGGGCCCACCATCGTATTAGCAGTGTTTTTAAAAGCAGGATTGTTACAGTGTTTCCCTGAGAGCCGGATGTTCATGGGATGGTGAATTTATGTGATGATCCACCTCTCGTTTTGTGTGCGAGCGTGCGCGCGCACACACACACACACACACACACACACACACACACACACACACGCACACGCACGCGCACGCGCACGCACACACACACACACACACACACACACACACACACACACACACACAAGCTGTTGGAGCTGCTGGCCGCACAAGGTGGCGAGGGAATAATGCTCACTAGGGCTGTCAAACTATTAAAAGGTTTTAATGATTCATCACACAAATTGCTGTGATTAATCATGATTCACGTCACATTTTAATCAAATGTTTTCAATCGTATAAAAGTATTTTTTTTAATTTGGAACCTATTAACACATTAATGAGGAATGCACACAGAAAAGTGTGTCAAATTAAATACTGTTCAATGGAGCAAATATTCATAAATAGATGTGAAAATCTAATAAATTGCATTTAAACACAAAAGACTAGTGTTTTGTCTTTGGACTCAACTCTAATCTGACAAACACACGGAAACATGCTCAGACTGTTTGATAGTCAAACATCTGTATTGGTTTCAGGCTTTAAAAAGAACAGAAGAATCTATAAATAAATTGTGAAACAACAGAACAGAGAAGGTGATATTATATATCGTCACTGTCGGACAGAAACCTTGTATCTCCAAGTTTCAAATTTGTAGGTTTTTTCGCAAGTAAAGCCCTGCATCATCATTCAAGGCTGTCGCACAAAACTAGTGAAAACAGCAGATCGGCTGTTTTCACTATTTTAAATCATTTTTAAAATGATAAATGCAAAACGAATGGTTTTGGACATACAGGGTTTCCACCCGACAACGACGATATGTGTGTTTCAAGTGGTCTTTACCTTTACAGTATATAACAGTGAACAAAAGATCACCTGAGTTTTGAAAGGTGCTAAACTGTCAGTGGGTCTTCTTGTCTTACTTCCAGAGTAGTGGACCGTCAAGTCACACCACACAAAAAACACTTCCGGTCATACACAAATAAAACCCATATTGACTCTATTCTCTTTATCTGACTATTAATACGCAAATCGGTGCGTGCGACCGTGCGTGCGTGTGCACGTGCGTGCGTCTGTAACGGTCCTTTGTAGTTACTATTGGGCACCGGTCTAGTTACTGTAATGTGAATTGTATTATTGTTACTCCTAGGGGCAAAGCTGTTTAGAAGAGGGTCTGTCTGTAGCCTATTGTAAGTCTATGAATCTGTCAGTCCGAGATTAATCTTGCAAATACTGTAGCTCCGCTCAGCCCCACATTTCATGTATTGTGCATTCTGCCAGTACAGTAGGCCAAGGAAGTATATCTCCCCATATTATTTCCACCTTTTTAGTTGTTTTTTTTTTAGTTTGTTTGAGTGAGAATTTACTGTAGCAGACACATCCGGAGAACAGCAGACAAGCTCACGTCGCGTCGCAGTTGTAGCCGTTGTGAGCTTGAAGATCACATTCGCCTGCGACGCCGGAACTGCCGCACACCTTCTGCGCAAAGCAAGATGGGACGTAGGAAACTTGTGTATATATTTTTGAAATATTAAGCTTTCAAAGGACGTCAATGGCGGTTGAACTGCGCTTGATACCTTTCCCAAATACACCATATGACTGACATTATAGATCAACTACTGAATGCAATGAGAGATCCACGTCAAGTTATTATACCCTGCCTTATATTAACGCGTCTACATGGAGACGATAAATCCAATTCTCCTTGTCATTCAAGGTTGTGTCAACAGCGGTTAGAGCCAGACAAACATGACTGGCAGCTTTACACGTGTCAATCACAATCACCTCTATACGCCAGCAATGACATGGCCTGTAGAGGGAGGGCGTAGGGTACACAGATGCCTGTCTGTGGGTGTGTGAGTGTGTGCATGTGCTCATGCATATTGTATATGTGCATGTATTTGCCTCCCTTTGCCCCACATACAGTATAAACTCTAAGTTCATCTCTTCATCACACATTCACTTTGATATTTCATGATATTTCTCTCTCTCTCTCTCTCTCTCTCTCTCTCTCTCTCTCTCTCTCTCTCTCTCTCTCTCTCTCTCTCTCTCTTTCAAATGAAGGAGGGAGGTGCTGAAGCCAAAACAAGCTGGTAATTGCATCCCTGTTGGACGGGGGGAAAGAGGGACATTGGGAGGAAGAAAAGCAGGGAGTGGAGATGGAGGTTAGAGACATTCAGCCGGGAGAGTGCACACACACACACACACACACACACACACACACACACACACACACACACACACACACACACACACACACGCACACACACACGCGCACGCGCGCGCGCGCGCGCACACACACACACACACACACACACACACACACACACACACGCACACGCACACACACGCGCGCACACACACACACACACACACACACACACACACACACTGTAAAAGCCACAATGTTCATTTAACTCGGATCGGAGAGTTACACATTGATGAATTAACACTGAGCATTTTACTGTGCAGTGGTGGCAGTCTAGGTCGAGAGAGATAGCACGAGAAGAGAGATAGAAATTGGAAGTGGTGGGAGCATGTGGATATTGCGACGTAGCATTTGTTCGACGTCACATTAGTTCAACGCTGGTGAATGCTAACCTGGTGAAATTGCTAACCTGCCGGCACTGGTGAATGCTAACGTGTGCACAGTATATGAGGGATTGAATGTAGGAGTCTCAGAAGAAATGTTGGAGAACCCAGACGTATCAGTGATGTCAGTCAACACCAAATTTGGGCACTGTTTCAGCATGCGGCTGTTACCATGGCGTCTACGCATGCGCAGTACAGGCGGCAGTATCAGTGATGTCAGTTATCTCCAAATTTCACCACAATTTCTGACATCACTGTTATGTCAGGGGAACCACACTAACAGAATCTCTTTTATGCCCATATATGGAGTTCCCTCATGTCATCAATATTAAGCCCATATCTAACAGGACTTCATATGGGAATGCCCATATATGGAGGCCACATAGGCCACTAACAGAATCCATATATGGCCAAGACTGATGGCCAAGACAGCCCATAACTGTGTGGCTGGTTCTACAGACGGGGATCTCCATGTATGGGCATTAAAGGGATTGTATGTATGATGTCAGATCATGTCATAGACGTCATAGGACTTTCACATAACGAATAACTGAGTAAGCATGTTTGGGCTGTCACAGCATATCTCCATATACAGTACATGGATCTCCATATATGGGTACCACCAGGGGTCTCCATATACAGTATAGGTAACTGGTCCGATATACATCACTGGACAGATGGCACCTTGCTAGATTGGTATACATATCCTGACAGGGAAAACACCCATAGGCTTCCATTCATATTCACAATCCTCTCTTTCAGGGCACTGTGATCTGTAACAGTTATCATCCATGTGCTCTGCGGTCCAACATATTTCAAATTGCAGGATATGATCTAACCAAGACTAAGTGATATTCTGTACTACTACAACATTATCCATATCTACAGTGTTATATTATGCTCTTGGTGGGCAGATGCATCATGTGTGACCTCTCAAATAAGGTGTCAATTTCCAACACATCCACTAGTGCAGGTAATGTGCTATAATATTTTACAACTTTATGAATGTATTAAAGAGGTGGGAATATCTTGTACCTTTTATGGAATGTTTGTGGGTGTACCCATGTGTTTGTTTTGTCACAGTGGAAAGGCTTCAGGCTGTATTTTCACTGTTTCACAAGACATGGTATCGAAACCAACAGTAATGAAGTTCTCCAACTCTAACCTACCGGTTCAGTGGACAAGAACCAATCAACTGTATCTGTGTTCCGACCATGTGCAACTGCCTGTGTGCGTGCGTGCGTGTGTGCGTGCGTGCGTGCGTGCGTGCGTGCGTGCATGCGTGTTCAGGTAGTAGGTCAGGTGGAGGATTTGCTGTACACATTGGACAGCTACATAAAGAAGAATGAATAGAAAGCTTAGGATCGACAGAGACAAGGTCAGTTGGGTGAGGAAAGTATTACTAGCACCTCTGAATCCAGAGCAACTGGTATAAGACAGAAAGCATCCTCTAGTATGCATACTGTAGGAAAAGGTATAAGACAGAAAGCATCCTCTAGTATGCATTGCATACTGTAGGAAAAGGTATAAGACAGAAAGCATCCTCTAGTATGCATTGCATACTGTAGGAAAAGGTATAAGACAGAAAGCATCCTCTAGTATGCATTGCATACTGTAGGAAAAGGTATAAGACAGAAAGCATCCTCTAGTATGCATTGCATACTGTAGGAAAAGAAGCAAGTGAATGTCACTCATAAGAGAATGTGAACATGGCTCAAGACTTTATGATTTATCAAGTGCTAGCAGAACCATTAGTTAGGGAACGTCTTTCATGATGTTTGTAGATCTGGTTAGAGAAAATAATCCATTTGTCATTTGTCACTGGCTCTATTGTAAGATATATCAGCAATTGAATATGTATAATTATCCTCATCCACTTGATACATATTCATTAATAGTGATTTTCTCATTTTGGTCTGACAACTGACATGCCAGAAAAAGAAGAAAATAAATTAGCACAGCCCATGCCAACCAGCATGTTCACCCCCACCGACCCCACCCACCGCAAAGTCATGAATATTCATGAGAATCTAGTTGTAGTATAATATAGCAGCACTTGCTTGTGTCCCCACGTTTGAACATTTTTGAGCGGTGGTCACACCGTCTCCTATACGTGGCCGTGTGTGTGGGTATGTATGCGTCCGTGTCTGTCTGTCTGTCTGTCTGTATGTAGCCTGCAGTACCTTTTCTGACCACACATGTTAAGACACACACACACACACACACACACACACACACACACACACACACACACACACACGCACATACTCACGCACGCACGCACACACACGCAGCCTCCACCGCTCAGTTCACACAAGTGTGATTTTTCCTTTACATTCATCAGTGATGGAAGTACTCACATTTTCTACTTTCTAAGTACAAGTATCAATACTTCAATATAGAAATAAACGTCCGGAATTCAAAATGTAATTGAGTAAAAGTACCAAAAGTAAAAGTACTCACTATGCAGAATGTTCCACTTCACACCTTTCAAAGCATTAAAATCTTTTGAAAATAGCAGATCTACAAGCTCACAACAATTTTCAAATGGCAGAAATGAATAATATAGGACTGAAGTGGTCAATGTATGTTTTGTAATAATAATCAAAATCTACAAAGTAATTAGTAACTAAAGTTTTCAAATAATTGTAGCGGAGTAAAAATACAACATTTGGATCCGAGATGTAGTGGAGTAGAAGTATTAATTATTGGAAATTGTAACTACTCCAGTAAAGTACAAATACCTCAATATTGTACTTAAAGGAGTAGTTCACCTCCAAAATGACTTTTTTTTCCTATTGATTACCGATAGTCATGCCATGGAGACTTGAGTTCAATAATATCTTTTTGTATTTGTCGCATTCCTAAGACAAAAAAAATATATTATAGTAAATTTACCCCCATTGATTCTGAATGGGGACCCAAATGCATGGGCCTGGATGGGGACCCAAATACAAGGCCCTGGATGGGGACCCAAATACAAGGCCCTGGATGGGGACCCAAATATACATTTGGGTGAGAATCAATGGGGGTAAATTTACTTGACCCTTGACCTTAAATTTACCCCCATTGATTCTGACCCAAATGCATGAATACAAAAAATTACTTATCAATACAAAAACAAATCTTTTTGGGGGTGAACTACTCCTTTAAGTACAGTACTTGAGTAAATGTACCCAGTTACTTTACACCACTGCCATTCCTGTATGACGCTGCTTGACCGCTGGATTCTGCTCCTTGCAGTGAGACAGGAACGGGGCCAAACCACAGGGTTCATCAGCTCCAGCTGTGGCTGACAAGAGCAAAACACCTGGCGGCATTTCATCTTCTCCCAACTGCCCGTCTGCCACCACCGTACCCGGCATTCTGAAAAATCTGCCACCAACAACTATCCGTCATCTGGGCAAAAGCCTCCCACTGAGGTCCTGCAAAGTTACATGGCCAGGGAGAGTCAGACAGCGCCAGTTGTGCCAGGGACAATGTCCTCAAGACATTATTCAGGTAGGCTATCCCAGTGGTTCTCAACCTGTGGGTTGGGACCCCCAGAAGGGTCCCCAAATTATTTGGGGGGGTCCCCAGATGATTAACTTAATGTGCAACATTGTTTTCTCACTCAACAGTAAACAAACTAACATTACGTTTAAGTGTATAGGGGTGCCTCTAAAAATGACAAATTAAACATTAGCCAAATTGTCAAATATTAGAGGCAGAAATTGTGAAAATAGCCGATCTACATGCTCACAACGCCTCACAACGCAGATCTACTATTTTCACAATAGAACCATGTTATACAAAATGTAATGCCTCAACTCTTATTGCTCTTAGGGTGGAGGGGTCCCCAGTTAAAATAAGATTATTTTGGGGGTCGTGGCCTGAAAAGGTTGAGAACCACTGGGCTATCCCATAGTACAGTGTAAAGAATTCCTGACACTATGGTCTGACCGTCTTCCACCTCTCAGATAGTACATTTCATTCTACATGCATGCCATTGCCATTTTCATGTGCAATCGACTGAACTTCAATGAATAAACACACTTTGCAGATTACATTGACACTACTGTGACACATATTGCGATTGTAACGTGTCATGCCACACAATGTTTGTCCTAGTGATGACCACATGCCACACTGCTTTTTGATGCGGTCATTGTCCAACGATTTGTCTCCATATAGCCCGTCTACTCTGGTTGCAGCATAAAGATTTCATAACAGTGATTTATGATATATTCCTTCCCCCATTGCCCTGAAAGATGGAGGGAGTAGAATTGAGGAGACCATGCCTCCTGGTGGAAATGTGTCCTCTACTGAGTGCACGTTCTAGTTTGACTTCATTTTTATTTTAACAATTTTGAAAAATCGCTTTCAAGTTAATTTAACAGCCCTAATTAATGTTTTCCTTTAACAGCTTTCAGAGTAAAGGACAAAACAAGTATTTTATTTGTTATTAGGATACTATTTGCTACTGTAAAATGTCAAGTCTACATTAAATGACTACAGTAGTAGTGCTAGTTGCGACCGTCAGGCATCAGGCCAATTCTTTCAAACACATTTTTGGATACTGCTCCTATACACATTTGGCCCTAAAATCACTCAAAGCGATACACAGTATGTCTACAGTCATGTCATCAACATGGATCTATCCCATTTAGTGCCACCATCAGGCAGATTTTTACATGCGACCTGATGGTCGCTTATCTTCCGATTAGGGAGTCTTACTGTTATTAGATTAGTATAGTAAGACATACAAAGCAAATGCTGATGAGTTCTTTCTTTTTCTCAATTTAACTGTTAGACTCATTCGCAGTTCACATCACTTTCAAAATTGAAGACACTGAAAAACAAAAACGGAACAAAACGTGAAACTGAACACTGTAGATGTCAAGGCTGCAAAAAATACAATCCTTGGAGGTCAAGCAAGCTTAGCTACCGCTTGGCACATGTAGCCTCATCCCAAGAAGGCATGAAATATACTCTTATTTTTTCTTCCCTTGCTCCTTTCCTCCTATAAGTCTGAACTCGTCCTTACTACTGATCCCTCCCCATGTCATTGCACCCATTCTCTCACTCCTTGCCTCTAAGCCTTCCCTCTCATCTCGTTCTTCTCAAGACCATTTCTCTAGCCTGGCAAATATAAATGGACTTTGGACAGCATTTCTACTCCATCTCTCCCTCTCTTTCCAACTTTTCACCCCTCTTCCCTCCGTCTTCAACAACCCTTGCTCCTTGCTTACTTGTTTAGATCCAGGGTCTCTGCCAATACTGCTGACCGTTGATAGAAAAAGTTTTAAAAAAACATGGTTTAGTGTGGGATTTGTATGTGAGTGAGCATGCACTTTTGTTTGTGTCCATATGCGCATGATCTTTTTTATGTATATGAACAAATGCACTTCAACCTTTAAGTTATCTAGAGATGAACCGGTAGGGCTGTACAGCATGTGAGAATATCCAACTCAGTAGGACCTAACATGCAACAGCCTTGACACTTCCAGCTCCATTAAGTTAAGTTGCTGTAATGTCTGATTCAACCTAAAGCGGTATGAATGCACCAGGTGAGCAAAAACAGTGGTCAAAGCAGTTATAGAAATATTCTGATATCAAACTTCCACAATCAATGGCTCATAAGCGAAACGTTGTTACAGTAAAACACAAATGATGCCTCTTTCCTACCGTAGTAATGTAGATAAGAAGATATAACATACTTGTGTGTGTCCTCACTCGCTCACAGCCGACTGTACACACAGTAGAGACCAATGTTATTTGCCTGGCTCAGATGTCTTGTTTTGAATAAAAACAGGTTGTACCTCGTTGTCAACATCACTATGACGGAAAAGGGCATTGTTCATATTTTAACGTACGGCGGTTTTAATCTCTTTACTGTAGATATTGATAGTGTAATATGAACACTTTTCATGTCTTTATTTTTATAAACCTAACAATGGAGGGTCGCACTCAGAAATAAAAGTCCATAATGTGTATTGTTCCATATGCCTCATATATTGACAAGAATGACAAATGTTTCGTCTATCCAGCCTTCATCAGTCGTGACTGTATTTCTGAGTGCAACCCTCCATGGTTCGATTTGTTGAATCGTTTTTTGGATACAGCACCAAAGTGATGCAGTGCGTGGTGGCAGAGTTACGTTTATTTTTATGAATATCAACTCCCCCTTCTGTATTCCTTTATCCCACCTATGCACCCATTTAGAACGGGTACACACTATTGTGTATCACTATTTTATGCTTTAACTACTGTGCCGCGCTGTGAGCTTGTAGATCTGCTATTTTTGAAAAATCGTGAAAATTAGAATTTTGACCCGATTCTATAAGTGTCTTTTGAATCCTTCTAAGGTTTTTTGAAAAACCTATGTTTCTATGTCAGCAATCTGGCCAGCCATCGTCAAAGAAAATGTCCTTTTCACTTAACTGGAGCTCAGTTAGTCTGTTCTTCTCAAACCTTTTCATGTGAAGGACCCCCAAAATGATTTTTATTTGGCCACGGACGGTGAAATACACATACAAATTAAATCATGGTTTGATTGATCTTTATTTACATAGTCTTAGTGGTTTGTTGTGCACTGGTGCATCGACGGGAGACTGTCAAGCAGCTCAATTCCTATGCATTTCTCATTTTATTTATCTTTCATGTTCTGTTGAAGGAAATAAATAACAAAGATTGCATGTTATCATTGCATGTCTACCTCATGCTGTTAAGTGGAAGGAGCTAAAGTAATATTATAGTTATTATGTGAGTACACATCTGACACTGAGTTCATAAGCGAAAGAGGCTTTACACACAATTGCGCCTGCGATTATGCTGTTGATGTACAGTATATTAATGTGATTATATGTGTCACTAGTACTGTACATGTTGGCCTAGGCCTGTCAAACGAATGGAAATGGTAAATGGACTGCATTTATATAGCGCCTTTCTCCAAAGCGTATGTTTTTATAAATGTATTTCACATTCAACCATTCACATGCACACACATCCACACACCGACAGCGGAGGAAACAACATGCAAGGCCCCAACCTGCAGCTCATCGGGAGCAGTTATGCGTTCAGTGTCTTGCTCAAGGACACTTCGATGCCTAGGAGGATGATCGAACTGGGAACCTTCTGTATCCAAGACAGACATTCTACCTCCTGCTGCCCATTAACACATATCAGTGATCATTTACACAATCAGTAAAGAATTATTCCTGTCTCTATCTAAATATGTACACCTACAAAGAAACAGACTCAATCCATGAATGTACCGGTACATGCCAAGCTAAACCTCTGTGCTAATGCAAAATAATAAGGCTTATTTTGGCATAAGGCTCCAGCTACTCACTGTAGATTCCACCATCTGCCCTACAGTGTTAACATTCTCCTTTGTACTCAGAAAAACAGGGTCTGGTGCCCCTATGGCACCAGACACATGCTGAATAAATATACTTAAACACATGAATATGCAGTGTCTACCCTATTATATTCTCTTTTTGAGAGGGCGGGGGGGCACAGAATTGTGGAATCATGGTAGCCTTGTGACTTCACAACAAGAAACTTAATTTGCCCAAGGATTCGATCATCACATGTCTCCCGCGGATCAAGCCAGCATCCACCTTCTTTTTCTAACCGTCAGCTGAAAACATCCAAGCACCGCGCACACTCCATGCCCCATCTTGTAATGAAGCAGGCATGGGCTGGTGTGAACCGTGTGAACTAGCTGGCTCAGACCCCTCTTTGGAATGCATTGAGGGTCCTTCTGAGCGATCGATGCGTGTAAGGGGGTGAGAGTGTGTGAGTTAACAGTGGGAGTAAGCCCACGCTGTCACTCAAACACACACATACGCAACACACACACGCACTGTCACTCACTCACTACATGGCTGCTACAGAATCATCGACCCACTGGACAGTCATTGGCCACTCAGCAAGCCGTGTTCCCCAGGGACAGCCAATCGCACACTACCGCTGGGTGGTATTGACAAGTGCTGATCTATCCCTGTCTGTCTCTGTCTCTGTCTGTCTGTCTGTCTGTCTGTCTGTCTGTCTGTCTCTCTTTCTCTTTCTCTCTGTCTCCGTCTCTCTCTCTCTCTCTCTCTCTCTCTCTCTCTCTCTCTCTCTCTCTCTCTCTCTCTCTCTCTCTGTCTCCCTGTCTCTGGTTCCTCCTCTTGCCAAGCCGTGCAATTATCTACAATAATTGATATAGACACAGTTATGCTAACACTGAGCTGGTGTGACTTCTAGCATTACCCTATTGGCATCATCATCTCCTGATGTATAGAAGCGTCACCTATGGAGCCAAATGTATAGGCCTACCTTGTTGCACGCCGCTGTCCCACGCTGAACATATAGCAGATCGACACTCTCTCAACGTGTTGCACCGCAAGCTTGTAGATTACATTTTCGGCGTGGGACACCATCGTATGGCTACTGCATTGTGAATTGCAATCAGGCTGTAATACACTCCTGTCTCCTTCTACCCTTAACCTTTCTCAGTGGGTACCCTATACAGTCTTAATACTGTATGTGCCCTCTGAGAAAGGGTATTATCTCTGTTAAAACCTCCCTCTATTTCCATCTCCATTTACTCTCTCTTTATCCTCTAGTCTACACAGCCTCTCTCTCTCTCTCTCTCTCTCTCTCTCTCTCTCTCTCTCTCTTTCCCTTTCTCTCATCCGCTATGTCTAGGTGCTATGGGATACCGTTGACACCTTAGGAGATGTGTGCAATGTTGCGATCAGCAATATGGGCGAGCATTAATTTCACCGCTGAATAAATTAGTGGCATTTTATTGAGTGGCGCGACGTGGGGGGATTCTGCGTTGGCATTGTTACTGTATTGGCATCTTAAAAAGATTAATTGCGCCCAAGGTGGTTTCCAATTGGTAAACAATTATTATAATTCCGGAAGCATCATGTATAATTAATGAACGGATTAAATGGCTGATGCAAGGCATCCGTTGGTTGCTTGGTTGAGTAAAATAACAGAACAGGGGCTGGGAGAAGACTATTCAAATTATATTTACATCAAGTACATTTCCAATTGTCACTTAAAGTGTCACAACTTAGTTACACCATCCATGACAATAATACAGTAAGGAAACAAAGCATAACAAAACTGCACTCGAGGAGCCAACTTGCGCATTGTGCTCTCTAGGCCATCTTCTTTTGGCTGTTCCACTGTAATATATATATATATGTCACGTTTTTTTTTTTTTTTTTAGTTTCAGTGAAATTGAGAACAGGAGCGCTCGTCGTGCAGCGCGGGGCGGAACAAGCGGTCGCTTTGATCCACAACAACGACAACGTAGCGTCGGACTCGGCAGGAATGATAACGCCTCACCCCACGGAGGTTAGGGTTAGGGTTAGGCATAGTAAGCTAATGGCTAAACACAGCCAAGCTGGGCTAGTAGACAAACAACGAGAGGTGTCGCAAACGATTGACATCAGCGACTGCACCAGTGAATGGCTGTTGTTGCCATCTCATGGTGACTAAGCAGAATTACACAGGTGAGCTGATAAGAGACTATCAAGGTGAATTGATCCAGGTGGTGTTAGGGGTGTGTGGTGAACGACAAAACGAGCGCTCTTACCCCAATCTCACTGAGTTACCCAAACTGACTGTAACACATATAATATATATATATTTATATATATATATATATATATATATATATATATATATTATAGGCACTAATATTGAATTTAAATTCAATATTTGAAGAAATATTAATAAAAGGTTAATCAGGAGCCCCTTTGATATGAAAATAACCCACAGGAATAAAAGTGAGTCTACGCCCCTGGGCCATCAGATGAGTTACCCACCACAACTAGTGCCTTCAAATTGTAGTCGGTGCCAATGAAAATGCAATGAAGACAAAAAATGTGTTCCCTCAAGCCTGAGTGTTTTTTCCCCCCATTTCAACCAAGCCAATACCAGCCATGTTTTGAGACACGTCTGGCACTAGTAGGCCTAATTCATTTTCAATGAGAGGCGGGCGATCATTTGGGACGTGCAGAGAAGTTGAAGGGTGGAGAGTCAGGCGGGCGCGGTCCCGTGAAATTCTGTATTGTGGTCATCTTTGAAAATATCGCCCGGCATTTACTCACCGAGGGATTGAGGTTGTGTCTCCACCACGGTGTGATCCCGCAGATCTAAGTGCGAATGCCCGCTGAAAGGCGCTGAAAAGGCGCTTTCAAAATCTTGATATTCCGAGGTCCCGTTATTTCGACGTCCCAGTAGTCCGGTTAGGGTTAGGGTTAGGTTTAGGCTTAGGGTTAGCATTCACCAGCGTCAGCAGATTAGCCTCGGACAACTGGGACCTCGAAACAACGGCACCTCGGAATAGCGATATGCACCCTTCAGACGGACGGTGGTTGATGCCGCCGTTTCTCGTTTGGATCAGCGGGGATCACACTGCGGTGAAACACAATCACTCCACGAGTAAACGGCTGGCGGTATTTCACAAAGATGGCGACAATCCAGGTCTTGCCGCCCGCGAGCATGTGCACGAACGAGCACGCACGCGAGAATTTCACAGGACCACGCCCGCCTGCCTCTCCGCTCCTCACCTTCTCAGCGCACCCCTCAACCGCCTCCCATTTGAAAGAAGATTTAGCCTATAGGGTGCCTCAACTGCCCCCTGTCTGAAAGTGTAGTGCAGTGCTGTTTGGCTTTTTCTTATTTTTGACAAATGGACAACAGGATTTGATATAGTTTGTTGCATTTATCTGAAGTCAGCTAAAACCCTAATACTCTGTATTTATTTTTAGTTAAAAAAAAAATAAGGGTTAATCTATATAGAAAAGCAAGTAAGCCATGTAAAATGAAATAATTGTGATGTCCAAAAACTATTAACTTTTAGGTATACTTTTGGGGGGTATTCATTCACTGTGTCATACAGTTGGTCAAATTGAAATATTGAAGCCAGATAGTTTATAGTGTATTGTTTTTAAAAGAGATTTACTGTCCAGCACTCTGATGTTTCTCGTTGAATAAACACATTTCTCTGAAACCAAGATGACCGGTATCTATTTTGCTGCTACTAATACAAGGACACCCATCAGTTTTTTAAGCATGAGAACAGTTGCTTATGATATTAATAGGGAGAATACAGTCTGTGGATGCTGAGCAGGCCGGCCCTAGGGTTTTAGGGGCTGCAAGCACAGTTTCCAGGCTGATTTCCAGACAGGATTGTTGGCAGAGTAGGCGAATCCAAAGTAATACTTGATACCGTTATGCAAATTACTGCAAATTAGTATTATGCTAATTTGCCAAATTATGACAACCACACATTATTATTGCAATACTATACAAAAAGTTATACAGCATTTCTTCCCTCACACAAATAAAAAAATCTTTTTTGAAAATAGCTGATCTACAAGCTCACAGAGCATGGCAGTATGCTGTGAGCTTGTAGATGTGATAGACACTTCTATGGTTACAGGTGTGCCACTGTGTGCCAAGCAGTTTGAACACCACTGCTGTAGCTTACGGTTAATGCTGAGGCTCAAGGCCAATTTTGGATGGTCAGTGGGCTGAAGTCCAACTAAATCATGTCTTATTTTCCAGTTTTGACCAGGCCAGTGCCAGCTATTACTGTGAACTGTAGACATGACTGTCCTGAATACAGTTTAATGAGGGACATACAAACAACATCAATTTCAATTGAGTTGAGGTGTCCTTGAGCAAGGTTTTGAACTCTGATGTAAAAACCGTAAGGGTCTATTTTTACAGTTAAATTGGGATAGTGTATGCATGTCTAAATCGCCTTCAGAACTTGGAAGCCTATACATTCAATTTCCATTGAATGTATAGGCTACCATACTGTTATATATGTGTGTGTGTGTGTGTGTGTGTGTGTGTGTGTGTGTGTGTGTGTGTGTGTGTGTGTGTGTGTGTGTGTGTGTGTGTGTGTGATAGGCAGAACATGTAAGTGAGAGAGAGGAAAACAAGATATTATACTTTATAATAATTCCTGAGCATGAATGTCAAGAGTGAGTGAAGTGAAAGGTGCTTTGAATGGGTAATTGTTCCTAGACATAAGAGGGAGAAATCAGGCCATAAATGCTCTGCCTCCTAGAGAAGGGTGCAGGTGGGAAGCTGATGATGGTAATTTGACTTGACTCCAGCTGTGCAGGCATTATGTCATCTCCACTGTGCAAAAGCCCTTGAAAGCATCGCCCTCGGTCTGGAACTAGCAAAAGCGCAGATATAGTTCACAATGGCCTGTTATAGAGCAGTGGTTCTCAACCTGTGGGTCGGGACCCCTAGGGGGGTCCCCACATTATTTTGGGGGGTCCCCAGATGATTAACTTAATGTGCAACATTGTTTTCTCACTCAACAGTAAACAAGAGTGTATAGAGTGTATATGCACATTTCTAAAGTGATAATTTAAAGACTTTTTAATACCTCTAAAATGACAAGTTAAAGGAGTAGTTCACCCCCAAAATGACTTTTTTTCTATTGATTAGTCATGCCATGGAGACTAGAGTTCAATATTTTTTTTTGGTTTTTGTCACATTCCTAAGACAAAAATGTGATAACAATAAATTTACCCCCATTCATTCCGGATGGTGACCCGTTTCGAAACGGGTCACCATCCGGAATCAATGGGGGTAAATTTACTCGAATCAAATTTTTTTCTTAGGAATGTGACAAAAACCAAAAAATATTATTGAACTCTACTCTCCATGGCATGACTAATCAATAGAAAAAAGTCATTTTGGGGGTGAACTACTCCTTTAAACATGTGTTTTATTGTCAAATACTAGAGGCAGAAATTGTGAAAATAGACGATCTACAATCTACATGCTCACAACGCCTCGCAACGCGAGGCATTGTGAGCATGTAGATCTGCTATTTTCACAATAGGACCGTGATATACCAAATGTAATGCCTCAACTCTTAGTTCTCGTCAGGGTAGGGGGTCCCCAGTTCAAATATGATTATTTTGGGGGTTGCGGCCTGAAAAGGTTGAGAACCACTGTTATAGAGTTTACAAAAGCAATGTGCATAGGGCTGTCACGATATGACATGGCGATTATTGTCACTCAAATAATTGCGATTAACGATTTAATTGTGTTTTTGTTGTTGCCGATTACATTTCTGTTTGGCTTGTAGGCTTTTGAAGTTGCACATGGCAGGTATGACGAAGAATTACTGGTATATTTGACAACTTTATACTTAAAAAAGAACATTGATAGTGGAAATAGCCGATCTACAAGCTCACAACGTGTCGCGATGCGACGCGTTGTGACCTTTTCTGGGCATTTTATTATCAGACACTTGTCGGAAATAGTTGAACATTAGGCAAAAATATCAGATAAAAAAAACACCCAATTAGACCAAAGTGGTTTCAGACACTGGTATCAATAGATCCCTATGCCCTACAATTGTGTCTGTAAATGATTATTAGTGTGAGAATTTGGGGTGCCTTTAATTTTTACCCTAATGGTCAAAAGTCTGGAATAAAAAATGTACTTAAAGATGTGGTGCCATGATTTCTTCCCCCCCTAAAACATAATCATCAGGTATTATGATTATATACAGAAGTGTACAGAAAGTGTTAAAATTATGTTTTTATTTGGCCACACCCACCTGTTCATTAAGTATGCCTGGTTGTCTGGTGGGTGGTGACCCAGCTGAAGTTAGCCACACCCACAGTGTTGGGTGTATGGTAAAAGGGGAGGGGATTAGTCTATGGGTAAATTCTCCTTCTACAACACCGCCACCCAGGTATGGAATTCCTTGACTACCTCCCTTAAAACATGTAGCTCGCTGGCATCCTTCAAAACTGCCCTGAAAACTCACCTTTCAGGACGCCAGAGAAGGAGGTAGTTATCACTTCTACCATAGACAGGTGATGTAATGGGGGACCACTTACCTTAACCCCACCCCTTGTTTTCCCGATACTGTACAATACATATAGTGTTTTTATAGCTGCGATATTATTGAAGGTTTTTTTTGTTTTTTTTTTAAGCGGTGAAAACCACTTCCAATGAGTGGCTTTGTGTCCCCCACGCCCATATATGGTCATTTCAGTCCAGAATGAACAGGTTTTTTCAAAAACAAAATGTGTGTTTCATGTCCATATATGGTCATCTCAGTCCAGAATGAACAGGCTTTTTCAAAAACAAAATGTATGTCACCTCATGTCCATATATGGTCACTCCAGTCCAGAATGAACAGGTTTTTTCTGTCTCGTACGTCCAGAATATCAGTCCAGAATGAATAGGCTTTTTCAAAAAGCAAAATGTGTGTCCCATGTCCATATATGGCCATTTCAGTTCAGAAGGAATAGGTTTTATCTGTCCTGTCCCGTCCGTCCGTCCGTCCGTCCGTCCGTCCGTCCGTCCGTCCGTCCGTCCGTACGTACGTATGTGTGTAGTGTCCGTCCCGGTCTGATGATTGGATACTTTGAGGATTGGTCAAGCTTCACATGACAATTCGGCCCTCCAGATAAAAACATTCATTCATTCATTCAGAATATAAAGAATGTACAGATCACAGAGTTCATAACTCTAGAACACATAGAATAAAGGTTCACCGCTTCACTTCGAACCGAGGTTTGATTTTTTGCTTTTTGCTTGCTATTTATTACGTCCATGAATTAAATACAGATGGCTTTCAATGTAGAAAAGAAAAAAGACCGTACAAAGTCTTATTTGAGATGATCCTTTTAGGCAGGGTGTTTAACTGTACTTGTACTGTACTACATTTCAATTGTATTGACTATACGTGTACTGTTCTCCATTTTTTCTAATAAAATAATCAATCAATCAATCAATCAATCAATCAATCAATGTGAAGCTTGACCAATCCTCAAACTTGCAGGCCTAAAACATTTAGTTTTTTAATTAAAAGCTACTGACAATGAGAACACTGAGCGTGAAACTTCATAATAGAAAGGACAACCCAATAGACAGAGATCAATAGCATCCTTACAAATAGAATCGGTCAATCACCAATATTAGCTACTCCATTTTGAAAGCCTAGTTAAACTTGCAGCAGCAGTAGGCCAAGGTAACAATGTTGGGACTTAACTCTTTTACTGCCACAGAATTGAACAAAAAGCTCCATCCACTGCCAGCTAAATTGAGAATTGTCGCTCATCTTTGAAGGCCTACTGGAGAAATTTGGTTTCGACTATAAAGACAACAATTATATGGCAACGTAGAATAGAATGTCTACTTTGCAACAGAAAAAGATTTCGAGCTTTTATCTTGTTCTGTTCATTAGCTAGAAGCTGCAGAATGTGGCCTAAAAACAGCTCTTTGAGAACATAAAGCTGAGAAAAATGCATTTTTGTGAAGAATACATTTTCAGGCAGAAATCTCTCTTTAGCCTTTTATTGTTGGCTTCAGTAACATCACACCTATGATCAGTGGTTGTTTACAAACAAATTCAAAAAAATAAAAACAAGAAAAAGTGTCTTTTTACACACTTTTAGTGTGTAAGAGAAGTAAGAGCAGTAGTAAGAGCAGTGCAGAACATTGACACAGTGACATGAGCTTCAGCCTGAATCCTGCTTCAGCTTTCAGGGTTCTCTTTATCTCACTGTGACACTACATGTCTACAGAGTGTATATGTGTGTGTGCGTGCGTGCGTGCGTGCGTGCGTGCGTGCGTGTGTGTCATTCAGCCTGCACAGGGCCTGGGGCTCCATTCTGTTTCACTCCAGCCAGGCTCCTCCGGAAGGGCTCCACCGGGTCTGCTGAACTCGTACACGAGCCCATGGTCGATCTGTAAATTATACAAATACATAATTACTATAAAATACATGAAAAATAGTACACCTTCAAGCTCACAACGCGTCACAGCAGAATGCGTGACGCCCTCTCTCTCACACACACACACACACACACACACACACACACACACACACACATCCTTGTGTGACTCGTACACGAGCCCATGGTCGATCTGTAAATTATACAAATACATAATTACTATAAAATACATGAAAAATAGTACACCTTCAAGCTCACAACGCGTCACAGCAGAATGCGTGGAGGTTGGGGGCCTACTATTTTCATCAAAAGGCCGTTTTAGAAATGTCAACCCCTGCCTCTCTAACATTCTATGCACTTCCTGCTTACCACACAAATATATATATATATATATATATATATATATATAGTAATTATGTAAAAACAGCATTCATGGTCTGGAGAGGGCACTTTTTACAGATGGATAAAAGGGCAGGGGCTCAAGCCCCCTTTGATGTCTATGTGAGCATGTGCATGGTGCTAAGTCTGATTTACAGAAAAAAGTTTGTTTTTTCTTTACCTATCCTTGTCCTTGGACGACCACGATGTGGAAATGAAGAAGTAGGCTCATCATCATCGTCGACTCATCATCTAAAATCATAGCCAGGAAAATATCAAATAGTTTATATCTAAACAAATCAATTTACAATTTTGACATTTAGCAAATGACTTACAATAAGTTCATATATAACATAAAATGCAGTTATAGTAAATAGTTACCATGCATTTACTGTCACAGTGAAATTCCCTTTATACCCTGTATACCTATATAAAATGTCACAATGCAACATAGCTCTGTTTACACAAAGCTGTACTCCCTCCAACTATGTTCCCCATTTTCAACAGTTTTTATTTGTAACACTTGCTTTGGCAATGTAAACGTATGTTTTCTCATGCCAATAAAGCTCCTTTGAATTGAACTGAAAAGCTACATCATCAGCTACTGATGATGATGATGATGATGACGATAAAAAGAAACCTCTCCCTCTCTCTCACACACACACGCATCGTACGCACGCACACACAAACTAAGCCAATAAATCCTAAATTCCCATCAAATAATCTTAGTAGGCTGTGCAGTGCACGTACACTACACGCGGTACGTGCACGCGCGTGATAGGAACTCCACGTGTGTCCTGAGTAGCGACAAAAACAAACAAAGCACGTGGATCCTAACTGCTTGGATCAAGTTACTGATCCGGTCCGGATACGGAAACATTTCTTGCATGTATGTGTACGTGTAAATAGCCGGATGCAGTAGGCGGGCTCTAGACCGGATCCCAATGTCGGAGTGGCAACACGTCGCAATGGAAAACCGTTACCCACTGACCATCCCCCCATCCCAGGCTTCCAGTTCCACACGGATGCTCTGTTATCACACAGTATACAACTATATACAGTATACAACTATACAATACATACATGCACTGGATTGGAAGTCTTACTTTGGACAGTAGAATCGTGGCCTCTGTTCTCCGAGGGGTCTCTACGCGGAAGCCATTCTTCATTGGCCAAATCGCCCAGTTTGTCCGTCTTTTCGCGGCGGTACATGGGTCTCTGCTGCTGCGGCGATGTGAGCCCCCGGGCGGGGGGATCCATCCTACACGGGGGTCGAGCTCCGTCGGGATCGGTTTCCACAATATCACGAGGCTCTTGATCCATTTTTGGACCCCGGTTCTTCGCGACTGGCACCATCTTAGTCTGGGATCGCTTCCAATTTCGGGCTTTTGATCCGGTCGGGAGCGGATGACGTCCTACGTTCTTCAATCTTTTTATCTTCAATAACAATGGCTACAGTGATCTTTTTCTCTTCTTCATCATCATTATCATCATCATCATCGTCATCATCACGACCACCACCACCATGGGCGCTGGTCCTGGGTCACCAACACGGGTAGGTTGTGTAATCCTAATTCTAACAAAGTTTATTTCTATCGGTCAGGGGGGGTTGGGTCGCACTTCGGCGGAATGATACCAGCAAGTTGAGGCTGAGTTGGCCTAATACATCTCAATATTCTAGTACTGCTAAATACTACTACCTACTACAATTACTATACTACTAATACTATAAAACAACTGATTTCCGACAAAATGATCGCTTTTACCAACGTTTCTCTCTCTCTTTCTCTACTAACAGCCCGATGCATAAAACAATATAGTCCCTCAATGCTGCTAGCAGCTAGCAGTGGCGTCAGTTCAGAACAAGCTAAGGTATGGCAACATGACTGGTGTCTGGTGAAGACACCAGTCATGTTGCCATACCTTAGCAACAGGCACGATGAAAAGTACATTTTTATTATTTCCCCCTGTCAAGGTATGGCAGCTGCATACCCCTGCCATACCCAATTGACGCCCCTGGCAGCTAGTCGCTCTGGGCAGGCGGAGCCAGGACAGTCTGTTTACTTTTTTTTTTATGAAAGGTTTCCGGCTGTCCTCAAAATGACACAGACGACCAATTATGCATTCAAAAGTTGCGCAAGGACGACTTTTATCATAATCCATAAAAAACATCAAACGAACGAACGGGCGTATTGGCACAGACGTCCCTGGAGGATTGGGGCGAACAGGAACGTTCAAAGCAGTATAAGAGTTAATCATGGATCACACTGTACTTTTTATGATGGAATTATGCCTGCTAGCAGTATGAAGGCTGGGTGGAAAATCATGAATGAGGTTGGTCACTGCAGATCCTCAGGGTAACTAAAATGTTGACGAATCACTAATTTCTATTGGAAGTCTATACGCTTAAAAGGAAGAATTCTATGCCAATGTCAAATCTCATTAAAGTCAGACATATTTTACTATTATTTGTCTTGTTCGTAAACTTGTGAGAAGTAGGTCATCCATAATTAGTTCTCTTGTGCCATTTGACTCACCATTCTTTTCTCTTTTTTTTTCTCCTCCTGTTTTTGCAGACAGGTGTGTTACTGTGTGGACTTGTATACAGTTCTATGATACTGTGCTTAGAGGCAGTAAATACTGGTGAGGATTCCCCTGAACAGTTCAGGGTTAACAGAGCTCATTTGGAATGTCACTATATTCACATACACAATGATTAAACAGTTCAGCGAAATGATAATGGTAAATAGTGGTCTAAAATCTCTGAGACTCTTTTGGGAAATTGAGTTCTAAAACTTCTTTTTTTATATGCTAAAAACAGGCAAAAGGTCTCCCACCCCCCATCCCCTTTAACAAAGTATTTCAACACGACCATTTATCTTCAATGTGATCTTAAGACAGCCACAATATCCCTGTTGGAGAAGCAATTATACTAAAGGCATTTTTATTTTTATTTCTTTTCGCAATGCAATTTAATCTGTTTTTAAACAGACAAATCAACCGGACCTCGCTCTGCAAGACGGGAGGGATTGAAGATGTTCATGGTGCCTACTGTAGATGTTTCTAATGACTGAAGTGCTTTCATAGAGGAAATTATAATTGGTGCTACCACGACAGTCTAAGCTTGATTATTTCATGTCTGTCCGTAACCACTTTGTTGGCTCAAACATACTCTGTACCGTGTTATAGTCTGTCTTCACATTTCTCTGTGTCTTCCCCATTTTGCCTCATCTCCCTCTATTTTCTCGTTTCCACATTTTGCTCTCTCTCTCTCTCTCTCTCTCTCTCTCTCTCTCTCTCTCTCTCTCTCTGTATCTCTTTCGCGCCCCTGTTCAGATCCTTTGTCTATTCAGTCTCCATCTCTCTCGTCCTTTGCTCGTCTGCCCCTGAAAGCAGGTCCTTATCACTTCATACTGAATGAATGCATTCCAAGCTCATTTGTGAACAATCTGTGTCGCCGGTACACAATAGGAGCACACAATGCTACTCCACTCCACTCTGGAAAGTTTCTTGGACGAGGCAATTACCGAGGAGGAGATTGGAGCGGGGCCAACACAGATGTGAAAGCCACGAAAGACGAGAGTTGGAGTGGCTGGAGAGAGAGAGAGAGAGAGAAATAAGACGGGAGTAGAGAGAGAGAGAGAGAGAGGTCAAAGAGAGATAGGAAGTAGGTGACAGAGATGGAGACGCGATGGCAGGGAAGGAGAGAAATGGTGCTAGTTGTGATGAGGAACCGTCCTCCAGACTTTCATTAGTTTACTTCCACAATAGAGGAAATCAAGTATTCATGAGTCATAAGGCCTCACGCTCTGAGTCCATGTCTCTGTCTCTGGAATCAGTTCACTGACAATTTTTATTTTAACAAACAAGCCACTGCAGTCATTCATTAACGTCTGTTCCTGTCTGTACAAAGGACTCATTAGCATGTGATTGTAGCTCTTGGCAATAATGGGACTTCTGAGCGTGCGTCATTTCTGAGTCAGGACTATTACTCTAGTATGCTGTAGATCAGGGGTCTTCAACAGGGGGTCCGGGACCCCTAGGGGGTCATCAGAGTAACTGCAGGGGGTCCTCCAAATCTTTAATAGAAACTATTTTCAATTTTTTATATTAACCACTTAGCGTCCATATTTTGAGAACTTTAGCCAAAAATAGCCGATCTACAAGCTCAGTTAAATATTCTGGAAACGTTTTGGAAATTAATTGGTAAAGATGTGTGCAACTGCCTGACCCACTTCAATGCATCTATATTCACAACATGACCCGAGCCAATGTCATTAAAGACATCAAATGAAAAGTTCTAAGCTTTTATTTAGTGGACAAAAATGTCTGATCAATCTATGATGACGGTGGGAGTTTTGTGAATTTAGAATAAACTGTTTTGACAACAACTGTGTGGGTTGGGTTGTATAAAATGAATTTTATTTGGAAATACTACAACATAATACTGTTATGTTAATTGCTCAGTGAAGGAAAATATTTGAATACCTGAGCTTGTGACTGTTTTCTGCTTTTCTGAGTCCATTATTATCAATCTGGATTTTTTTAAATTCATGTTTAGGCTATATTTGTATAAAATCTACTGTCAACTGCTGTCATAAACAGTATGATGAAACACAAGATGCTGATGCTGTTGTGTTATACTCAGGCTTATTGCAATGTCAAGGTCCTTTACTTGAGGATTACATTTGTTACTTCTTTTTATCTGTCTGTCCGTCCGGAGCTAATTTCACACATTTTGTTCACTTAAGTTGTATATAGGTTTTTTATAAATTACAACCCTGATGATTAGGAATAATGGAACTGAAGATCCCTGTATAATGCAGAGTGAGATACGTGGGTTGAAAGGTCAAATATCCTGACTCGTACAGAAGGTACTGGAGTCTCTCCAGTCATTTGAAGTGTTAAACACTGCTATAACACTGCTGCCGTGTTTTAACATACCTGACCTGGTGTTATAGAGGTAGGAGCAAATAAATAATTAGGGAACAAACTGCAATTTCATCGACTTCTGGTCTTTACCGCTGGACTCCTTGTACACAAAAATGGGAAGGTAGACAGAGTTTCGGTAAAACCGGAAGTGAACCGATCCTGTAGCATGCTGGGAACTGGAGTTATGGCTGTTGAAAAATCCCAACCAAAAGCACACTAGGCTAACGCGGACCAGTTCGTGTAGGCAGATGGGCGGGCGCGGCGAGTCTCACCGCAAGTCTCCGACCAATAGCATGTGTTCTCCTCCCCCCTCTGCTGCTCTGCTCAGCGCAGAGAACGCTGCTGCGTCATGACGTCAACAGTGGTGTGACGTTCTCTGCACTCTGATTGATTAGGGAAATTCTACACTTCCTCCAACAGTGATCATAACGCGATCGGCCAGGTTTCATTTTCTTCTGATCGCCAAATGAAGCCTGGGTTTCTGAGGCTAAACCAAAAGAAACAGAGAGGTGGCAAAGTAATGATGCGCATGTGGCCCCTGGTATGGCTATTCTGATGGCAGACCGCTGACCAGTATTTGTTGCAGGTCTGCATGTTACATTTGTGATGCCCAACACCCCACCTACCACCCACAAGGCAATTTAAATATAGGATATGTCATACTGTGGATGAGTGAGATCATAGATGACTAACGTCACAGGCTGGCAACATGAAGTCCAAGATCCACATTGGAGCCACACTGTTCCCATGTGGATCCACATGATAAAACATATATATATATACACAAACGGGATACACGAACGGTGGAAGATAAGGGGGGGCATGCAGTATACCTCAAGCCAGACTCAAACACGGGCCAGAGCGTGCACTTCCGCTTCCCCATTGATCCACTGGGGCGCCCCAATTTTGCCATATTTATATGGAGTCGAGACGCATGCTAATGAAGGTGTTGACAGTGGAGCTCATTTGCATGCTCAAAACATTCACAGTTACACATATGAGGAGATGGTGATGGTAATTTGAAGAGAGCACAGTTCATGCTATAAATAAAGAATGAGCACATTTGTGAAATGAGCTTACGTACATAACGATTGAACCCTGGTATGAATGAGGTCTCAGGTTCGGCAATTGCCTTGTCTTTGCTTGTGTCCATAGAGTCATCATGACCACATCAAGTTAAATAAGAATAATCAATCAGCCCCTCCAGGACTCACACCATCAATAAGACATTAGCATCCTTCTGTCTCGTCTCTCACACATTCTGAAGAGGGGTGGTCTCACTTCATGCCTAGAAGAACACACTTCTGCAGGTCTTGACTCTCAACAGAGAACATTCTCGGAGAGGCATCCTATGTAGATGCTGTGGAACAGAATTGCTAAGGGAAACAGTGCTTTGAAACAAGCAGCAAAATGAGAAGTCAGACACCCCATCATTTAGACCTTTGGTTTACAACGTGAGGGAGGTCCAAATGGACCCTTACGGGTCTGTAACTCAGAGAATAACGGCACACATTTTGTAAAATATGTCTAGTGTAGATTGGGGTCCCACACATTTAAAAGGTTTTGTGGCCTAATGCAGTGGTTTTCAACCTTTTCAGGCAGCGACCCCTAAAATTATCATATTTGAACTGGGGACCCCTCACCCTGACGAGCACTAAGAGTTGAGGCATTACATTTTGTATAACACGGTTCTATTGTGAAAATAGCATGTAGATTAGCTAATTTCACAATTTCTGCCTCTAATATTTGACAATTTGGCCAATGGTTTTTTTTGGCCTTATTGTCACTTTAGAAACCTCTATAAACTTAAACTTTATGTTGATTTGTTTACTATTGAAAAGAAAACAATGTTGTACATTAAGTTAACTCTCCAAAATAATAATTTGGCTAACCACTGGCCATGCCTGGCCTAATGCATATCCAACCGGGGGTCCTTGAAATAAAAACAAGTTGTCATCTTCTGCCAATGCACTGTGCCGATGACAGATTCAGTTCATCTGCTGCCTCTCTGGTTCCATCGTCACCAACTCCACTTCCTGAGAGCTTTGACCTGCACTCACTCATCTGCCACAGCTGAAAGGCACCATAGAGCGAAATAGTCTCTCTCTGAAAGGTAAGCAACTGTCTGTCTGTAAGAGCTAGGGACTTAAAGATGAAAACACTAAGAATATCAAGTGTTTAATGCTTTCCAATAATTAGATAGAGGGGGGGGGGGGGGAATTATGACAGCAGGTGCTGCTGTCATAAAGTCACTCCCAGGTAAACACACTGTGTGTTTGAGCCCGACACTAGTGCTTTTTGAGCGGTGGCTACACCATCTCCATAGCGTGGCCGTGTGTGTATCCGTCCGTGTATCCATGTATGTATATGCGTGTCTGTATGTAGCCTGCAATACCGTTGAGTGACCAGAGAGGTGCTGTTGAGCAGCCTTGAAATGTACATGCATGCATGCAAGCACGCACGCACGCACGCACGCACACACACACACACACACACACACACACACACACACACACACACACACACACACACACACACACACACACACAGCCTTTAATAAATGGACACCACCGCTCGGTTCACACTGGTGTGATGAGTAACTAAGTACAATTACTTACAGTAAATACTGTACTTAAGTACAATGTTGAGGTACGGTATTTGTACTTTACTTGAGTATTTCCAATTTCCAATACTTTTACTTTTACACCACTACATCTCGGATCCAAATATTGTACTTTTACTCCACTTTATTTATTTGAAAACTTTAGTTACTAGTTACTTTGCAGATATAAACGATAATATTATTATAAAACATAGCCTACATAAACCACTTTAGCCCTATTTTATACCTTGGCTATTTGAAAATAGCCGATCTACAAGCTCACAGCGCGTCGCATCATGACGCTGTGTGAGCTTGTAGATCTGCTTTTTTCGAACATTTTGTACTTTTATTTTTGGTACTTTAAGTACATTTTGATGCCAACAAAACAATACTTGATCACAGGGTGTCACAGCATTACAATAGTGTCTACGTGCAGGAGTGAGTGTTTGTGTGTTCAGCATATTGCATTTAAACGTGGGGTCGTATTGGGCAACACATAACACTCAACTAGACTCAGCCCATCACTCCTTGGTTGTGTGCCAAGCACGCACACAACAGAAATACACACATATTCTCAAAACATCCGATCTGTGTGTGGGCTTTAGATGTGAAAGTCTCCCTCTTGAGTCAACTCAGTGCTTAGAGCAAGGTGATAATTATGGGGAATTCAGTGGAAAAACTGTGTAAACTAAGTTGTACATTTTTTGTTGACCCTTCAGATCAATTGCCTTTGTGCTTTGTTATTTCACACTGAAAGATCTTCAGAGCACAGGTTATGTACAGTATCGTCTTTTCTGTTCTGAAGAATCCATGTGGAGTGTGAGTTTGTCCATTTTTAATGAAGATGTATGTATGTGCCCTAGTGAAGGCAGCCATGAGGAAAACTAAACATTGCTTCTTCCCCAACTGTTCCTATTATTGTTGTAGTCTACAAGAGGTGTAGATTTGGTGCAAACACGACACACATGCATATGGGTGGGTGACGTGACGTAACGTTTTCGCTGTCCTCGGTGTCAAACATGTATAAATAAAAAATATATTTGTCAAAAACCTTCTGAATATTGTGCAGGACATTAAGCTTTATGTGAACTTACTCAAGATTAAAACATTTCATTCCTCATTTCTTCAGAATTTTCAACCAAACATGGCAAAACTCATATGGTGTGACTGTCCTGACCTTGTTTCTCAAAGTGGGAACTTGAATAAAACTAAGAAAAAGAATTGCTAAAAATAATTTGAAAATGAATTTAGGCTAAAAAAAATGTCTATTTGTGAGCCTATATCTTTTCAAAGTCAAAGCATAATGTTTTCAGTCATTTCTGATCAAAAACATTTTGTCCCCCAAACCAAAATCATTTGGTGTGACACTAGTTTGGACAAATTAAACGGGCAATTATTTGGACACCTATTGGCTAGAGAGGTCCTTCTTCTGTAAGGCTATTCAGCACTCCCAGCACAACTGCAAGACAGGTGTCTGAGGTGAGTTATGATTTTAACATTTTCATGAAATGCCATCTTGTTGAAACTTTGACAAACTCACCACTTTGGATGTCTGTTGGTGTGACACCTTTTCATTAAAAAAGCTTAAGTTATTTGAAGTTTTGGTCATATTTCCATGTAGATCTAGGTTGCTTTGTTATAGCTAGCATGCTGTTAGCATGCTAATGTGTACATAGTAGCCTCAAGGTAAACCTAAATGCAGAAAACGTAATATGGTGTGACACTTAATCATAATGGTGTGACATGTCTGCTTGTCATGCCATATGACTTGATTGTCACACCATATGATTTATACTGTATTTAACTACAGATATAACAATAAATAACAAAGTTCCATGTTTCTTTTGTACATTTAAACATTTGTTTTAAACATTTTTACATAAAATGTAATTTAGCTTCATTCAGTGATACTTCAAATTCATCAGACAGAGCAGAAACCCCTTCACAGAAACCTTAACATATTGTTTCAATCTAAACAATATTTTCTCTTTGTCTTAAACTATACATTCCATTTTCTTTTGTCAGCTGGAAAATGACAAGTGCTGAGAGAACGAGAAAGTACAGGGAGAAACTAAACAATGACCCAGCAAGGAGAGAGGAGCCAAAGGGGCGAGACTGCATTTTCTACGAAGAGCAGGAGGTTGTCTGTGGCATAGCAGAACCGCAACAAGGCAGCCGGTTTGCTACCCTCACCAAATACGACTGGCTGATGTACAATACAGTCTAAATGTATAATCTAATCTGATCTAATACTTTTGTACTTTCACTCACTGGACTGGACAGTGGACAGTGTTAAGGTAGGACCCGAGACAAAACTAGCGAAAATAGCTGATCTACAAGCTCTCAACACGTTGTGCTGCGAGAGCTTGTAGATCAGCTATTTTCGGAGTTGCGCAACCCAGCACTCTTTAGCTAGTGGAGATGTGGTGTAATGTCATGATTCCTAATTACATTTGTTCAACACAAAATGCTGTGTTCAAGTTCAGGAGACTTCGGAAAAAAGCAATTTACCTGATTGCTGAGTTCTGTTTCCACTAATTGGTGTTAATAAAATGTTGCCTTGGCTCCAAGTGTGGCTATGCGCCTTATTGTCTCTTTAGGATCCTTCTGCCGTGGGCCGGCAGAAGACTTAGGTGTGCGTAGCATTCCTGTGCACATCCTCATCATCCATCTACTACTACAATTCTTTCTTATCCCATGTTAAAGCCCTACAATAATATCCTGTTCAGAAATATTAAGGCCATGTTATCCTGGGTAATTGTTTAATCAATCAGTAAAGTTCAGTACTCACTAATAGGTAGGTTAAAACACAGTTTGCTTTGACACATGAAGATATGATCATACGGTGTGACACTAAATCATTTGGTGTGACATTCCAAATAGTGAAAAATCATACCTTTATTAATGATTAAACCAAAAAAATGTTTATGGATTACATAGAGAATATTATCAGGAAGAGTCACAAATATTTGTGTAATTTTAGAGAAAGTTTTGACAGAATACATTTAAAATATGTTGTAAGATCATGAACATGGGCCTCACACAGAGTGTCGATTATGAAAAAAATATACAGAAATAATTAATTTTCAAAAAACTATAGTGGATCACTGGTTAGTTATGATAAAGGACTTTGATAAAGTGAGTAACTTAAGAAAGATGTACTCCATTTTCATTTTATGAACAATTATTTTCATGTCACACCATATGACGATTTTAGGCACAAGTACAACAAACTGCTGAATAAAGTCTGATTCCAATAAAATATCTAAAAACAAAATGTATTTCCATAAGGTTGAGAGTGAGTAGAACAAAAGTAAATAACTTTTATGCCTGCAATTTAACGTTTTTTTAAAAACACATTTTTTGGGGCGTCACGTCACTGACCCATATCTCCTTGTATGGGCCTTTCTGCCCGTGACGTCAGTTACTTTATGTGTATGGGCACGGATCTCCATAGAGATCCGTACAAATACATTTGTCTAATACACACAAAGTGAAATGTAGGAGCGGTTTGCACCTCTCAAAAGGCCTACTACTAGCTACTAGGGGTGTAACGATACCTTTGAACAATGATACGATAGCTTACGCATCACGATACATGGTTGACGATACGATACATGGACGATATTGGTTCATTCATGGCGATACGATACGATTCAATTCAATGATTTGAAATCGATATTGTAACTATTTAGCAAAGACATTAAATCTGTGTGAAACGTGTCAATAGACCAGGTTTTTTTAAGGTAAAAATCTTCTTCTTTCGTGCATCGACCTTGATGATTGGTTGGCGACATTTTATGTTAATCTTGCTACTTCTATAATTTTGTATATACGTAAATAAGTTAACGCTGTGATTCTTTAGCAAATTAATGGACATTGTATTTCAACACATGGACAAACCCACCATACAATCGATTATTTGCATTGCAAAACGATTCGATACTGATTATTTGCATTGTAAAACAATACGATACGATATACAGAGCCAAACGGTACGATATTTGCTTTTGCATATCGATATAGTAGATCATTGCAAATTGAAAACGATTTTTCGATTCAGTTACCTATATCGTTACACCCCTCGTAGCTACAGATGTCTCTTGGACATATTACCTGTAATGAGGAGACATTACAGGAGGAATGCTGGTCTACCTCTCGTTTCCATTTTCATTTCAAAAGCTTTTCCGTCTCCTGATATTATATCACATTATAGTCCATCCCTTTTGTGTGCCAAAATGATCCACCATCTAACAAAAATGTTCTGCTGTGTTATATAAACAAAATAGATCTTGTCTGTTCCTGTGTGTGCCAAAACTGCTTATTTTAGGAGAATAAGCTTTTCTGCTCTACAAAAGCAAAGAGCAAAGCGTGGGCTGGCTTCCCACTGACCAACAGGCGCTTAGATTCCACATCACTGACACACATGAGCGCTATACTGCCCCAAGGTCCCCCCATAACTCTGTGAGTGTACAAATGAATCCAAAACGGACCTGTATGCTCTCAGAGTTACAGACACATAAGGGTCCACTTGGAACCCCCTCGAGGAACCCTGAGGGTCCCTGGACCCCGCTTTGAAAACCCCACTGTAGAGACATCCCACCAGCACAGACACAAACACTGTTTACTTCTCTCAGTATGCCACTGTGCACCGCCTCATATGCTTATTACTGAAAGTTTCTGCGTTGCCGCTTTGCTTGATGTAGTTTTCATAAAACTTGCCGTTTGATGTAGGCCTGTTTATTTAATGTGAAAGTTTCAACAAATATGCAGACTTTAATGTCTCATGGGGTGTGACATTTCTTTGTTGTCATCATCACTCAGTGTCACTGGTTGGACACCTTCTGGCTGTTGCCTACACATTCTTACTTAACTACAGGCTGAGAACATAATTCCACATCCACATCTTCCATTTATACACCTCTTTTATCACATTCTATTTGCCTAGCTATTAATGTGCACCTTTGACTTGCAGTGTTTCCACCGCTTTGCCATATTGACCGTTCCGACAAACCACTGCAACATAGATGTCACCTCTGACCCCACAGTGGTCAAAAGTAAAAGGAAACATTAACAGGGAAAAATAGAAATGCGACACAGAGCGCTCCATAAGCACTATAAAAAGTCAAGATGTGTCATTTGGTCCGCATATGCATCTGGACATTTTGAACGACTTAGCTTTGAGGAGCCTATTTATGCCATTGCCAATCCTTGAGTTAAGTGGAACAAAGTCCAAGTATTAGTTTTTCTTAGCATACAGCATACAACACAAGCAGCAGCAAACCTACAAGAGTAGGTTTAGCCTTGAGCCTAAAAAGTGTACACATCACATTTAACCACACACACACACACACACACACACACACACACACACACACACACACACACACACACACAGTAAAGGCAGTAAAGTGCCCGCGAAGCCCGCATCTAGAAATTAACCTGCATTCAAGTGTCTACCTTCTAGGGAGCGTCTAGCAATACTCCAGGACTCTGCTCAGCTGCCTGTTTCCAATGCTCTTGCTTTAATTGCACGGGCTTCTTTCTCTCAAATTCAGTCTATTTTGTTCCTATGGCTTATTGCGCTTGCATATTCCTTGGCCCCTGGTATAGCTGCTTTCGGCAAAATTGTATTTTTGTTCAGTTAACAAATGTTTATTTCAAACCTAGTTTTAGTTTTTACTTTAGTTTACAGTACACTGATAACAACAGTGATGTATTTATTTTGTGTCCAGGGGTGAGCTGGAGAAGAGTAACATTTCATAATGCCAACAGATGTCTATGAGGGTTTTCTTTAATCCTGTAGGTTAATTCTCCCCCACATTTGGTCCGTCTTTTCAAGTCCTTGACAGGTGAACGCTCACAACCAACTCACATGGACTGCATGAATTTTTATAATTACCGCTGAAAAGCAGTCTTTATCCTTTCTTGAACCAGAAAGCCTCAGTCATAACTGTCATTTCACTGGGGATGTTCATTCATTTCAGCCATTGAGCAGCTTAAGGTCCTGTAACCTGCGGTAAATACTGAGCCAGCAACCAGGATTACACAGCATGAGGTTTAGTCACTTCATGCTACAAGCTTATGTAAATAGACATCTGGTTAGCTTTTTACTGAACAGTACGTGTCACCTCGAGGGAAAACGCATCTCTTCTCTGCTCTTCTTCAAGCTAATTCCTTGATGAAAATAAAGTAAACAATCACATTTTCAGTCGATTACATGTAGCAGAAGGACACAAAAAAGCCAGTCGTAGGAGCGGTTCGCACCGCTCAAAAAAACTGGGCAACCACTCTGTTCTATAAAGCTATAATAAACCTTTTTTTTACGCTATTTTCAAAATAGTTACAAAGTCTTGTACAAAATGTATGCATTACAAATATGTCAAATAAATAAACACATAGTTTAAAAAGCAAAAAACGTAATTTGCATTCCATACAGTATGTAATTAATTTAGCCCTCTATTTGAAGTTGAACTTAAAAGAGTGATACAGTGGTGAACCCGGGGGAATGGTGGGGTGTTGTCATCTCCCTGAGCAATGGGCTTATCAAGAAAACACAAGAACAGAATTGACTATAATGTGCACATGCGAATACGCAGAGACACACACACACACACACTATTGCTCTGTGTGTGTGTGTGTGTGTGTGTGTGTGTGTGTGTGTGTGTGTGTGTGTGTGTGTGTGTGTGTGTGTGTGTGTGCGCGCGCGTGTGTGCGTGCGTGTAAATGTAAATGTAATGAGAAATAGAACGGGAATGGAATGTCCCGGTCCTATCATTACTATGGTAAAACATGTAAATAACCTTAGCTTCCTTCAGCCTTTGATGTCGTCTATTGTAAGTAAACACTCGGCTTAGGGAGAAGTCGATCGCATTTCTCACCTGTTAGTGGGCCATAAATAACAGGAATCCATTAATTGATTTAGCAGGCACAGCTTTGTTGCGAAAACACTCCACTACTTGAAGAAAATTCACATTGCTCATGCCGCAACATTTTTTTGTCGCGTGTGTTGAGTTGCTACAGTATCGTTTGAAACGCAATGAAACAAAAATCGAACATCGGGTCCAAACAAACTATGGTCTTCTTGGCAGTTGGCCTTGTCAGGGAATCTAAGGGGAAATGGTTGCTTGGCACCAGGCAGGGTGTGCCCTGTCCGCCCGTGACCCGTCTGTGGGGGCGATGTGAGGACGCCAGTGGAAGAAAGGCCCAAGAGAGATGACCTGATGCATGGTGGAGCCATCGCAACGCTCGACACAATCTATTTGGCAAAGGGGCCAAGTTAAGACTTACCCCTCTTCAAAGCCAACTAGGCATGCCCTCTTAAAGCGAAGTAGGCCTACCCCTCTATATGACCCGTGATGGCGTTTGCACTGTACTTGTACTTGTATTGTTCTTGAACCCAATTATTATTATCATTATTTATTTTTTTGGGGGGGGGGGATTTTATGCCTTTATTGATAGGATAGTAGACTGACATGAAATGGGGGGGAGATATGGGGAGTGACACGCGGCAAAGGTCATCGAACCGGCGACGCCGCCAAGCATCCATGCCTATGTGGCAATGCCTAAGTGGTATGCGCCTGGAACAGTAGGCCAGCGAGCGCCCCGAACCCAATTATTTTTTGAGTGTTGCTTTTATTCTTTTATTGGTTGTTCAGCCCACATGTAAAGGCTCTGTTTTGGGACAGTTATTTATTCACTGAAATACTAGTCCTCACCTTACTGCCATTTAAATATGCCTTCTTTGGGATCTCCCTGCCATAAGTCTCCATAGACTTCCATGTAATTTATAGTGCACAGATCATGCACGCCCATGCACAGATCATGCACCATGTTTGTGCAGGCTGTTCACAGCTTTCAAACAAAAAAATCAGATTGGAAATCCGTTCTGGCATTCTTGAGAAAATAGCCATTATGTTTTACATGTTATGTAAGCAAAGATGGCTGCCCTGTATGAAAGATGGGGTTGTATGGGGGTGGAACATGCAAAATCGCGATTGAAATCATGTTTACTAGATTTAATGGGGTCCAAAAATAATTTTTCAAAAAATAATTTTTCAATTTTTTTATTTTTTTTTATAAGTAAAAGTCGATTAAAGTCGCTTGGCAGGGAAGTCCATAGTGAGATAGTTGATCTGAAAGTCGTTTGGCACTAAGTGAGTTAATACTGTTTGATAATTGGTGCATGCTTTTTTTTTATTCTTAAACTTTAATACAGAGAGACCGCTGTGGAGAAGGACTGAGGCCAATATAATGGACTGTTCTATTCCTAAAAAGGACTGCATGGACATTGCCCTTAGTGAGAGTGCGCTATCTGTTTATTCTGTTTTAAACACTGTTCTGCATTTACTGTATTAAAACTTTTATTTTGAACCCTTGGGTTGGTGCTTTTTAACTCTGCTCAACCCTGGTTTACAAGAACCTGTTAATTTATTGTGAAAATAAGTGGAGTCCTGGGCTCCATAGGCTCCAGGTGGTGTAGTCGGCTACTTTTGAAAATGTTTTAACCTGGCCACACTTTGACTCAAGTAATAGATTATAACATTTATTTTCTTCCATGGCTTACAGGGAGTGTGCATGCAAAGTTTGACGGTCCAACAGTGCCGGAGATGGCTGTTCACTCAAACACACACACACACACACACACACACACACACACACACACACACACACACACACACACACACACACACACACACACACACACACACACACACACACACACACACACACACACACACACACACACACCAGGCGCGTAGGCAGCGGTAGGCGAACGAGGCGACCGCCTACCAACTGAGAAATGATCTGGCAAAAAAAAAAAAAAAAGTCTCTTATTTCCATTGTGTAAAGGCCTGACTGGGCAGTAGGCCTACAGTGTGGAGAAGACCATAGGCCTATAGAATGTCGCTCAACCAGTTCCATTCATTGACTAGTAGGCGGCCTGGCCATTGAGAAAGTGTTACCCTTTTAGAGATGTAAATTTGACTCAAGTCGAAACAGCAGAGACAATAACACACTGAACAAAGTCCATTCTGCTTTCCTCCTACCTGTAGGATATCCTCTGTTCCAAATGAATAAAGTCCTTAATGTAGTAGGTAAACAGCTTCCAAACACAATACGTGATCATTGTGTTGTTTAAATCCAGCACTGCTGGATTAAGAATTGACATCTTTTTGTCTCTCCAGCTGTAGCATATTAAAACTCATTAAGCAAGCCTCTTCCATAAATGTAAGGCCCATTCCCACTGGGCCAGATAACAGATAAAAAATATCTATAATATCTACCACAGATAAAAGTACCTGTGGCAAATATCTGTGCATGGTAGATATATATTTGTTTTATCTGTATCTACCATCCACTTTGAATGGAAAAATATCTAAAGAAAGATTTTTTTTATCTGTTATCTGGCCCAGTGGGAATGGCCCTTAAATAAAAAATAAAATGTATTTCATTAAAGGAGTAGTTCACTCTCAAAATTATCGATATTTTCAAGCTCAAGCCCCGCCGCATGTTGTTGTGAGCCATGTATTTTTTTAAGGGACACATTATGTTTACTTTGAACTAATTTAGCTAGTGTTGTAATCACAAGTTGAAATAGGCCTATGTCACTATTTGGGAGCAATGTTCGCCTTGTTTGTAATGCTCCATACTGTGCTTTTTGTTTTAATTATAACCTTGGGTGGGGGGGGGGGGGGGGGGCTGGCATTTCGCCTACCAAAATTTAATTCCTGGCTACGCCCCTGACACACACACACACACACACAGGAGAAAACATATACAGTAGTTATTTGACCGGAAGGATATACAAAGGAGGATCTCCTTTAATCTCATGCCATTGTCGAGGGCATCGAGACCGGCAACAGAAGCCGCACAATCAACCGCCAGCATGTCTGACGTTGGGTTGTCGTTTGTGCCGACTGCCAACTCATCTGACAATGGCTCGTCATCCCTGCCGAGTGGGGACGGAGTTGGAGAGGATGCCATGTCTGCAGAGAATGAAATTCAGGAAATTCAGAGGCTGCTCCTTCAACAATTAGAGGAGACTGACCATCAGTGCAGACAGGGGGCAGATGGTCATCACTGTACAATGCTGAACTCTAATATTGAGCTGCTGGTGCAGCATATTGTGGGTTCAGGTACTAGAAATGATGACTCCATGGGAGTCCACGCTCACCGCACACCACTCACCAGAACACCAATTCATACAGGCACATGCCCACAAGATGGCCCCTCCAGGAGTACAGTTCGTCTGCACATGGCGAGCATAGCAGGGCAACAAACACTGATTACATGCCTGCAAGAAGGCTCCCCAATTAACTCATTGAGTGCCACCCCTTTCACCACTAGAGGGCGCCCAGTGGCCATAGAAAATCCCATAGAGATATGCTGGTATATGCAGAAGCCCTGCAGCCATGACTTGCCTGAACACTTTCCTTTGTGCATGTACAGGAAGAGGATGAAGTTAGCTTGAAGTTAGCTATTGGCTACCAAGCATTTTAGAAGCCTTATTTTCGTCAACTTAGCCATGATTAAACCTTGCACACCTCATGCATGGGAAAAAAACAGAGAAGAATGAGCTCTAAAAAATCCAATGCAATCCTGGATTGCATTGAAGTGGATTTGTGCAGTTTGTTCACAGCTTTCAAACAAAAAAATCCGATTGGAAATCCGTTCAGGCATTCTTGAGATAATCGCCATTATGTTTTACATGTTATGTAAACAAACATGGCTGCCCTGTATGTTAGATGGGGTTGTATGGGGTGGAACATGCAAAATCGCGATTGAAATCATGTTCACTAGATTTGATGGGGTCCAAAAAAAAAAAAAAAAAAAAAAAAATTTTTTTTTTTTTTTATATCCCGAACATGTTCGGGATAGGCACTCTGGTATGCGATAATATATCCCGAACTAATTCGGGATAGGCACTCAATGAGTTAAGATTACAATTTGCCTGTGTCGAACACTGATTACACATACTGTATACAATCTGTAAATGGCAATAGAGGGTATGCACGTGACATCATCATCATCATACCCGGAGGTTATGCGGGAACGCCTACTGAGTGGCAAAAAACTACTTTCAGGCCTTGACAGCCCATACATCCAAACAGAAAAGTCCTATCTGATTGCATTACATGACATTAAACAACGTTAAACGCCACTAGATTTGCCATACACTTTAAGCATACCCTCTATTCTTGTTGTGGTTTTGATTTATACATTTTTATTTGATATTTGCATGCCTGTTTTTATTGAACTTCCTATTGTCTATAATTAAATGTTTGAAACCTAATTTGATCATGTTGATGTACGTGCTTATCTCATTGTCAAGTGATACTACATATATTTTATATCCGCAAAATGACAATTAAAATACATTTTCGTGTGTCCGTAGGCGATGCCTTGAAGACCACCGCTTGTGATTGGCTGAGCCAGTTACTGGGGGCTTTACCCATGCTTTTCTTTCTTGAATGAAATGCCTGGATCCCGAGGCTAGCTTAAAAGAGTGAGTCTTGTCAAACCACACCAAACGCTCACACCAAAAATGTTAGGCTACCCCCTATAGCCTCAGGGTGTTAGCCTCACTTCCTGGAAGAACTCTAGGAACAAGAGATCAGGAAAAGACACCAACGTAATTTTCTCTACCACGCAATCCTTGCCCGGCAGATTCATCACACTCGGTGGCAAATTCACACCGGAAGTTCGTGAATAACAGTAGTATATGAGAGCCAAAATTTCACACGTTGTTTTCTGCTGTGTTTCTTTTTGGTGTGTACGCTGTATAACTTTATAGCGGTATTTAAAGAGCACAAAGTATGTTTCTGAACTAGCTAGTATCGCGAGACTCTCCACCATTTCCTGTCTGGAAACCAAATCTCGCGATAGCTCCGAGACAGAAACTATACCTGCCGATGTTTAATTGCCTCAATAAAATGATGTACTGTGCACATTGAAAAGCAAGTGATTGTAAAAATACCTGTGATATGTCTTCTTTTATATTCCTGAACCGATTATATGACAAAGACCTCAGTCGTTTTTGGTCATGAAACTTCATGAGCTGATCCAGTCGGCTGCCATGCATTTCATCCTACTTCCGGTATGAGTTCGCCACCCAGTGTGACAAATCTGCCGGCTTGTCTTTTCCTTGTGTCTGTTTCCAGGAACAGCTGTTCCTGGTATCTCACTTCCTGGAACTTTTACTACAGGTGCTACTTTCCCCCACAGCTAGCTCCCCCTGTGAAATAAAATCTGACAACACAGAATGAATGGGTATCTTGCGCTTTTCCGTACTTATTTGTAATCAGAATCCCGTAGAACACCCCCTTCCCCAGCCCTTTTTACAGTTTACAGTTTAGGCATTTAGCAGACGCTTTTAATCCAAAGCGATTTACAATAAGTAGATAAAAACATCACAATAATAAACAAGGTTAAATGTCAGTAACAGCAATATAACAAATGTAAATGAATATCTATCTAGAAAAACAATATAATCTGTAAAGAAAAAAATATTTCTAAAAAAAAAACTAAAAACAAATGCTAACTAGCTTCATGTATGGACATTGATTTTTCCAGTAGTGCTAAGAGTTTAGGTGGAGTTTAGAATTGCAAGCAATCCCAAACCAATTATTGCCATTGGTTTGGATAGTTGTAATTGCATATTGCCTCTGGAGGGCACACACCACCCGAGTGTGTGTGAGTGAGAGAGACAGAGAGAGAGAGAGAGAGAGAGAGAGAGAGAGAGAGAGAGAGAGAGAGAGAGAGAGATGCATCATGATCCAAGGAATCCAAGGGAAACCCTTTTTCGTTTATTGTTTATTAGAATCCCCATACATTTTTGCCATGTCAAAAGCTAGTCTTCCTGGGGTCTGACACAGCCAAATATTTAACAAAAACATTAATTAAATCAACTTTACAATCACTAGCCTATAATCTAAATAAAAGAATAAAAATGCAACAATAGTACAATTAAAACCCAAATCACTTCCAAGTAAGGTTGTAGGCTACCTCTGGGGATTAGTACAGGCTTGCTTGCATAAGGTGTTCCTTTAACTTAAGGTGGGTTTGTATTAGTTATGCAATTATTAATAAGTTCCATCCTAGTACAGTTCTATAGATAATAGAAGATTTGTTCTTGGTTTTAGCAGATCACCTGAACTGGCTTGTAGTCATTTGGTTATGTTCATCTCTTATGTATCCTACCTGGTCAAAGAAATACATTATATTTTATTTTTGTCAATTAAAACATTTCTGAAAAAGGCGAGAAAGGTCAATGTAATCTATTCTCAACAGTAAGCCACAATAGATTTCTGTGCATTTCTACAACATTGTTCTACCGGTATGTCTTTCTTCATAGAGGATGACCAAATGACTGGGCACTGGGCAGTACTCAAGGTGTGACAAGACTAAAGCTTGAGTTACTATTTACTTTCAGAGTGTTTAATGTTATATACTTGGAACATTTCCTGGTTATGGTTGAAGAGCCAAACTATGTGTGCCATATGCTAGATATTAGAGGGAGTTGCTTGTCTGTTGAATGTCAACATATGGCAAGGGTAGCAGTGGCTCAGGGGTAGAGAAACCGTCATTAGAACATGGAGGGTTCCCGAAAGGTTGCCAGTTCGATCCCGGGTTCCCCCAGAGTTGGTATCGAAGAGTCCTTGAGCAAGACACTGAACCCCTAGTTGCTCCCGGTGAGCAGGTTGGTGCCTTGCATGGTTTCCTCCACCATCAGTGCATGAATGTGTGTGTGAATGGGTGAATACAATCTCTGTAAAGCGCCTTGGATAAAGGCGTTATATAAATGCACCATTTATGGCAAAAATAACACTGAGAGATTTAAGTACAGGCTACCTACATACAATACATAAGATACATAAGTATCTTTGGCAAGAGATGCTGTGGTCCTATTCACTATTTTGTGAATGAAGAAAAGAGAGAAGAGAATGATGAAAAAACATAATTCTGCTGGCATTTAGAAATCATAATCTATAGAGAAATACTTGCATCCAGACTCGAGTATCAGGCTAGAATAAGGTTGTCTAACTTGAACAGTGAACACCTTACCATTGCTTACCGACATACTTAAAACTTTCAACTGTATTACCGGCCAACATCCATGTAAGTGACATTTCTCTTTCTGCTGCTGGGGCTTGGTAAATGCACGTGAATAGTAGTAGTGAATAGCTTTGGTGGATATTTGACAGAAAATTAATTGTTAGTTGTTCTGCTACTTGTGACTAAGCTGCCCAACACTGTTCACAGGCCTGTTTCCAGTGGGTCAGCATTTGGCTATAATAGTACAGTAGCAGTTTTGTTAACAAGACAGGGGAAATGTTCAGTTTGGGTCAGAGCCTGGGGATATGCACTGTAAGAGCCTCAATTTCAGGCAATAATGGTGGTAGCTAAAGAGTCAGGATTTCTCTGGAATAAATCCAAAGTCCTAAAGAGACAAACTCAAGGGAGCTCAACAGTGGTGGGTCTGACTTAGAACTGATGACATTATACAGATGCGTTTCCCATTCTCTGATAATGAAGCCTTTCCACATTTGACATATTTTTTACATTAAAGAGCTGCTTCTTAGTTATCAAGTTTCTTTCACTTCAGGAAAGACTTTGTTGTGCTCATCTGAAAATGGCAGCGCTATCTGTTAGAATGGTTAAGTTCAGGCATGGTTAGGTATGATTTACATTTGTATTATTGCGACCGTAGGTCGCAGTTAAGTATGAAAACTGGCACATCTTGTCTCCGTATCTGGCTATCTGCGTATCTCTGTAGGTCATGCCTGACACTGTGGTTCCCCTGACACATCACTGTGACATCACAGGGGAACCACTCTTAACAGAATGGGTTTGCCACTCTGACTGACATCACTGTGATGGCACAATAACATAATCCCTTTTATGCCCATATATGGAGTTCCCTGATGTCATCAATATTAAGCCCATATCTAACAGGACTTCATATGGGAATGCCCATTTATGGAGGCCACATCGGCCAAATACCACACTAACAGAATCCATATATGGCCAAGACAGACGGCCAAGACAGCCCTAATCTGTGTGGCTGGTTCTACAGACAGGGATCTCCATATATGGGCATAAAAGGGTATGATGTCAGATGTCATAGACATCATAGGACTTGATCACATAACGAATAACTGAGTAAGCATGTTTGGGCTCTCACAGCATATCTGCATATACTGTACATTGATCTCCATATATGGGTACCAGGGGTCTCCATATGGGTAACTGGTCCGATATACACTGGCCAAGAATTGGCGCAACCTCGCCCTAAAAGGCGAGGTTGCTTGTCGCCCTGAGGCATCTTACTAGTTATGTCTGAGCTTTATTAACAAAGATAATTAACTAAAGGATAGTGTTGAGGGTATCTGTCTGTATGCGTCTGATTGTGTGTACTCTGTAGTTAATCTTGCAAACTACTTGGCCGATCACCATTTTTATTGTGCATAATACCAAAGGCTGATCGCCATGTTTAGTGACTGTGCATAATGCTTTAGTCTTTTGGAAATCTTTAACTTTACATTTATAATGAAAGTGTACATTTGACTCTGATCGGCTGTCCGAGAACCACACTGGAGCCCAAGTTCCACAATTTTATATTTTGGGAAATAAAAAGCCAACTTGATGTTGTTTTTAATTGGGAAGTGTTGTTTAATTGCATTTGCTTGTGTGCTAAAATTGTGACTCTGAAACCTGTTTCACCGTTATCGGTCAATGGGGGAAATTATCACATTTCAATCTATGAAGCAAATAATGAAGATATCTCACCAACTAGTGCCTTTGGAACAACCGAACACATGTCATGGGCTTAGATCTGATGTGCCTCTGCTTGCACGAACAGTCCATCTCTTCTTTCTCGCTCCCTGAAAAGCCCCTAAGAGACACTTTGAAGTGGAGGCAAAGGCAAATATGAAGAGAGTGAATGTCCTCTATGAAGAAGTGTCTTTTTAATATGAATATTCCCTAGTTTCTCCTCGCCTCGGGCCCACATGCCCCTCTACCGCCAGACACTATAGCTGGCTGCCTGGCACTGGCACATCTGCGCCTTATCCAGAAGACAGAGGGGAAAAGAGAAAGAGAGAGATTATCTTCTAGTCCTTTGAAGAGGTTGGATGTGAAGAGGACAAAACAGAAGCTCTTCTATACAGCCAGCTGCCATGACACAAATACTAATGCGGATAAAATTAAAGGCACCCTATTCAAAACACACCTTGATCCAGTGTGGGTAAGTCATCTAGCACTGGGCTAGGTAAGGCGATTATACCTAAGCTAAGGGCAAAAGGACATTCTGCAGAGGTCTGACAGTGCAGTGTGTGTGCACTCAGTATACAAAACACCAGTGCCTCATTATGCACAGACCATGTCTCATTGTTCAAAGGACAGTAACACCATTTATTTTTTCATGATTTGGGGAGGATGAGAGATGTAGCCATGTCATGGATTCAAGACTTTCTTCAAAATATGCCAATTATATTTTTCCCCCCATAGCTTTATTCAAAACGACTCAATAAACACTAGTACCAAATTAACGTTAAAGTTAAAGCTATACTGTGTAAGTTGCTCAACTAGTGGTCAGTAGTGTTAAAGCAAACCGCGGTCGCGTCAGTTTTTTCGTCTGTTTTTCGCCGCGGACCGGGCCGTCAGACCACCGCGTCCGCCTCGCCGAGACCTATCCATAGAGGTCTTTCGTGTCCCTCTACGGCCTCTGTTGGGGAGTTACATGCTAAACTCCTAGCCCAGTGTAAACAAAGTGTAAACACTGCAGTGTACTTCCTGAAGAGCTCGGCAGTGTATGATCTGGGCTTTGATTGGCCGGTAGGGAGACATGTGTACAGAATGATGCATATGACATAATTTTGCCAGGAAAAACAGCCCCGGTCACGGCCACCAGGGCTCAGTAGAACACATAAAGAAAAGGCTTTGGGAGCTGAAATGAACAGAGTGGGTGTTCTAAAACTTTAGCGATTTAATAATTAGGACAATTTTAAGATTTGTTTTATTAAAAAAGTTACATAGTATAGCTTTAAATGTACAGTAATGCTGTTGAACATGAAATTATCGGTCATGTACTGAGAGCCATTTGCCACAGCTAGCAGCCTTATGGGTAAGTCAAACAAATTGACACACCAGAAAATGAGAATGCAGCCCACAACCAGCAAGTCAACATGGAAAATTTTTCAGTTTTTTTAAAAACTAATTGATTGGTGATTGGCCCATAGGCTAGCGAACTGCGTCATCAAAACACGTCCCGCGGCCGCCAACACCGAAATACAGAAACAAAAACCAAAATGATCTTCAGTTAAACTGGTAAAAAAAATATATACAGTATAAATCGGCTAATCACCCTACACTCACGAGGCAGTTATCCAGAACTTCCATGGCAATTTAAGAAATAGAAAGAGTGCTGGGGTTTGGAGGCTGCATGGGCAGGATTGGTTAATCAATGACGCCGGATGGTCGGACAAACTGTCAGACAGACAGACAAACATATGCACCGGAATAGTTGCCCTGTATCACGTTCACGTTTGCCCCCCTTTTTTGAGCAGACTGCAAACAAGTAGTGCTAAAAGGAAATCAACATCTAACTTAATAGTGTAATTTTGCATTAAATACTGCAACTTTTGTTTAGTTACTAACTCGCTCTTTTCATTTGCCATGTTAAATTCAAGGCATTCCGTTTTTTGTGTGTGTGTGTGTGTGTGTGTGTGGGGTATTAAAATACAATTCAAAGAGTGACACTAAAAAAGAAATTGTATAAAAAGATTTTCTTTTTTATCTTAGAAGTGCATTTAATAAACAAGACAAACTCCATGCAATACAGACAGACAAAAAGATATGTACATAAATAAAAACAAACCAATCCTACATAAACATTACAGGAGCTTTATAAAAGCTGAATCACATAATGATTAAATGTATTAATTTTAATTAGGGGAAAATAAGCTAACTAAAATATTATATAAAATGTCAGTGAATAGAAAATAACTAATTATTCTTGAGATGGTTAATTAAAATAAAAAGGCAAGGAGCATTCAAGGCTAACATTAAATATATGTATATGAACAAAGCATAGCATCCTTCGTTGTTAAAGGAATAAACTTGAATTGTACTTTAACATTTTGAATTTAACACTATTTTGTAAATAGCATGAGTGAGCTGGCAAACCTTTTGAAATGTCAATTCAATAAACTAATTAAGAGTAATAGTTGCTGTATTCCTTAAACAATTACCAGAGCATCCTTCAATTTTATGTTGCATAATATAAACAGTGCAGTACCATTGCAGTGGGCTTGGCAAATGACACAGGAAAATTCTCAGTGTTCTTTCAATAAAAAAAGGGACATTTGAACACTGTCAAGAGTTAAATTACCACTCAGGAATTTACCACTTAGTAGTAAAACGACAGTGACACACCAGTTAAAACGTGGTCCATGTTTGAGACATGCTCCAGATTGCCTATTAAAAAAAAGACACATGGATTGAGCTTAAATCTGATGTGCAACAATTATCTTGAGAACTAAAACATGACCTCTCTGACACAGTAGAATATCAGCTTGACATGTGACTTCCTTCAGTGCGTTACTCCAGTATGACCCAATGTCAGTTTGCCATATCATCTGGATGTGGCTTCAACATACAGTAATAGTATGACTAAATGGCAATTTGCTATATCATATTGATATGGCTAGCTTCAATGCAATATTCTTAGTCTAGAGTTCTGAGGTCTTGCAATCAACTGCAGTCCAAGGATTGTGTATGATGATGATCCTGGCTTGTCTTGCTCTGGACTTCTTGGGCCCTCTGCTCAGGAGATCAGTAAAGATGGGTGGTGGATCGGCTGAATGTGTGGTACTTCCTCTCAAACATGGACGGTAGATTGACCATAGATGGTGAATGGTGGGCCTGAAGAAATAAAGGGTGATAGAGGGAAAGGTAGAGGAGACACAGAGGAGTGTGCGAAGGAGAAAAAAACAAAACAAATAAGTAAATACAAGTACTTCTGTACCATCGGAGTCTGTAGTTAGTATGTGATCAAGCTATTAAGAGAATCAAAGATGTGTTAAAGAAATCAACTCAGCCATGTGACAGACCCACACCATATCTTGACTTTTCCAAGGTGAGCCATTAAAAGCCTGTGCTAGAAGATTGATTGTCAAGTAGGCTTCCCAGCAGGCGGTCAAGAGTACGTGAGAGGCTGTGAGCACGAGCAATTTGTGAACACAAGGCCATTTTATGTGCTCCAGTCGTATTTTAATTAAGCAGCACGCCTGGCCACACACACGTGCAGCCTCTATGCTTTCAGAGCCAAACCTCGGCAGTGAACCGAACGAATCAAGAAAGTGCAACCTCTGTCAACACAATGCACTTCAGTGGCTTTCCACCTGGCGCACGTGTATACATTGTATTCTTCCTAAGAGCGCTTCATAACAGAACGATTTTCTTTCTGCCCTCAGTTCTCTTGTTTTAGCAGATTCAGGTCTACTGAATGGAACAAAGTCTTGAAAATCCACTGAATGGAGGGAAGTCTTGATTGCATGATGCAATCCTCCACTACCTCAGTAAGACAGAGACAATGTAAGGAGTGCTCTGTGAATAAGAAGATTAACACACTGCTTTCCCTGGGAAGAGGCAGGGTAAAGGGCAGCGCTGGTGAAAATGCTAACATATATGACCCTCATTACACACTTGCCATAACAAGACATGCTTGCTAATGAAGGTTTGCTTATCCCAGTGTGTACATGTCTTTTTAATTCAGAGTTCCAAAATGTACATGCATAAATAACCTATTCCCTGAATCACCTTTAAATAGCCATATTATACACAGACACAAGTGCATGTGTACACACACAGGCAGACAGTATGCCCTGCCTCCAGTGATATTGTCTAATTCCTGTTAGGGCATTCTTTCACGCAACACTAAAACCTACAATCTACGTCTACCTTGTGTGATTTTTAGTGGTGCCAATTAAGATTGGCTGGTCACAATGCTTTCATAGCATCCTTTCATCAGCTTCATGAGTTGTACATCATCAGCATAATCAGCCTTGAGTGTCAGTCATTGAAGCAATGGTAGGCGACGGAGACGAACAACGTCTCTTTGGGCAGCTGTGAAAGGCAGAGAACTTCAGCTCCAGATCCTGTCTGTTTTTACCAATACAATGTAAAGATGCTTTCGCTGGTGCTATGACCAGATGCTGAAGGCTGTAGCCGTCACCATCAGCAGAGATATCACTCACGGAAAGCCAATCCACACAAGGTGGAGTACTGCTTCCATTACAGCGGTGGAGAAGTCAGCCCACTAGCCCAGGGTGTCAGTTGGGCTCCTGGATGAAATGCAAGGCTGACAGCTGAATGTTCATCCAAAGAGTCAGCTCAAACTCGCTGACACCCCTGCAGTGACAACAGTTAAGCCAAACATTATGCAGGTGCCTAACACACCAAGTGAGGCAGAGCAAGTCAGGCGGTGATGCTGGAGACAACTGTTTGCTTGGATGATCGGATGGAGGTGGTCAGTGGGAGGGAAAGCCAAATATGATGACTTGGTGAAATACTGACAAGAGCAAGTCTGGCATGTGTAACAGTGTGTGCCCATTATGGTTGACTGCAGAGGACCCAGTGTCTCTGTAAGGCTGTGGTGAACCACCATGTTCCTAGAGTTACTGCACCATAGCATGGGCATACAGCTGGAATGGCCAGACCAAGGTGACGTTTATGTACTTTCCTTATTTACATAGCATAACATTTACTGGGGCTATACATAAACAGGAAAATAGCTTATGCTTTTGTTATAGCTCCACTATACCATCAATAATGGTAAACAGGGCAACTTAGGACATTTCTATCCCGAATGCCATCATTCTTTGTGACAAAGACTACCAGTAAACAGAAAATGTATCATCCAGTAGAGTGCATGGTGAAATACTTCTAGAGCAAAGGAACACATTTTCTAATGACAGTTATAGAATTCGGGCACTGGGGCCCTTTACAACAAACTAGTACTGCGGGCCAATGGTTAAGGGTACAGTTCACACTATAGAATTGTTTAGCTGCTTTCTTTGTGTGCAAGATATCCCTGCTGCCGAGCAAAGCTCTTCATCCTCAGAAGGAAGAAAATGAATAGCATGCCAGACAGGTAGGATTCAATCAGTTTGGGAGTGTTCAAATGGCTGTGTATTTGAAGCATAATTATAAGTGGTTAAAAAGATGACAGATAACCGTAGTTAACCACAAGCCCACACCCAAGACTAAGTGAGAGGCCAACTGGAGTTAAAAGGGGGCCTCAAAGTAAAAACAGACAATGACATTTTGGAGTTTCGTTTTGACAGTATTCTAAAGTAAAGTATTTAAGTAAAAAATAAATACAAAACCTACATTGGTCCTTTACAAGCATTCATAGTATCATACGAAATTGTCAGATGTGCCTGTGCAGCAACATTTACACCAAGAAAAAATGAGTTCTTCAAAATGTCAAGGTATGGCTTTTTCTAATAATAATCCAGGGGAAAACCATGTGGTCAAAGAGCACCCAGTTTGACATAAGACTGCTCCCAGGTCAGTGATCCTTCTTGAATATGGCCTAGTATTAGCAACCACCAATCCCTTGTGAATACCCAGCCACCACCTGGTTTATATACAATTGCCTAAACAGGATAAACATAAACTTGACCGGTTCCAAATCAAGTCTGGAAATCTCCACCATAGAGTCCATGTCTACTAACTAGACTATCAACAATGAAATAAATCTAAAATCTACAAAATATTGTTTAACAATTAGTCCCATGCTGGTTAGGCTTGTTCAATCAACTCCAACTAAGATCCAAAGATCCTAAGTGTATAAGGCACAGCAATACAAAGCAACGATGGTTTACTTAACCAGCTTATTGCTGGTGGGACTCCATATTATAAAACCTACATAAGCCTGGGATCAGCGGCAAGATTATACATTACTAGTTTGGTCAGAGAAAAAGTACAAGAAATCCTTTATTACTCTGCTCTATCATTTTGATTGCGGATTTGATTTGGAACTAGCGAGTGCACCACAGAATGTAAGCTGATGGCTACCATAGATGATGTGGATTAGAACTTTCCCCATCACTAAAATCCAATACCAAGAGCCACAATTCAAAGCACCTCAATTTTATTTTATATCTTTTACATTTTAGTACTGTAGAGAAATTGGATGGATCATGTCAATATTTCTTGTCCTACTGTATATGAAATACATTTCAGACAGTGACATCTACAGTATATTGCCTAATACATGTATGGACTGGAACGGTACTCGGTATCGGATGTCAGTTTAAGTTTAGTGCTCTGAATTGCACTCCCAATTTGGCCTTGCTCATATAAAAGATATGCTCACGTCAGACTCCTGGCATGGGCTGAGCTCTGCCGAGTTTCCTAGAGTCTAGTCTCCCTGCGGGGACTGGCCAGAGCCTTCTTGTTGGGGTCAAATCTCATTACAGGGTCCCTGCACGTCCCAGATGACACTCTGCCCTTCAAATTAGAACTCTGAGGAGGTGGGGTCTTAGGTTGGAGAAACACTGTAGAAGCTGGGTGTCTGGGGTTTAGGTTGGCAGAACTAATCGATTTTCGCCGAGGGTTGGCGGAGATGGAGGGGGCCAAATTACGGACGACGGCTCGAATGATTGTGGGATTGGGATGAGCTGAAAAGGTAGATGCTTGGGCAGCAGGAGCACTGGCATTAGGAGCATGGAGAACGGACTTGGGATCTGAGCTGGTTCTAGGGTGATAATTGGAACGAGGGCGATGACTGATGGCAAGGTCAGGTTTTGGACTGGGGCTAGAGCTAGGACTAAGCATGGGTTTTGGGGACAATGGGGATGGGCTGCAAGGGGCACGTTTACAGACAGGGATCCTGGCACGGAGAGGAGGATGGTCCAAAGAGTTAGAGCGCTGCACCATAGCACCGCTCTTGGTAGAATCATTCAGACTGAAGGTAGAGGCGGAGCGGGACATCTGGATTATAGAACATAGATGAACACAAACACAGAGGGTACAGACATTGATATGCAAGTTACAGTTATCAGAATCAGTATTGGGAATAAATAAATAAACTAAACTGTACCGGAACATAAGGCTCTAGTCTAGAGTGTCTTTTATTTATTCCATCAATTTAACAGTTACTAAGTAAATGAGCATGACTGTTGGGGAGTTTTGTAGACAAGCCTAAAAGTATGTGACGCTTAATGTTATGTTACTAGATTAATAAAAGATTAATTTTAGACAATTTCTTGACGGACTGTTATGAATACTAGCAATCCTGCAAGTAACCTGCACAGCAAAATATTTAGTTAGGCTATAAACAGCTGCTTAATTCATTCACAATTCCAGTTTGATATCGAATGATGTTAATTTACAGGTGTTATAAATGATCAACACGCTGCTTCATTCACTGCAAGTGACAGCCTCACTCACATTAACTTGTCTTGCACACAGCCAGACAGAAACAATGAAGGAAGAATACAGACTTTTAAAGAACAGAGGAAAAAAACAGGGAATCGTTAATGCAAATGTAATGGATTCAGTTCTGGTTCCTCAATGTTAGAAAAGCCAGGAAGGCTCTTGTCGGACCACCCCGACCCTCCCACAATGTCTCCTCAGATCTGCAGGAATCACGCAGATGACCCATTTTGGATTCAAAACAGTGATGTGGCAAGTTTGCATGCTTGTGTTTCAATGTACAACTGTGACTGTGATACTCTGATAGCCGATTTTTCTATTTGGGAAAGAGCCAATAAAAGGTGCCATCTGTGGATACTTAGTTCTATGATGAAAATAGACCAATAAGAAATAGAGATAGAAAAGTGTTTACCCACCACCACAGTTAAGATACAGTTTATCCACTGGTGGTTCCTATTACATTGGGGATTACTAAAGCTCATGAGTTCTCTTCAGATATTTACTGCAGTGACCCATCTATCTGTTCCATGATAAAAGTAGGCAAACCCACAGAGGAGATACTGTGAAACGCATTCCCAAACAAAAAATAATATCCAAAAGGTTACCTGGCTGAGAACGCTATGAGGGACAAGTGGCAACAACACGAGGGATGCCTGGTAGACTGGACTGGAAAATGAAGGTTTTTCAACGTCTTTCCCCATTTTGGGGAAAGAAGTTTTGGCGTTTTCAAAAATAGCATACCATGTCACATTGCGACAGGTTGTGAGGTTGTAGATCAACTATTTTTTCCATTTCACCTGACACTGTTGTACAATAAATTGTAACTTTAAAAAAGATGAAATATGGTTTCTGTCAGACAACAACAATCTGTATTATCAATTATGGTACTTAATTTGTCTATACTTTCTGTACTGCCGAGATGAAGAACAATAAGCAGCAACATAATGTGGCTAATTATATTTGATGCATAGACTAGGCCCCAAGACCCCTTGAACATGATCAAGTGGACCTGCATATTCTCTTTAATTGTCCCTTGTACAGGCTTTACTTTAACATACAGTTTTGTGTTGTACAAGTCACTACTGCTTAAAGTGTTTCATGAAATAAGTTATTTCAAGTCAACATTATGGTTGAACGATCAAAAGTAATTATAGACCTACTCTTGTATTCCTCTGAACTGTTGCAATTTTAAAATAGTCATCTTCAACAAAAGCGGGGAAAAGTGTTTCCCCATAAGAATCATTGTACAAGCAAGTCAACCAAGACACTGTAACAACAGGTCATGGGCAAATAAAAATTACCTCATGCCATCACAACCATTTAAAACATTACTCCAACCACTAGGCCAGTAAACATGTGTTTAATTAAACCGACACATCCAATTTATTTAGCCTCTTTGTGCAGGAAAAAAGAAGCTCCATATTTGAGTGTTTTGCAGTATTTAGGATTGAATTAGCAACACTTAGCAACACTTATCTGCTACACTCTCCCCCTAACTAAAAAGCCATCCAATAAAGGCAAAATGGCCTACACAGAGTTAAATGAGACATTTTGATTTAGGACGGATGGGGGGGGGGGGTCCATTCAAAGCCGACTCACTTCTTGTTTTTACGTGTTCACAAAACATGACTCATATCCACTCCAACCCAAAATAAAACGACCCCACGAACCTACAAAATTACAATGTATGCCCAGTCTCATGAACACCAAAAGCTAAGTGGCTGCTTTCAACCTAACTATCAAAAAAAACGAATGAAACCGCATGAAAAGAACTCCTCCATGGACTGATGCAGGGATCAATGGCTGGGTGAGACTCAAAAGGATAAAAGGGATGGATGGGACAGAAATGAAATGAAGACGGATGGAACAACTGGCTTGCGTTAATATGCACCTTATCGTTTCCAAATTCAGAGCCAGATTCACAGACAGACATAAGCAGAAAGAGGAAGAGACGGGTGGTGAACTAACAGATAAATAGGTAGACTTGACTACACTCTACGTAATCCCTTGGCTTGGCTTTAAACAGACCTACTGTAGGGCCACAGTGGTATATTGACAGGTGAAGAAACAACTGAATTTAATTCTGTTCGAGCAGGAGGAAAGAAAATCAGCCACCAGAGTATCTTGTCATTGTATTATAATTTTCTAATAAAACCTTTAGCAAGGCGAGAGAAAATAAAAAGCAGAAAACCATGTCATAACAGGACCCCGAACGTTCTGTGTCAAGTGGATCTGAGATAATCAGAATGATGGATTTATTGTAACTCATCTACATAGTTAAAATCGATCAAATATGCTGCCCCATGTCAGATCGTGCCATTTTCAGTTACAAAGACTCATTGGGAGAAACAAATAAATACTTACAGCCAAAGTGGAGCTGCTGCCGATGCGGTTTTCAGAAGTCAGCCTTGGGCTGTCTGGCGTGCTGCCGGCCATGAACGCTCTCTGGAGAACCCGCTTCGGAGTCTTTGTGAAGGAGAACGCCCTGGTCACCTAGGAACACACGTACACATACTGTTAAGTCACCACTAGAACAAACACTACAGGTTATTACAAACTTTTAGCAAATGAGAAAATTTGCTTACAGATGAAGTATATTTATTCCATGGGGCGCAAGTCTGACTATCACAAAGATTTTGTCTTGGAAATCGTATTATCTGACAAGTACATTTTGGCCATTGCGTCAAATAAATGCATTTCCTTTCCTGATCAGTTTATTGGTATATCATGCATTTCCTTTCCTGATCAGTTTATTGGTATATCATATCTCACACATAAAGGTAACTCAAATAACTGCTGCAGCCACTAGGGGTGGGCAATATAATCAATATGGCAATACATCGCAATAGTTTATTTGCCAATACTGTATCGATACTTCACGCCGTAGAATCGCGATACTTTGAGGAAAATTAAATATGTTCCCATGCATAGGAACCAATGGTAGAAGTCCGGTCCTGACACTCCGCTCCCTCTAGATATCGATGTACTATCTTAGCTACTTCCCCTTCCCACGGTTAAGTGAGTGAGGTCTCTCGAGAAAATGGCTGTGAACGACGGAAACGAAAACATTAGAGCGCCGCCTTCAGGTTTTAAAGCTGATATATCGCAATAGTATTGTATCACAAAGATTCGCAATATATCGTGATACTATTGCACCGTGACCCAAGTATTGTGATACGTATTGCATCGCGAGATTCTCGCCAATATCCCCCCCTAGCAGCCACAGCCAGCACTTCACACAAGCTTTCACAATTCTAGTTACCACACCATGTTTATTAAAAAAATATATTTTGGGGGGTCCTCAGATGATTAACTTAATGTGAAACATTGTTTTCTCACACAAGAGTAAACAAACCAACTTAAAGTTTAAAAGTGGATAGAGGGTATCTGCACATTTATAAAGTGACACTTTAGCCCATTTTCCACTGGCCCAACTCCACACCACTCCACACCACCCACTTGTGCCAGGTTTTCCACTACAAGGACCTGGGTAGAGTGGTGTGAAAGTGGTACTAAACAGGGTACTAAAAAGTATCCACTCTAGAGTAGGTCTGAGCTAGGCCAAACAGGGCCAAACACTTCATAATGACTGATCACTCACTGACTTTTCATTTAGACCACCAGGATATAGTTGTAATACATGATAATAGATTCTATTGTGTTATAACCACTATTATAATCTATTATAGTGTATTTTAATTATCATAGTTTTAATACTTTATAATGTACTATAATCACAGTTATAATCCATTACAGTGCATTATAATTAGGATAGTTGTAATACAAATTTATATTGTATTATAATCACAGTTAAAAGGGTCAATTTGATAGGGGTACTTTTTTGTAATGGAAAATGTAGATATTTTTATGTGGTGTGGTGTGGTGTGGTGTGGTGTGGTGCTAAAACTGCAGTCGAAAAGGGGCTTTAAAGGACTTTTTAATACCTCTAAAATGACAAATTAAACATTGGTCAAATTGTCAAATATTAGAAGCAGAAATTGTGAAAATAGCAGATCTGCTATTTTCACAATAGAACCGTGTTATACAAAATGTAATACCTCGACTCTTAGTGCTCGTCAGGGTGGGGGGTCCCCAGTTAAAATGATTATTTTGGGGGCCTAAAAAAGTTGAGAACCACTGAGTTAAAGGACGGACACAGGCCGAAGATAATAACGGACGTTCTGAATATGCGAGATTGCAAAACAGTCCTACTACAAAATATTTTCAAGTAATGGGAGACAACTCTTTCTGCCAAAAATGTGTTTCCTTCAAGACTCAGCCTCGGCTAACCAGTTGCAGTTATTCTGTATATATCAGCACTCATAAAGTGCCTCTTGTCCAACCTTATTAATCAACCAGAACTTTTAGTGGCCAAATATTTCTACCCAGTTTTTCCTCCCCATTCCTTTAGTCATTATGCCAATTGCCGATGAATGCTTCTCCACACAATGAATTCTGTGTTTGCCACTGCTGTTGTACCACACTGCCAGCAACAATCCCTCATGGGGAGGACGTAGCATCTCCGTCCTACTACTTCAGTTCAACGTTCACCACTGACAGGTGACGCACAGCCCACAGGAGCAAAAAAGATCACCCTCCCTTCCCAGCTTCCCTCCCCCTTTCACAGCCAGTTGTGGTCATATAGATGCTCAGCCAAGAGATGTAGAGAGAGACCACTGATTTTGCTCTAGCCTCCATCTGACTGACTGGCCCAACAGTTACCTTCTTGGAAGTCTTTTTGATGGCTCGGGAGGCTTTGCTCAAGGTGCTGTCCATATCCTTGGTGTTAACCAGTAGGGAGTCAGGATCAGCACACTGGATCATGTCCTCCTGGGTTTGAACACAAACGACACAATCAAATACATGCGATCAGTCTTTATCATCATAAGAATGAATTCACATAATCTATATAGACGAAAACATCACGAGTTTGCTTTAATCTATATAGATGAAAACATGAGTTTGCTTTTGAAATAGCAGTCAGAGGGAAGTACAGTACACGTATGGTATACACAAGGTCTTTATTTCCCACTCTCTAGCTCTCTTCCCCTCTTCTCTGCAGTCCACTATTAACAAGCAGGGTCCTGACTCGTTGGTATTCACAGTGCAGCACTGACCCAGTGAAAACAGCATTAGGATTGCAGCTGTGTGCTGGGAGGCAGACCAGAGGCCAACATCGCCCCCTGCTGCCCATACTATAAAGTACAAGTGGTGGCCTCACCTCCGGATCTTCCTAGCAGACGATGATCATGCTGCTCTTTAATTATGAACAGAATTATATGTGTCGGTCGAGACCACTCAATTACTGCTAAGCTTAGCTGGCCCATTACAACTTGGCTACCATAACTCTACCCCCCTCCCCATCCTTTTTTCCCCTCAAACCTCAACTCATTTAGTTGGACCGGTCGGATTTAGAGGCAGCTCCAGTCCTAAACGTGGCTGGATTTCTCATTTAATTCACTCCCAGGGAACAATTTTGTAATGAGACCTGCCTGAGGCTCAGGCATTTGCGCCTTTGTAGTTGCTTTTTTTGGAAAACGTCTAAAACCGACGAGGGGTTATGAAGAGACCAAGGCCAGACTTCTTCATTTTCTAGGAGGGCAGAAAAATGCGTTCACTTTATATTCATTTCACTGTTCTGCAGCTGCTGACAAGGACCATGGAGTCTCTATTGCTCCTACTTCCTACCTGGTACTTGTAACTCCTTGAAAACAAAAAAATAGAAACTAAACGTTTCCATTTACGTATTTGCATATTTTCCCCTTTGATGTGTGTCTATCGAAATAACATGATACATAAACTGATGGATCTGCAGTACTGTCATCTGGGTATTTTTAACGTGTGTGTAGGGCTGTCACGATTATGACATTTTACATGACGATTAATTGTCACTCAAATAATTGCGATTAATGATTGAATTGTGCATTTGTCGTTGACAATTACATTTCTGTTTGGCTTTTAGGCTTTGAAGTTGCACGTGGCAACCATGATACATAACTTAAATATACAAAGAAATAAATGGCATATTTGACAATTTCATACTTAAAGGAGTAGTTCACCCCCAAAATTATTTTTTTTCTATTGATTAGTCACGCCATGGAGTGTAGAGTTCAATAATATTTTTTGGTTTTTGTCACATTCCTAAGACAAAAATGTGATAACAATAAATGTACCCCCATTGATTCCGGATGGTGACCCGTTTCGAAACGGGTCACCATCCGGAATCAATGGGAGTAAATTTACTCAAATCACATTTTTGTCTTAGGAATGCGACAAAAACCAAAAAATATTATTGAACTCTACTCTCCATGGCGTGACTAATCAATAGAAAAAAAGTCATTTTGGGGGTGAACTACTCCTTTAAAGAACATTGATAGTGGAAATAGCCGATCTACAAGTCGCATCGTCGCGGCGCGTTGAGAGCTTGTAGATCGGCTATTTCTACACATTTTTGAAAGTGTTTGTAACTATATTAACATTTCTCAACATGGAGGAAACGATTATGACAAAATAAACGCGATTACGTCAAATAGTTGCGATTAGGCGAAACGATTATGACAAAATAAACGTGATTACGTCAAATAGTTGCGATTAGGCGATTATGTAATAATTGTGACAGGCCTGTGTGTGTGTGTGTGTGTGTGTGTGTGTGTGTGTGTGTATACTCACAGAATCGGCCTTGCAGATGGTGTCGGCGACATGACGAGAGAGCGAGCGCAGCCAGGTGCTCTTGGTCGTCTCCTCTGCGGTCAGCTGGAAGCTCAACAACAGGTTTTCCTGCTCGGTAGGAGGACGCACCAGCAGCGCAAATGCATTCACACAGTCTGCGGTACAGAGGAACACAGTTCATTTAACTCCCAAGATTGCACATTTTGGTTCCATTTTACCGTGCAGACACCGCAATAGATGTGAAAAGAGAGAGAGAGATGTACAATGTGAGGAGAAGAGGGTGGGAAGGAAGGAGGTGACTCAGGTGAGGCACAAAGAACGAGATTGAGGAAGAAGAGATACAAAAACAGATGAAAACAGTGATGAGAGTGAAAGAGAAAAGTCCAAAATAAAGAATAAGAAAAGAGACTTGTTGGACAGTGAGGAACAGAGATGAGAAACAGAGGGAAGCCAGCAGCCAGAGTAAGTAAATTATAGTTAAAAAAACAGAATCATTGAGCCATTCATCCAAACATAAACATCACTCTTATGTCTGTGCTTGCTGTGTCAGATTATCGTGTTTGCAAGAGGGTTCCTTTCTGTGTGTGTGTGTGTGTGTGTGTGTGTTCCAAACACCCAGGGTGAACACTGGCAGTGAGTGTTTGTCCCTGTCAAAGAGCTGGAGGTGCTGCAAACACACAGTCATGGAGTTATGGTAACTAACGGTGTCAGACACACACTGTCATCACTTCAAAACATGCATGCCCTCCTGCAGTTATGAAGATGACTGTACCGTCTATGGGATGAGGGGTGTGTGAGTGTGACACTTGCTTTGGCAATGTAAACCTATGTTTTCTCATGCCAATAAAGCTCCTTTGAATTGAATCGAGTGTCTGTCCTCAAACTATATCCTGTACAATTTGTATCTGAAAAATTAGAGTAGGTTTGGAGTGATGATTAAGTGTTTGTGTCTGAGCGGGGGATATATAGAGTAGGGGTGTGCGTGTGTGTGTGTGTGTGTGTGTGTGTGTGTGTGTGTGTGTGTGTGTGTCTGCATGTGCGCGTGCGTGCGTGCGTGCCTGTGTGTGTGTTTTCACCTTCTGTGTCCTGCAGGTCCAGTACTTTCCGGATCTGAGACAGAGGCATCAGTGTAATGTGTTTGAGGTGGGCTGGGGGTCGTGCTTGCCCTACTGGACTCTTAAAAGTATTCATCACCTTGTGACGTTTCCTGGCAATCTGGGCAGAATCACAAACATGGGATTCAGACATCATGGTTCAGCTACATAGACTCAAATTCAGAAACATTACAAGTGCAAATAATAATCTACGTACGTACACCATCTATTAGATCGTGTCCAACTATCCTTTTGCTAAAATGGAACATTATCTGGGTGCAACGGGGACTGCCCCGTAGGTCGAACTCCTGTTGGGTCAAACACCGTCGGCAGGTTAGCTACTGACCAGCGTTGGCAGGTTAGCTAGTTACGGTTACTGAGGTTAGGGTTAGGTTTAGGCATAGTTTTACTGAGGTTAGGTTTGATGTTCGGACCAAAAGGGTGTTCGACCTAAGGACATGTTACCGGGTGCAACATAAGGCTTATATTTAATCTCTTATAGCCATGGGTGCTTTTTAGACACATGAATATGCAACATGAATTGAAGACCAATCAAGAGTGTCATCTCCCATTACCTTCAGGTGTGCTTGGCATATTGTTATTTAAATGGCGGATCCGGCAAGTAGGAGAACAAACCTACAGTATCTGCTCATGTGTGAAGTCAAAGTGCAGGACTCTCTATAGCAGTGGTTTCCAAACTTTTAGCTCGAGACCCAAAAGAGAAAGCCGTGGACCCAAACTAGTGAAAAGAAACAGATCTACAAGCTCACAACGCCGCATTGTAGAGCGACATGCAAGTCTCAAGCACACACAACACTCCCCGGGTTAGACCAACACTGAGGACTTCACTATGAAGGAGAGATTTTTAGGAATCCAAAATGTAGAAAGTATATAAATGAAACATTATGTTAATTCAGGCCGGGCACTGAAGTTGTGCGTGGATCAGCCCTGTTGACCCCCTTTGACAGTTTATCAGCTGATCGTACTCGCTGACTCATTTACCATTTACCTTCAAAGAAGTCAACGTATTTTCAAGCTGACACTCTCACTCTGCTAATCACTCAAGTCACTGAAGTGGTAAGTCGCTGCAAATTCCCTCCACCTGCTCCTGCTGTTATTGATTCAAAGATGTGTGCAGGCTCTCTCTGAATTTGTGGTATGGTTTATTATGTGGGCATAGCAGGGGTCCTCAATAGGCATACCGCATTCCGACCCACGCCGGACCCAGAGCAAATTATTGTTATATCCTATTATTTGTATTAATCTGCAAGGTACCGCTACTGCAAGCCTCCATGTTTCACTTCTCTGTTGAGGACTCTGCGCACCACACACACATGCACGCACGCACGCACGCACGCACGTTTGATTTGGGGGGACAATTTGCTCAATTGACACAATAAACCCTAAAAGGCCTTTCTTGGCCTCTACCTAAATAAATAATCATAATAATAATATTACATCAAAATCCCTTTCATGCTCCTCAGAGCAGCCTTTTCCACGGCATATGACTGTAGAACCTTGTGTTGCAATAAACCTAAATCCATTAACTCTTTCTGTGCCAAATGCCAAAATGGCTCCAAGGTAGCTGTGCCACGGTTTTGTATGTTTTTCTTTATTGCGCAATCAAAAAAAATGTTTTTTTTTTTATAATTTTTTTCCCCACAGAAACAGACACAGTTGTTGTGATTCAGTGGCAAAAAGAATTTTGTCAATCAGACAAATGGTTCCAGAGATAGAGCTGTTTGAATGAAAAAAAGGGTCCATCCACTAGAATGAACACACATTTTCTCAATCAGCTAAACGAGGGAGCCAACACACAAACAGAGAAAAGCATCTCTCTGATCCCAGGTCATTTTGACATCTTTAAAAAAAAAAAAAAAAAAAAGTGAAAAAAAAAAATTTTTTTATACAAAAAATTCAAAAGACGTCAAAGACGTCATTGGCACTGAACGCCTTTGCAAAAAAACCGTCATGAGACGTCATTGGCACAGAATGAGTTAACTGAAGAATCTTGACTGAACTAAATATAAAGAACTTTAGGCAGGAAAAAGAAACGTCCCTTTAATGGTGGCCAATTCCCTTATGAGTATTGAAATATTACCCATGTGTTTGTGCTCACGCACAATTAAAACAGTGTTGTCACTTTCGTTGGCTGTGGTGTGGTGTTACTTGGTAAAAAGCCCAATGATAGTTTTTCAAATGACACAAGGTTACAATACACCATGCATGCCACACACAGATATGACTTTAAAGATCTGATATTTTCGGTGTACGACACCATCAGGCAGCGCATAAAGCATTAGAACCTCAGTTGTGACAGTGTATGTGTATGTGTAAATGTCTGTTCTGTCCATGTGCCACACATATACAGAGCTCATTAGGAAGAGACACTGATGCTCCTGAATCAGGCCACCCCATCTCTTTCTTGAATGCTTATCCTGTTCTAATGCTAGCCTTTTGCTAATTAAGACATACACAAACACACAACCTGTGTCAGCAACGACAAATTGTCCACATAAATTATTCACCTTCTCTCTCTCCAACAAAGCTGTTGCCGCTGGATTTCCCCCTTTTAAAGCATCTCAAGTTGCTGATATATTCACAATGAGTGAGTGGCAAAAGCGAAGAAGCAGTGTTCTAATGAAGTTTAGCTTTCTGACTACGTAACATCATAGAGTTTTAACATAATTTAATGTTCTTAAATAGAATACAATTATTCTAGTGAGGGAACACAGAATCGAGGTCACACCAATAATGAATATGGAACCAATCCGCAAGGCTTTCATCTCTTTCTTTCTAGAGTTCAGGCCACTAAGTGGCTCTCACACCTACGTAGCACTACATAGAGTTGGGTGCTGCTTTGTCAGAGTACCCATTGTACCCATCTGTCCGTTTCTTTTGTGTCCAAATATGGAGTAAATGTGTAAGTCATTGTCCCTTTTATGCCCATATATGGAGATCCCTGATGTCATCAGTATATGCCCATATATATTTGAATGCCCATATAGGCATATTGTTTGGATCGGAGGTTCTTGACAACTGGATATGCGAGCTACTCAACAGTGGGCACCTCACTCCCTCTAGTCCTAGTCCTTACCAGCAGAGTTTGAAGTCGGTTGGTCCCATATATGCACACCATTTATTGTCATAGCGGTTGGATCTGTGGCTCTGGACAACCGGATCTCTATAGCGGTCAGTCCTTGTCCCTTTTATGCCCAACTAATTTATTGAGCAAACTGATATGTTTGGCTGATGTCATACATATCAGTTTGCTCAATAAATTAGTTGGGCATAAAAGCAAACTGATATGTTTGGCTGATGTCATAACACATTGAGGTTAAGGGGGCACGGTGGCGCAGTCAGTAGTGCTGTCGCCTCTATAGCGGTCAGTCCTTGTCCCTTTTATGCCCAACTAATTTATTGAGCAAACTGATATGTTTGGCTGATGTCATACATATCAGTTTGCTCAATAAATTAGTTGGGCATAAAAGCAAACTGATATGTTTGGCTGATGTCATAACACATTGAGGTTAAGGGGGCACGGTGGCGCAGTCAGTAGTGCTGTCGCCTCACAGCTAAAAGGTCCTGGGTTCGATTCCTGCCGGGGGATGCTGTGGGTGCTGGGGGCGTGTTATCTCCTCCGCATCATCAGTGCCCACACCCTAGGTGGGGTTGGCAAAAGGGCCTTTCTGTGTGGAGTTTGCATGTTCTCCCTGTGTCTCCTAGGGTAGATACCCTCACAAAAACATGCAGTAATCCTGGTCACTATAATGCCTCCCCCTGGCCAGCCGGGGCGTCTGATGGAGGGGAATGGAACTGGTTGGAATAACGTGTTCCTTCCACGCGCTACGTCCAACCGGGGAAGCTCCCCCTGTCAGGTGACAAGAAGCGGCCTGCTCACTCCTCATGCACTGAAGGAAGCATGAGCTCAGTTCGGGGCCCTACCCAGGTTGGCAGAGGGAGAGCAGAGCCCAGGATTACAGCTTAGGCAATTGGCACCGGGTGAAAAAATGGGTTACAAAAATCGTGGGATTAAAAAAAAAAAAAAACACACATTGAGGTTAGACAACAACACACCCCATATTTGGGCGTAACTACGTTGTGAATGAGTCCCTCTCAAAACACATCAGGGAGTGCATGTGAGAACGAAGCTCAAAGTGTTACAGTAAAGAGTAGCAGAATTCTATTGGTACTGAGGAATATGGGTGATTATGATACAAGGGATCTTGAAATTGGGGTGTTTAAGGGGAGGCTGGCAGTCACAGGGGGATAAGACACGTTATTTTAGCGTATATGTATCAGTGCAGAGCGTTACCTCAAGGCAGTCATTGAACAGGAAGAGTGTAACTTGTTCTCCACGGTCACACAGCTGGTCTCCCAGAGCAATGGTCTCCACCCGGCAGACCAGACTACGATGAGAGGACAGCAGGTTGGCCTGCAGAAGAGTGCCAAACAGAAAGAAGTGGAGACGGTCATCGAAATAGAAGCGGCAAGATAGACCCAATGAAAGAGGAAAAGAGTAGTAAAGAGGGCAATTGGTCAGAAGAATATTAGAGCAAGGATAATTGTATATATGGTATGGCTAGTCAGGTAACAGAGTCACATCTCTTAACCCTCGTAGGATCCTCGTGTTTTAGTCACACCCAGGGCCTTCGGGTCACTTTGACCCGGCTCATATTAAACCATTCTAAAGTATTTAGAAATCCCCAAAAATCATATTAAACACAATTTGATTGTCATTATTAACTACTTTACTAACAATTCAATAAATATTTTGTATTATTATTAAAAGTAATTAATGATCTTAGGGTGTCTGCTGATAACAAAAATGTATCCGTTCTCCTACTGCTGGATCAAACGGCGGCTTTTGACACAATTGACCATACAATTCTAATACAACGTCTTGAACACTGGGTAGGGCTGTCAGGCACAGCTTTGTCCTGGTTTTACTCCTACCTAACAGGCAGAAGCTACTTTGTTAATCTAGCTGACTTTGAGTCAAACAAACACAACATCTGCTCTGGTATTCCACAGGGCTCAATTCTTGGTCCTTTATTATTCTCCCTCTATATACTGCCGCTGGGAGAACTTATTTCCGCTCACGGTGTGAATTTCCATTTCTATGCTGATGACACCCAGCTGTACCTTTCGGTAGCTCCGGACGACCCCTGTGCTCTAGACCTAGAGGACAAGACAGAAGTCTAGAGGACAAGACAGAAGTTCTCATAATTGGTTCTACTGCGCAGAGAGAATCAATAATAAGTAGACTTGGTAACCTGTCTAAAGAAAGTAACACTTCTGTAAAGAACCTGGGAGTGATCATTGACGCTGAATTAAATTTTAATACACACATTAATCATGTCACCAAGATTGCCTTCTTTCACCTTAGAAATATTGCACGAATTAGAGCCTATCTAACATTGGACGATGCAAAAACGCTGATCCACGCTTTTGTTTTCTCTCGGCTTGATTACTGCAACGCACTTCTCTCTGGTCTGCCAAAGAAAACAATTGACAGTTTACAACTTGTTCAAAATGCGGCAGCCAGAGTTTTAACTAAAGCTAAGATGAGAGAACATATTACTCCAGTCTTAGCGTCGCTACACTGGCTCCCGGTTGTTTTTAGGATTGATTTTAAAATTCTTTTACTTGTTTATAAAGCTCTAAATGGTCTGGCACCTTCGTACCTCTATGACTGCCTGCATAGATACGTTCCAAACCGCCCACTCAGGTCTTCTAGTGCTGACCTACTCGATGTGCCTAAAATGAAATATAAAAAATATGGTGAAGCAGCTTTCTGCTTCTACGGACCGACAGTTTGGAATAAACTCCCACTACACCTAAGACAGGCAGCCTCTGTGGATCGCTTTAAAGCACAGCTCAAGACCTATTTCTTTACTCTTGCTTTTAGCTGATTTTTTTTTTTTTTTTTTTTATCTCTTTGATGCTATTGACGTCCACACTGTTCTGAAATTGTTCTTCAATGTTTTATGTTTTTATTGTTCTGCTTTATTGTATTCATGTGTATTTTATTTTTTCTGTTAAGTAATTGTGCTTCATTTTCTGCTCTGTAAAGCACTTTGAGCTGCATTTCATGTCATGAAAGGTGCTATACAAATAAAGCTTTATTATTATTATTATTATCCCTGCCAGGCCGGGATGGCCAAAGGTGAGGGATTATGTTTTCACTCCTCTGTCTGTGGACAGCTAATCTCAGGCAAATTGGACCAATTAGTGTGAAACTACACACATACACTCCCGGGAGACCTAGGAAGAACCTCCTCCGCTAATTCTTCACATTTGCCTCTTATAGCGCCACCATCAGGCTGTTGTGTGAACAGCTAATCTCAGGCACGACTTCAGCATCAAACTTGGCACACATACGCCCAGGAGGCCTAGAAAGAAACTCCACTAGAAATCTTTTCCATCTGTCATTTATAGCACCACCATGAGACTGATCTTTGCAAAATATCTTGTTGGTATTACAATATAGACTTTGTCCAAATCTCACACCAATTGGTACATATTATCCCTATTGTCATTTGATCAAGAACTATATGTCAAATATTTCTTGTCCCATTCTGATTTGCACAAAGTGCTACAGGTGCTCTGATGGCACAGTGTCACTGCCACAGAGGTTGTGGATTTGAATCAATCGTGGGGCATCTATGCAAACACAATTGTTGTTCGAGGGAAGGGAAGCTGGGCGGAGAGGTTGATAATTGTACATGTATTCCTACAGCCAGGCTGGGCGGCAGCTGGTTTTGGGAGGGAGGAGTAGGACGAAGGGCGAAGGCCCTACGTCCACTCGGTGGGGGGTCCTCACTGTCAGGTGATTCGGTAGGATACAACAGCAGTGACAACATAGGGGAGGAATCAATTGGCATAAGGACTGGATTGGGGAGAAAAAGAGGGTAAACCATAATTGGCTACTCAAAATAAAATAAAATAAAAAAGAAATGCTACAAATCACGTCGGAATGCTGTGGAACTTGGAATTTGTAAAGTGGCATAGGGATGAAGTTCCCATTTGGTAGCAAAATGTGCCACTCCCGCAAAAATCGTAAGCATCTTTGGAATCGTGGCCAATCTGAATAGAAAATGTGACACATACTGTAGGCCATGACATTGATCAAATGACCAGAGAAAATCGGTATTGTAAATATCCCCCAAAACTTGTTTTGCTCAATTCTGCCTCATGGTGGCGCTATAACAGGACGATTTGGGGTTGAATATCTTCCTAGGCCTCCCGGGGGAGTACATGTAAAGTTTCACGCTGACTGGTCCAGCGGAGACTGAGATTAGCTGTTCACAGACAGAAGCAACGAAAACATAATCCCTCACCTTTGGCCATCCCGGCCTGGCGGAGATAATATTGAATGAATTGTTATCAATGTAATTTGTAATGGTGAGCAAATTATGTACTCAAAAATCCATATGTCCAATGTTTTTTCAGAAAGAAATGGTCTAAATATTAGCCATTTAGCATACACTTTGAATGGCCGGGTCAAAGTGACCCGAAGACCCTGGGTGTTATATGTTGATACAGGGGGGTGTTGCAAATGCATGACATGTACCATTTTCATATCACATGTTTAGTACAGTAAATAAGCCAAGCAGAAGAAGTTTCATGGATAAAAACATATTTTAACATACTTTTTCTTGATGTTGAAAATTGAAAACCGGGTCAAAGTGACCCGAAGACCCTACGAGGGTCTCTTAAAAGCATCTAAAAACAGCAGCGCTCAAGACAGGAGAGAGCAGTTTAATGACAAAGTGGATCATTGTTTACTTGTAGTCAAGGTCAACATTCAGTCAAAGGATTTTCAGACTTAGTCTATGTCCACACTAGTATCCACCTTATTATGAAGACAAAATCCTGTCTAGAGCGGTATTTTTGTGCTCTAGACTTCGAACATAGACTTCAATATACTCAATAGAACTTGCAGAATATTAAACTAGCAGGTGTAGGTATCCATGTGGAATATACTCAATCCAATAAAGTTATAACTTACAGGAACGCCGTCTACTTCATACACCACATCAAAGATCTGCTTCTGGCCTTCTGTCTTCCTTCTGTCCTCATTGATGTGGCTGGGGAAATAATACGTTTTTGGATGAAAGTGAAAAAGAGGGAGTGAACGAATAGGAAGGTTTTACATGATAGAAAATTATGACGTGCTTTACTCAAAGGGGGCAAAAAATCTGTAAAAGAATATATATATATAACATAGTAGTATAAGATATTAAGTGCAGTCAGAAATAAAAACATAAGGAAATCAAACAATACAATTTCAAATGATCGAAATACACGTAACAAAAAAGTGGAAAAAAAAAACTCATCAACTTGATAAAAAAAGATTTGAAGTATAAATGCTTGCCTAAAAGAAATCTTAAAACTTTCTTCTGTGACACAACATTCATATTTTAATCATTAGTAGTGGGTTTTCTCCTCAGCTGCTGGTTGGTGGAAATGCATTCTGTGATATTTGGCTGTCCCAGGTTCACTCAAGTCACCTCCCAAAGCAACAAATGTACATACTGTACAGGCATTTAGACTGAACTTGGCTACATGCAATTCACCCTTTGTCAAGTCCCGCCCATTGTCCTGCCCCTCTCCACACCCATTGGTTGCTGTGTCTTGGTGGGACATTCAGTGGGACATTCCATCCACTGCCATGTTAATTCAGTTGCTTCATATTGTTATTCTGTGTGCTCAATTCTAATTTCAAACTTTGTTTCAGTCAATTGGAGCTGCTCAGTGGCAGCATCGTGAATCAGCATGTTTTTAAATGTTTTTATTCCTCCAGAAATTATGTTTTAGCTAATTCAACATAAAAAAGGCGGAACCAGGGCGGGACAAGGCAGATGGAGCCTGCTGGTTGGTCAGTCAGGGACCAACCAGGAGGCCAACAAAGGGTGAATTGCAAACTTTTGAAATTAGAGAGTACTTGGCCTGCCACTGACACAGACAAGTACAGTTGAGAAACGGGCATATAGTAATAAGGCTCAACCATCAGCCAAGACATGAAAAATAAGGTCACGGCAACTTACGTTAAGACTTCTTTCAGGGCGTTGATGGCTTTCTCCAAAGTTATTTTGTCTGGGTTGTCATCTGACGTGTGCTTTTTGATGTCTAATGTTGTGATGAGGGAGGGGGCAGATGAAGAGTGTAGGAGCAAAAGAGAGATAAAGAAAGAGGTGGTGAAAAGGGTAGAGAATAAAATTGTATCAATAAAATGGAACAGATGAACAATTTTCTGATGATGACCGAATAATCAAAAGGCAAAATATACTGCATATATAAATAGAAGATACAAGATGGGAGACAACTCTGACAGCGGGGAAATGCAAAACGATCAATGGAGTTTTGCACCAGATAAATGAGGCCTTATTCACAACCATTCTTATGAAGAATCTGACATTTAGCAGTGTTTTCTTACTTGGGATTAATTATTGGGTATGAACAGAATCTATGCACACTCAAGAGCGTTTGAATGCCGACATTATTTTGCAAAATAATTGGATCTTTTGTTTTCTTCAATTCTACAGTGGTATATTATGGGATTTCAATTACAATATTTGCATATTTGAATATAGATTACATGTTTTAATGACAGTTATCATTACACTTCACTTGCCCGTTCGGGTTGATTAAAAATATCCACCCTGCTGAGAACTCTGAGTCCCATAACCCCCTCAGGCGATTTCTGTGTGCAGCGATATCCGTTTATGGGACACAGGCAGACAGATATAGATCTCCATATATGGGCATAAAAAGGGAAACGGACAGACAGACGAGTACTCACACTATCCAAGTACCTTTCTCGAGTAGGCTGATGATGAACGAGCGCGAGTATAGTTAAGAACAACTGGTGCTGTGGCACACCCCTTATGTTATAAGAGGATAAGGGATTCATACATCTTCTATCTATCCATATATTAATGCCCATATATGGAGATCCCCTCCAGTATATGCCCATTTATTTTGCTGTTATCGGCAGTTCTGAATAACTGCCGGTCCGAATCACTTCACGTGTCGAGTTTGAAGTCTATCGGTTGGGCGTTCTCTATATACATGAATGACAGATTCACACACGCACAGAGATTTCGCATTTATAGATACAGTAAATAACAATTTTGCGTATTAAGAACATGTCATGCATCTCACTAGACTTTCTTAAGAAATGTCTTGCGCTCAGTTGTCTACTCAACTGCTTAACAAAAAGGTTTGGGTTAGGGTGCGTATGGTTGAAAGAAACATATGGATGGCGACGTCGTTTTACTGAGGTTAGGGTTGAGTGGTCGGACCAAAGGGAGTTCGACCTAATAACATGTTACCGTCTGTTTTACCATTTAGCAAGAGGGCCAAGCTTGGCAATCTCTGTACAGGTCTGATAAGTAGTTCCACTAGGGACTGTCTGCCACACTCCGGCTTGCCCTGGTTGATCTAGAAGAAAAAGAGGAAGAGAAAGAATACCGTGATACAAACACTGTGGTGGTGGATTATAACCAAGGCATGAAATTGCTACGAGCCAAATATATTTTCCCGTCAGTCAGCTTCCTCTACCATGTTGGCGGGTAGTTAACCTGTGTTCAGTCTATCATACAGCTGAGCTGAATGGTTCGGAACATCACGCTTGTTTATTGGATTTGGACCCCAATAGTCTGTGAAGCCAGACAATCAAAGATCTCAATCTACTGATACGTCTGTTGACATCTAAATTCAGTGAATGGGCTAAAAGTAGGTGGAAACAATTCAGAAATTCAAAAAATTACTGCTTCACAGAACCAATGCAAAGACGTTGGGGCGGTAGGTACTTCATATGGTAGGGGTATTAACTAAATTGTTCAGGGGGCCACATTGTCAGAAACCAAAGGAACCGGGGGCAGGACTAACTTTTAAGTGGCATAAGGGGGTGAACCATTCAGTTAAAAAATGTTTTAACCATGCTTGTCAAGTAACACATGCAGTTGCGCCTACACATCTGTATGCAGATCATGTCTACACACACACACACACTCACACACACAGATCCTACCTTCAGGAACGCGTGGAAGCGTGGCTTCAGTTTTTCACACCTGACAATGGTTTCCTTGCTCATATCAAAGAAGTTAACAAAAGCCGGATAGGACCTCACCAGGTCTTTAGACTGGGGAGTGAGAGATAAAGGAGGTAGAAAAGTCAGGAGAAAAGTGGGTTTCTTTTACATGGTCCTCTACACAGGAAAAGGTTATCTTATACTTCCTAAAAAACAGTGCCCAGTCCTCTGTCCTCTTCAGCCTAACCCATTACCACCCAGAAAACCACTAAATCTTACCTCACGGAGTATGGCATTGTGAGGGTGTTTTGTGGACAACCATCCCTCATGGTACCCATGTTACGGGAGGGAAGTGGTTACATCCAACAACACATTTATTTTTCAAAACTAATTAAAGAAATAAATGTCAATTAGCCTACAGCAACCATTTAAGATTTTTAAAAAAGTGCAAGGGAATTTATGAAAATTAGAAACATAACATTCATGATTTATTCATTTTTTATTACATTTTATTTAAAAATATATTATCAGGGACAAAGCATATTAATCAACACATCAACTTTAAAGTCAGTGTAAATGGGCCAGAGTTAGCCAGAAGCAAATTTTCATCTGTAGTCCCTGAGCAGGCTGTTAAAAGGTGGTGATAAGACTATCCATACAAAATTCGGTACTGCACAATACTAATAGTAAAGGGAACAGAACAATGATAGTAAATTATGAGTGACACCAGTGACAAATGGACTTGATAATTAACCATGATTACACATTTAGTTTGATTTAAGCCACATCAGAATTTGAAGGTCAGATAGTTGGAGGTCTCTCTTATTTTGGTAGGGAGACTGATTATAAAAGCAGCTGGATGCAAGAGATGGTCTATCTATACGACTCTCAGCCTTGATGCAAATTGTCACATCACATATTCTCAGACTCTAGAATCAATATCCTTGCCATGTCATAACAGACAAACATTCTGCCAAAACAGCACATGTTTAACGCATTACATGCAGATTGCCTATTTTGGTCAAAGAGTTCTGGTGTAGTATGATAAAAAGGAGTGGACTAAGTACAGACCGCTGGGTGAACCAGGTCAAAAGAAACACAATACAAAAGGTTTAAATGGTACATGCACTGTTGGGACACATGCTCAGACCTCACCATATAGCCATGGCCTGCACCTCATTAAATTTGTCAAGTGCTAGATTAAAGCTGAAAAATATGTTGCACTTTTTTTTTCTTTTTTTTTTTTTTTAAGATTTGTTTTTGGGCTTTTAAGCCTTTATTTGATAGGAATGTAGACTGACAGGAAATGGGGGGAGAGATGGGGAGTGACATCATCAAAGGTCGTCCGGATCGGGAATCGAACCGGCAACGCCGTCAGGCATCAATGCCTATGTGGCAATGCCTGCCTAAGTGGTATGTGCCTGGACCAGTAGGCCAGCGGGCCCCTGTTGCACTTCTTTTCACAATGAACTAAGAACTATGAGTTGTAGAGAGCTGCATCTAATGCATATGTATGTTACAGTTTTGTGTACTCCTGCAACCATGGACAGAGATGAGTGAGGGTAAGGAAGATGGATGAGCACGTTTTGGCCACAGCAAAGAATGAACAAAAAACATGTTTACCACAAATTAGCTCCAGAAATAAAATAGAAAATGCTACTCTCCCACAATACATTTCCTGTCCATCAGCCTACAGGATCTGCTATCAAACAGCGGTTGACATAACATTTGATGGGTCTCTAGCTGAATATAGCCAAAATTCTATTAAATGTTTCCATGTAGGACACTATTCACTCTCAGTTGTGACTTGTGGCATAAAAAACTAAAAAAGTAACACTAAAAAAGGGAAAAAGAAAACATTTGTAATTTAGTGATTGAAAACAAAAGGAGTCCAAAAATGAGTTACCGGTATATTATCTGACCTAAAATGTATTGATTTGATTAGCTTTAATTAACCACCACTCTCCACTCCAGCTTGTTGAATGCCTCCATTTCAAGGCCATTAATCGACATTTAACTCTTTAATATTTGCATGCCAATTTTCATGTTGATTAAAATAAATACACTATTTGGTTCCTTTAAAGCTGCAAATACTAACTGTTAACTTTCAATTTGAACCCAGATCGCCTGCGTAAGCAAAAACATCTATTTGAGATGAGGATAAATTGAAATTTGACCATCAGGCAACACCTCTTTTCAACCAGTAGTGGTCCTACTTCACCACATGATCTAAATGTCTCTATGATCAGGGAGACTAACTACAACCAACCACAGTATTAACACAATATTATACCACACTACAGATTTTCTTCTTTTTATTTAACTTAGTGGCACTCTTTAAATAATGAATTCCAACAACGATGGAGACCCCCCCCCCCCCCCCCTCCAACACTAGAGATTGGAAATAATTCACTCACATATTTCAGGATGATGTCTCCCACACTCCTCTCCTCAGACCAGTCTGTCAGCATCTCCTCCAGGTCGGCCTGATGACGTTAACAAAACATGTATTGTAAGAATACATCTTCACACAATAACATCACATTATCATTCTGGATCACAATACACATTTGTAGAAAGCAACATGGTAATTTCAAAAATCCTGTCAGCTCGTGCTACTCCAAAACATTTTTTTTTCGCTACCCACCCCCCAAAAAACAGCCTGTACAGGCATTCACAGTAAGGCTTGCCCACCTGCCCCCTGCAGGTAAATCAAACTTTCGGGCAGGTGAAGTTTGCTTTCAGGTTGCTCGACCGGGTAAGTGCTTATTTGAGAGGTGGCGCAACTGTCACAGCAACAAACACAGCACAAGATATCTGTCTAAACACCTGAACGTGGCCAGCGCTCTGTGTCTTATGGTCTGTGGAATGTAAAATAAGCTAAAATAAGCAGCTATGTAGCTATTTGGTATTTGGATTTGTAAGTATCGAGGTACAGTATTTTTTTTTTTTTTTATTGCACAGCCCCAGAAAGTAAAGAAATAAGTGTTAAATTGGGCTGTAATTAAAATCTTATGTATAATTATATAATGGACAATTTACTTTTCGGGCAAGTGGGCATGACCTTTGGGCAAGTAGAACATGACCTGTACTTGCCCAACGGGTAAGTGCCATTGAGACCTTAGTGTCAAACCCAGCTGTATATTTCTGGCTGCAACATGGTTATACTGTATAGTGTATATCCTTCCTCAGAAACACAGGGAAGAAGCAATTCCAAATTCTATATATGCTCATCTATGGTCATACTCTACACCAATATGTATGTTGATGATGACGTTTTACCTCACACCTATAAGGTTATTTAAATGTTTCTACACATAAAAAGGTATTACTGCTCATTACCTTCTTGTATTGCCAGCCACCTGTGTGGGCATTGAAATGCCTCAATTGTTGCATTGTGTAAGCCTAAGATAAATATCTATCAAGATATTTGTGTGTGTGTGTGTGTGTGTGTGTGTGTGTGTGTGTGTGTGTGTGTGTGTGTGTGTGTGTGTGTGTGTGTGTGTGTGTGTCGAATAAAACCTCATGAGTTTTTAAGTTCACTTTACCTTTATCTTAGAGTGAACCTCAAAGATGTCTGGGATACTGCCAAATATGGTTTTGATTTCCTCTTGCGCCAGGATAGGCCCACCCACCTGGCCCTCTTTCTCCAATGGAACTTTGAATAACTTGGGGAAAAAAGAAAAATGGATAGTGATTGTTAATTTCTTGTGTCAATTATGTTTGTTACAAACATAAGGAAAAGTATAAGTATAAAAGTATAAGTTAATGACAGGCAGGGGCAGACTGAGAAATTAAATTACAGGGGCCCCCATATCTGTCCAAAAGTGACAAAAATAACATTTACACTGACAGTCACAGTGACAACAAAACGACAAACTGAGTCTCGCTTTCTGTCCCGTTCGGTGTGCATGCACGCATACACAAGAATCAGAGTGTCCACCCTGAGACTGGGAGGTTGGGCTTTGATCCCTGGCCGGGTCATACCAAAGTCTCTGAAAGATGGGATCCAGTGCCTCCCTGCTTGGCACTCAGCATCAAGGGTTGAATTGAGGGCAAGTCCCTGGGACATACTAGCGTCATTTCCAACGCTACAGAAACAGGAGTAGCGCCAGCCCTATGGACCTCATGGCTCGGCAAGGCTTACTTACTGTCAACTGCGCTATTTGAATGTTACTTACTTTGTAACATTTTCTCCCTTGGTGGGCTGCTACATTACAGAATAGGAAGTGCTATGAAACAGACTCATCCGTTTTTAGGCCTTAGCAGCAAATGACTGCACCACAAAACCTGACTTAATCAACATGACATGTCATAGGCCTTTGCTGAAGTTTTCCTTATTAGATGGCAGCTATACTGTATAAAATAAAGAAAGGCAGCAGCAATAGAGGCTTATCGACTTTTTTTTTACCCTAAATAAATGTGGTACTATGAAAAAGGCATTAGTGGTGTTTTCCTTTGATAAATGGAAGCTATCTGAGATAGAACAGTTTTAAGCTGAATGTTAATGGTGGTGTGTGTGGTGAGGCTGCTGGTTCAAGGCACCCACAGAAAGAGCATTATATGGGTCTGCTGGGGAAAGGAAACTGGGATTTATGGTATGAAAATGTAGTTAACCACTTAAACCCTATACTTTGTTGACCGGCGTCCCCCTGGGTTCTTGACTTGCCCTTCTTTTTTCCCCTCTACACACAAATCTCTTCACTGAAATCTCCTGTGTCACATTGTAAATCTCTCAAGACAGAGATATATATATATATAATACAGATTATATATATATATATTATGCCAATGGGTTCCCAGATTGGTCACATTGGAACCGGCTGCGAGTTTGTAGATCTGCCATTTTCTCAAAATGTTCACCTATTTTCAATTAAATGTTCACTTGGTCGTTGTTTATGAGAAAGGACGGAAAATATAAACCACTCCCGACATCCTGGTCGTTAAAGAGAATTAACAGCAGCTTGGTCCTTTACTATAGTGTCTGTGATCACGTGTAGGTGAAGCCACAGCGCTAATCACAAAGGATATATGGAATACACGGTTCCTATCCCGTAAAACATTGCCACTTGAATTGAAAAGCTCCATGAGGAGATTGAACAAGATCTCTTAATCAACAGTCCTGAAGCGGTCTATAACCAGATGCATGGACAGCACTTAGCACTGACCAAGTAGCTTTTATGTCACCATAATCTGTGAGTAGAATATATCTCGATTTATTGCCGCCCAGCTGAGCCAATCAACATTATGAAGTATTATTCTGAAGTACCAATTTTTGTGCAGTACTGTTTGAGCGCTCTTTATTGTGAATAAAATGTGTTAAACTAATGATGCATTATTTTGTTTAGAAATCATGCACCCACACACAAAATGTGTGAATTGTATTGTCGCCAATAATCCACTTGTGCAAGATAAAGCAGTTAGTATATAAAACATTTTCCTATTACTCCTTCATGTTAAAAGGTTTAATTCCAAAACATAATGTAACAGTTATTAGCTACATTTATGCACCTGCTTGTCATTCATGCATTAACTGCATATGGCTGATATTTTTTTATCAGATATACAGTAAACTAGGCCTGGGGCGGTATGGACATTTTGTTACCGCGATTACCGTCTTCCCATTTACCGTCGGTACTGCGGTAATTACCGCACCCCCGTATCTATTAATTAAGGTTCGGCGATAAGCCAAAATATTGCAATCATCTTCCCAAAAGTCGCCTCTCCACAGCATAGAGTATAGCTCCACAGCCTGACTGCCCGAGTTATACTTCTCCGTACAGCACAGCGGGTATGGCTTTCAAAGGAGCAGATCTACAAGCTCACAACACATCGCATCCGCGACGCGTTCTGAGCTTTTAGATCTGCACTGTCGGGTTACCATAGTAACGTAGGCTAGCTACTTGGGCTTTTCAGACACAAACAGCTGTGTGAACAAACCAGAGGAGGACGGGTAGTCAGATCGTGTACAGTGATTCTGTAAACTCACGTTACGTCTCAACTCTCAAATCGCAGTGATTGAGTGCGGCTATATACAGGTTTTAGTTACAAGACTTGACAGAAAAGGTTATAAAATCGCCGACGCGCCGGACGGGCACAACGTGCGACGCGGTGTAAAAAGTAAAATAGTTTAATTTTCGGTTTTAGTCCACGCGGCCCGCGCTCCGCCAGTAATCCGTATGAATAAAAAAATATATGCCACAACACAAGATATGTATTAACATCCTTGTGTCGAGTGGATTACAGAGAAAGTTTGCTGCTCCGTCATAAGAGTTGTGCTCCGTACTCTCCTGCCCTGCATGTGCACTGTGTGCAGGGTCTGTGACTGAGTGACGTATGTGGCTTCCAACGTGTGGTACACGGCCCAGAGCAGAGCGGCATGGAGCGCATGCGGTCCTCGCTTCTCCCCCGTTTTAAAACTCGCTTGTTTTCCAATAAAAAATAGACTTTTTTTTTTGTCTTTTTACCGCGGTAAGCACACTGACACCGCGGTAGACCTCGGTATACCGCGGTACGGCGGTACGGCGGTTACCGCCTCCAACCCTACAGTAAACTAATCATTCCGGCAGTTTAATATTCTAGCACAACCTCTGATATGGAAGATAGGATTCAGGTAGCCCTCGCGTAGCCAGACTATATCACTGCATGGCTATGAGTGCTTTGGACACAATTGTTAGACCAGACCAAGACTGGGCTCTGATTGGTCAACCAACTCATCGGGGTGAGGAAATGGATTCACAGTCTGAATCACGTCTGATTCCAGGCTAGGATTCAAAGGTTAAATAAAGTTGCTCGGTGAATACTGAAGAGAAAGTAGTGAGAAAAGGGAATCCTCAAGAGGGCACTGAGCAGGAGAAAAGAAAAAACACAAAGATAGTGACAGAATGGAATGTTGGAGGAGAGAGAGATATAAAGTATATAGAAGGCATAAGGAGGAGGCAGATGTTGACAGGTGGGGAGGGGGCTGGAGGAGAGAAAGACATGGAAAAGTGGAGGAGGAAGAACTTTTAGAAGGAAGACGGTCAGGCAGGCCATTTTCTCCCTCACTGGTCAGCTGTCTGCCTCACCACTGGGAACGGCTGATAAGACAGGACACATGCGTGCGCGCGCGCACACTCACCCTTAATGACAGTAGCGTAGCCTGACACTCTGTTGTCATGGGCAACCAACTGACCTACCTATGAGGCAGTGGTAAGAATGTTCAAACTTCACACGCATACAAACACACGCACGGGTCGCGCACACACACACACACACTCATGATACAGACTCACGGCCCACCTGTAATATGGTGGACAGAATATCCACGTAGTTGCTCTCAGTCTGATAGAGTTCCTTGGAGACCTGCCACCTGGCAGATTGCTTGGCCAGCGCTGGAGTGGAACTCTTAGACGGCCTGGAACTCTCTGGAAGGACAGATGGCGACAGGGGAAGATGTATACAGTCAAGACAATGTTGCATTGATTCAACAGCGTGCAATGGGAAGCAGGTGACACGGGAGCATGTAAAACAGCATTGTATGACATTATGTTCTTCCTAACTGAACTACTGAATGCAAACAATTAAGAGTTGTAGCGTTAATGAGGAGCCTGTCAAATCAGTATCTTCACACTCACAGGGCTTTGAGATGCCAGGTACTCCTGTGAGATGGTGCAATAAAGTGCAATGGACAGTGTGTGTGTGTGGGGGCAAGACCTGTCTGTCTTTTCTCATTCAAACCAATGTCAGGCTGACATTACACAATTGAACTCCTGTTCATGCGTTCCCACTGTGTCTGGCAGACTAATTTGTCTCACATTGCCTATGTCCATCGTTGCAGAGGGCAATACAGCACGTCTACATTGCTTCCAAGATGGCACATTTCTATCCCAGATGGTCCCAAATTGCATTTGGACATACTGTGTTTGTACTCAAGTTAATAATGAATTACTTCATTATCACTCTCTGGTCTGTTTAAGTAGTATATGGAGGAGGGACATTAACCATCTAGGAAGTGTAACTTGTGCCCCAACTGTCAGAATGATTGACATGATCAAATGAAAACAATTATACTTTTAATTTAAGCTGCAATGATCGGGAGAAATCATGCAGTTACAGCCTTTCAACACAATATTTACCAGTCCTCAGAAAAGTTCTCACATGCCTTCCGTCATTCACAACCAACTTGGTGAGCATCACCCCACGCCTCCGCAGTGCATTCCAGACATTTTCCCACAGTCCATCTGGTTACTTGAAGATACAGCTAATTATCCAACACTGCTCTCCATTTTTCCATTTGCCTCTATTTCCCAATACAGAGGCAAATACCTCACCTGGCATCAACCTGACCTACAAGCTCACAACTCGTGCTCATGTGGCGCATTGTGAGCTTGTAGATTGGCTATTATCGCTAAAAATATATATGCATAGTTGTGCCTTGAGATTTGGACAAAAAGTTTGAAAACCACTACACTCACTACTTGCTTGATGTGTATGTTACTACCTCAGCTAACAGACAATACTTCCTTGATGAATTCTGCATTGTAATGTAGGGTTTGTAATGTAGGGTTAGCTTTAATTCAAGCAGTCTCTGAAGTTAACATTGTTAACAGTTACTTGCCAGTCAGCAACACCTACAGGACTGAGAAAACGTGGGAAGTGGGACTTTGTGCCCAGCGCTGCCTGTCAGAACAGGCTGATTAGGGCACACTTCTCCTGCTAATGCAGTCATCTGGTTGTCAGTGTTGGCTAGTGTGAGGTCTCTAATAAGGCCGTCTAGGCCTGGCAATGTTGGGTGTGCATTGCACACCCACGATAGCCAGTAGCCACTAAAGTACTAACGGTACTCTGTGTGTCACATTCTGCCTTACATACATTCCTGCCTCATCTGTTCCCTTGGCTCAGTCGCCCATCCTCTAAAACATGGCAAGAGGAAGGCTGTCTTTTATTCCATCAATCTCTCCTTCCTCACCAGCCAGAACCTTGCACGCCTTTGCCTTGCTGAAGACATGAAGTAGTCAGCCCACAGGTACAGTGTTGCTCAGGGGGAACAACATCTTTCTGCACCCCTCTATCTAGTATTATGGTCACAATACTATCATCACAATATATCAATTGAGATATCTGGTTGAACTTGGTCCTATTGCAATATCGATATCGATAATATGTTATCTATCACCCAGATCACCCAGCCCTCCTACTTATGCATTTAAATGTCTGTGTCAAGGAGTCAGCTTGACAAGATAAAGGACTCATCTTGCATCCTCACTCTCTCTCTGTGGGACTATATTCTCCCTTAAACAGGTGTTGTTAGGATTTAGAAAGCAATTTTAGAATCTCAGGTCTACATGGGATAGATAAAGTGTACACTAGTCTATTGCATACACTAATGATTGTCTTTCTTCATCTCAGCCAATCCATTTCTTTCTGTTTTCACCATATTTATTTGCACGCCTTACCCCTCTTGGACCACACCATCGCTTCAAGGCTCAAACACACTGCAAGTGTTTGCTCTGATTATGCTGTCGCCGACCATTTTTGGCGCTTGCCGACAAAACCCGATCCGACGTAAGATCGGGCTTTGTTCACAGAGGTTTTGCTCGCTGTGTGAGAAAGCCTCTGCATCAAGATAATTGCGCGATTCCAGGGCTCGGCGAGAGCTTCCAGAGCGTTTCTGAATGTCTGGCAGGTTTTATATTCAGCTCCATCGCAGACTGGACTGCGATCATTGCGAGAACCATCAGTTTCAACCAGTGAGAGAACAGTACCAGCCGATCATTCTTTCCTTGGGTCCATGTGTTATTGTGTGTTATTGTGTTACAATAACACATGGTCAAAAGAAAAGGAGGATCGACTGACATCTGGCAGAAATGTAATCCTCAGTGTATCGTTTCAACTTTATTTTCTGGTTTTAACACAGTTTCACACAAACTCCCTGCAACGCACTGAGTGAGCGCACACACCAAATATCCCTCAACCAATCCCTGAGAGTCATGCTGCAAATGTCGAGTCCACAACAACACTCCCTCACATTGGCAAGAAATACAGACAAAAAGACAAATACAAAAAGACGGCTATGAGTCTTGTGAAATGTCCTGCAGTGTGTGATCCCTGCTCGGCGATCAATCGTGTAGTGAAAACCACAACGATATGACGATTTCGATTCGATGAGTCCCCGACCACTTCAATATCTTGCAGGGTGTTCCTGCCTTTACCCAATGTGGTCCTGAAACATTTCAGGACTGTAGGAGATGACAGTGTGTCTAAGTTACCTTTCTCCTCCCTCCTCACCTGACAGGACCATGCCTAGTTTCTCTCATTGTATTGCACATGTCAACACACGTGAAGCAGAGCGCTCACGTTTAGAGTAATACGCCAGACCTAGCCTCTCTCCATTTGCACAGTCTCACTCTTCCCCCATCTCCCATCCCATCCCTTGCTTATCAGGCTCCTGAATGTCTTCAACATGTCAAGTAGTCCATCTTCCTCTGCTGCCCCCCCATCAGCCCCTTCCTTTCCCCCTAAGGTAGCCCAAAGAAAGCCCTATAACTCTATCGGTTATATATTATCTGCAAGGGTCTCCTGTCATGTGTCAGGGATGTCGGACATGTGCAGTGTTGCAGAGCACCAGGTGGTCTCACCCCTCCCTTCCTTACCTGCCAGGCCCTTGCATGAGTCAGGGGTATTCGAGATGTCCAGCAGGGACATGGACAGTTGGTGTTCTGCCGAGTGCCTCTTGGGCGCAGGGAAGGGAGAGATCTCACTCTCCTTGGTGAGCTGAGCCAGTGCGTCACGCTGGCGCCGGCGCTTGCGGCTGCTTGTGGGCGTGTTGAGGGAGAGGAGGGACACAGCTTTCTTCATCGTCGGACTGTCGGTAGACTGAGTGAGGACAAGAATGCAGCAGACAGAGATAGTGAGATACATTAAGAGACAAAGAAAAGAGGACAGGCAAAAAGAACCCCCTATGTAAAAGTTGTTATAGGGGGCCTGTCACCTAAAGGGTTACTGTCACTTTAAGAATCATCTTAAAAACAAGTTAATATTTTTATGATGTCATTGAGGGGATGCGCAATTATAAGCCAATCAAATTAATTGTCTGTATAGCCTGACTGTATGACTACTTACTGTACACTGTGACATGAGCTTCAGACTGTTTCAGACCGTTTTCAGAGAAGCTCATGTCAGTGTAATCTGCCCCTCAACCCCTTTAGGTGACAGTTCCCCTTTAAGTAAAGGCTTGCCTTGATTACCTAGTACCCAGCATTCAAACTTCAAGTAATAAGCTTTGTAAATCCAAATTAAAGTGAGTAAAGCCCCACTTTATTGGGCCAATTAATCAAGCCAATTACGTTCACCTGGTGTAATTTCAGTGCTCTACATTACAAGTTTACTGTCCAATCGAGGCACCTTCTGGCTAGGGCTGTCACAATTACTACATAATCGTCTAATCGTGATTTTTTTGAAATAATCGTGATTATTTTTCATAATCATCATAATCGTTTCCATGTTGAAAAATATTCATATGTTTTAAAAAAAAAAAAAAAAATAGTGGAAATAGCAGATCTACAAGCTCACAACGCGTCGCCACTATCAATGTTATTTTTTAAGTATAACGTTGTCAAATATGTCAGTAATTTTGTTGTATATTTAGGTTATGTGTCATGATTGCCATGTGCAGCTTCAAAGCCTAAAAGCCAAACAGAAATGTAATTATCAACGACAAAGACACAATTAAATCGTTAATCGACAATTATTTGAGTGACAATTAATCGTCATGTAAAATGTCATATCGTGACAGCCCTACTGCTGGCCTTGTGGTCCAGGCGCATACCACATAGGCTCTGATGCATGCCAGTGTGTTACCCATAACAGGGCTCCCTGAGATCTCAATGGGATTTAGTCTGCATAAATAAAGGTCATATAAAACATATATGGGCATAATTTGGGCAAACACACCCCTTCAATTTTAAAGAATAGATTGTATGGTTTGTGTACCAACCTTCTCATAGAGGTACATGGACTGATCAGCCCGTGCATCCATCTGAATGCTGCCCCAGAACCACTAGATCAAGAAGGGAAGAATATCATCTTAGTAAGATCTTGAAGGGAAAAACAATGGTATTCAAAATTGAATAAAATAGGTCTTAATTGACCATATTCACACAGCGGCCATCTTGCCATTAGGTCAATGAAATGCCACCCGTTGCCACCCGGTGTAGGTACAGTTTTCAATGCAAATTTCAAACATGGCCGCCAGGTGAATATGGTCAATAGGCCATGGAACAGCATGAATAAATTGCTGTGCTGACTGCACGATTGAGATTACACGTCTACACGACAACAGGTCTCCGCTCCACCTCAGTACACAAGAGGAGGCAGAGCGGACGGCAGAGGCTGTATTGAATGGGCTTTAACCTAAAATAATTTTGATCAGATGATCATTTAACTTTCTGCTTATGTGAAAGACAGATGACCCATTATGTTTTCATGCTCCTCTCCATCTGTCTGTATGCTTGTAGTGAGACCTCAGAGGTAAGCCAATTACTCTGATATAGGTCCATGTTCATAAATGTCAAGATGGTACTCTGCTGATAATTAGGGCGTCAGGTTTCTCTATACCAGCTGCGGTAACACTAAAGCACTACTCTACAGCACTCTTCATCTGTACTGTGATGGCCTGTCTGTATTTTGAGGTGCATCAAGAAGTATGAGGAACTGAAGATACATATTAGCAGCTATCCTATTTGTCCTTAATCTTCAGCTTAAGTAAAAACAGCAGGGGAAAAAAGCAAGAAAATGATCAGCTCTGCTTTGAAATGAATTTAGGCTGTGTAAAAGGCAAATAGCCAAAACAAACAACAGCAACAGTCCAGTGAACTTGACATCACACCCATTATTATGCCCATTCATCACTGGAAAGTAAGAACACCATTTGAAATAGTTGTGTTCCTTTGAACACAACTTTAAACAGCACAGGCTGGAGATTTCCTCTGTTAGTTTCCTCTGACCACAGCACAATAAAAAGGGGAATGGGTGCCTTCACCCTGCACCAGAGTTTCTAACCCAAAGTTAGAAACCCTTCCAGGTTAACCCATTTCAACCGGCAAGGAATCTGTGTCATTTTAGATTTTAGCCACTTTATACATTTTATACTTTGGCTATTCAAAAATAGTAGATATAGAAGCTCATAGCGCGTCACTTCGTGGCACACATGCATGCGTGTGTGTCTGGCCTGAACAACATTGCCCCTCCCTTAACGTGTGTGTGTGGTCATTAGAGGTATTGCAGGCTACATACACGCATACACGCATAGCTCCATATAGGAGTGGTGTGACCACCGCTCAAAAAGCAGCAGCAGCACACTAACTACCGTTGGAAAACCTTTCAGTAGAAGCCCTTCACCCATGGCACCGTTGGAACAATCCCAAATATGTTCCAATTACATTATGCAATGATGCTTTAATCTATTTCATAATGATAACCCTAACCCAGAATAAAATTACTTTAGATGAACCAATCCCAGCAACATAGCATACCTCCTGTTTCACCACAAAGAGTCTCGTGGAGGGAATGAAGGGAAGCTCCTTCACAGAGTTCTCCTCCACCACCATGTGGGTACACCCCTCATCGCCAGCCTCAAGGTACCTCCCACCTTGCAGACACAAAGACGCATGTTAAAACCTCATCGATAGCATACTCAAACATACAGTATTTTTATACAGTGGACAGAAGAGGGGAAACAAAGTTGTTTAGTCATCTTCTCCACAGCAGAATAAAATGGTATAGGTCCCAATTTGTTGGCTTACCAACACTGTAGAACAAATTATATAAAGCTGCCCAACTTACACCCCCACAAAAAAAAAAAAAGTATTCACTCACATTCACTTGTGAAGGCCTTGTTCAAAAATTACATTGATGACAACAAAGGCGTATACAGATAGACAATGTAAACGTTCAATGTTTTTGAGAGTAGATTAGATCATTTATATTATAGACCCTGGTTATGAATAGAATAGTCATTCAAGGTTAAAGGAATTGAAAATTAGAATTTGATTGTGTTTTAAACTCAACATGGTGCAAAGACAAAAACATTTATCCTTAATATCTTTGGGTATTACAACTACATAAACCACAAGTACATTTACGATTATCCAGTTACTGTAGTCTTAGTTCATAATGGGCGTAAGCAAACTAACAAAACTTGATTTCTATCTGTATCCAGCTGTGTAAAATTGTCATGATTTTTCAATGACAAATTGAAACATTGCTGACCTTTTTGGCCAGCCAAAAGAGAAATAAAACCTTTTCCGTGGTGTGCCAAGTGGCTGGAGAAGAATCATCCCAGATCAAACGTGAAAATGTCAAAACTATCAGCAGCAGTTGTAGGTTATGTCTGGCATGATCCATATCCCCCCCCCCCCCCCCCCCCCCCCCCCCAACGAATAAGTGGCACCCTTCCAAATGGCACTATAGCACTGGTTTCCAAACCTTTAAGCTCAGTCAAGACCCAATATTGAAAATAGCTGATCTACAAGCTAAAAAAGAGAAACTACATGCGACCCACCCAGGGGCATAGTTCTGCCGATTTAAAATGACTCCCATAGAGACACACGGGCGCCTACAAATATTGTGATAGCGACCCCACTTCGGGTGAGGAAGAACGGTGCACTGCAACTGCCAATCTAATCCCAATGAGAGGCATCGTGAAATATCATAATTTCAGTGGTTGACTACTGAGGCCGTAGCGATTTTTATTGTTTTCTAATAAAGTGTCCCATGAGTTTGATTCCGGATGGTGACCCGTTTCGAAACGGGTCACCATCCGGAATCAATGGGGGTAAATTTACTCGAATCAAAATTTTGTCTTAGGAATGTGACAAAAACCAAAAAATATTATTGAACTCTACTCTCCATGGCTTGAGTAATCAATAGAAAAAAAGTCATTTTGGGGGTGAACTACTCCTTTAAACGTGACACACATCATGTATTTAGAAAACAAGAAGATATGTTGGCAGGGTCATGCCATATATTTGAAAACATATTTTTATTTAAATCAATATAGTCTTCAGTTCGTGTAGGAATATTTTAATATAGGCTAACCACAGTTGAATTGCAATGACTTTCTATGGGCTGGCTTGCAGTGCACAGTTCTCCCTTACCCGAAGCGGGACCGCTGTTTCAATTGTGGGTGTGAATTTGTAGGCGCCCGTGAGTCTCTATAGACGGGTTTCTGGTCCACGTCACACTGATGGGTCGGTACCAAAATTAGCCAATAAATAGAGACCATGCAGCGCTCCCCAAAACAACAGGTTTGGGGATTGGTGGGAATTGATTACATGATACATTCAGCTGTGCATTTAGTCTCAATGTTTGTAAACAAGAAACCGGTCTATAGGGAAGTAAAACTTCCTATGATTGGCCGCTAGTTGCGCTGTTTTCCCCCCCAGGCCGATCGGAAAAAGAATTGTGCTCCATTGGATCCCATTCATTTTCCCCCTTTCGTTTTCTAACCTTAATTAACATTTTCATGAATACTGTATGGTTCCTATCGCTAGTTAAAAATTGCCTTTCAATCACCATCATATTCGTTTTGTCGAAATGTGGTCCAATTTATTTTAAAATAAATGATAAAGTTGCGGGGGGGGCGTGGCCAACTAAACTGATACCAGCCGGCTGTGTTCTTCTTCGTGTGCTGTATTTCGGGAAGCTCCGACCACATTCTCCCATGTATCCCTGCGGTTGCACGTGACCGTTGATGCCTTTACAATTCTATGATGGCAACACCCATTCCAAGGGGTAGAAAGGGCCATTTGCGATGCATAGAAACCAATGGCTTCGCATCGTCCATATTTTTCTACAGTCTATGGACCCACCCATACAAATCATATAGTACACTGCACTAGTATAGCACTTGAGTAGTAAGCAAAGCTGAGCACAGCAGGCGACCGTGAGTTAGGAGGAACAGTGCTCACCATGCTTGAGCGTCCTCTCCTCCATGTTGGCCTTATCTTCTTCCGAGAAACCCAGGAAGCTCAGAACACAGTCTTGGAACGGAGGCACTTTAAACTCTGTACGGAACTCCTCGTCTCCCGCATGAAACGATCTGGTGGGGATGGATGGAAACAGTAAAAAAAAAAATGTATAAAACAGCGTGAATAACTCACAATGTTTGCTTTGAGCAAAGGTTTAGGCTTAGACCAGCTGCAACTCATTAATAACAAAAAGGTCTAAAAATCTTTGAGCCAAATAGGGATAACTGTCAAACAAAGCGAAAACTAATTCAAAGAATAATAAGAAAAAAATGTATCTTTGAGAGCAGTAGAGATTCGGATTCAGAGAGATACCTACCTCTTATATACAGAAACATTACAAAATCAAGGTTATGTAACTTCATACACCGGTACATCATTTAATGTTAATTAATTTCATGTATAGTCTTAACTGTACTAGTGACATATCAATTAAATTATTTGGGCAAATTTGACTTTGTAGTACATACAACTGTATCTCTCACTGAAACTAACTATAATTTGTGGCAATAGACTCCAACATATAATTATAGTTAACTATAATATCCTCTCAAAGTGGTGTCAACCGATTGAATACAGTGGGAGAGGGACTGTGTGTGTGTGTGTGTGTGTGTGTGTGTGTGTGTGTGTGTGTGTGTGTGTGTGTGTGTGTGTGTGTGTGTGTTTAAGGTAGACTTCTGAACTTACACATCATTCCTCTTCTCCCAGGCCTTATCGATCCATGACGAAGTGACGATAGGTTTCCCCAAAACCACTGCCAGCTGAAAGAAAGTTGAGGGGAAACGGAACACATGGATGGAGAGAAAGAGAGAGGAAGAGGGAAGAAAAGAGATGGTTAACAAAGCAAACAGGAGAAGAAATAATGGTCAGATCAGGGAAAACAAAGACACGGCAAGTCACTGTTTAGCAAGGAAAATCAAGGAAAAAATAAATAAACAAATGCAAGCGACAAGTTATAAAATAAACTCATTCCTGTCACAGTTCACAGTGTAACAATCTTGCCAGTCTGTTTGCATTACTGCTGTGTTCAAACAGCTGCGCTTTTATGGTTCATTTACAAATCACATGGAAAATAGTTAGGACTGTCTGTCAAAAAAGCATTTCATTCCCCATTATGAAGGAGCGAGACAGTCACTGTTCACGATGCACAGGCGGAAGTCACAGGGAAGCAAACAAACAGCAAGCTAAAAGCGAATCTGATATCATTGTGGTATAGCTTGCACAAGAGAATTGTGTTAAACAAGAGACAGAATCAGTGCGAAAACAATCATTCAATTAATCATATATCGATCGATCTTTCGATCCGTGTCTGAGGCAGAAAGAGAAGCCGCGGCCTTGAACCCATTTTAACAGAATCCAATTGAGGAACTGAATTATCGCTTTCAGAGACAGTCGGCAGTATGGCACAACACAATTTAAGCTGATCTCAAATGTATCAATATGAAGCAGTTAAAAAAACTAACGAGAAGGCTGAGTGTGGAGTATGCATCTTCTAAAGTACAAGTGAGTGCTTGCTACAGCCTGCACAACACAGACCAGTTTTTCCAACACACTGCCCCTTTCCCCACCACAAATTAGCTCACAACTAAAAGACAAAACACCTATGAAGTAATAATGAATATGAACACACACCCGTTTCATACGTAGCATAAATTATATATTCATTATGAAAATAATTCATAAAAACAAAACACTGAACAAACCGAACGCTGTAGAAAAGTGTGCATCAGACCTTAAATTTCTCTCCGTGAGTTGAGTGGGCAACGAGATGAGTGACCTTGGTGCTGAAATCCTTCTTAATGGTCCCGCCCATGTGATGGACAACATTTACCAGTTTCCTCTATGGGAACATAGGAAAAAAAGAGAAGCTCAGCACAAGAGAAAAAGGAAATTGCACCCAGTAGCCACTTCATTAAGAACAGACTTACAGCCACTTCAAACTAATAATACACCGTCAGAGTTACTGAGACCAGTAAGGGTCCATTTAGAACCATGTTAAGCATTTAAAACCATGTTTAACATGGTGCATCTAGCATTTTTTATGGTTCATTTTCTGTTTTTTAATGCCATTAACACAGCAGTGTACAATTGACTCAGCGGGAGACTGTTGTGTGAACTTATGTCCACGGTTAACTCACCACATTCTCTTTGTCTCTGAATCCGGTGAAGCACAGAGTAAGGTTGACCATGCTGGTGGTGAACAGGGGGCGGCAAGAGAATGGTAGTGGCTGGGGAGACAAATAATAATCAGGGAAATATGAAATGAAATCACAGGAGGGAGCAACAGTCTGATCAACCTGGGTGAGCAAACAGCACAAAACAGCATACAGTAGCAACACTAACACGAACTTTATTGTGCCTGGCTAGAAGGTGTAAAGCAAATAAACAGACCAGATAAATGGCCTGATACGGATGACAAACAGCATCCCTGCCGTTATCAACAACTATACTTCGTAATGGTGCTTTATGCTGAAGTCGCTTCAGTCGTGTGCGTGTGAGAGAGGTATTGATAAATGTGCACAGTGGTCTACGTCTTGTTGATAGCAGCAATGGACAGGGCATATTGCTCACTTAAGACATCAGTGTCGTATCTAAACCCTCTGTCAGACCGACAGCACAACAGACCGAGAGAGGCTGGGAATTCTCTGTCATCATGACTTTGGACAGTCATGCATTTGTGCATCCTGGCTTTGTCTCCTGTTATTCCCTACTGACAAATACAGAAACCCCTTCTATATTGTACGGTCTATAAACACACACAGAATAGCTGCATATCAACAATGGCAAGGCTAGCAGCCTGAAGATACCATGTTGTTTGCCTGGCAGTTCCGTGATGACATCATGTTAATCCGAAAATGTTAATCAAATTCGGTGTTAATAAATGAGTCTATGATAATGTGATGACGAGCAAATTATTCCTCTGCATTCATTGTTGCCCTCGTTACAGCTGCATCCCTTGAGGGACTGCATATAAGCTAAGGCAGCAGGCTGAAGAAATCTTGTGAAATAAAATGTCGCCAACCAATCATCAGGGACGATGATACACGAAAGAAGAAGAAGCAGGCTGATGCAGCCATACTCTTGGTTGCATAACCTCTGGCAACCACAAGTACAGTTGGTCAAGGAGGAATGCGGATGTCTATGAAGTCTAGGTCTACTGACGGTAATGTAGATTGTTAATATCTAGATAGTCTCTGGAGATTTGTCTGCTGTAACCAAGTGCCCACGTCCCTAGCGCCCAGTTGTTCAGGTTCCCACCTGTTTTATAGACCACGTTTGTCTATCTATGTGTTTTACACCTGCACCGTTGCACCACCACAGATGTGGCTGCAAAGTGGGAATGTATGTTTGGAATTAGGGTATTGACAATTGCCAATGACATCATGCATTGACAATGTATCGAGATGATCGCCGATTGCCGACCAGTGTTGTGCTGACCGTTGGTTCAACCCTTTTAAAATTGACATTCACAGATTACAAATTATCCATCCATTGTGGTAATTCATGACACATTTCCTAAATAAATATGTGTTTAATTTGTTAGAAATCCATTCACACATATGCACATTGTATTCATGTGAATAATCTGATTATTCAAACGCACAGAACTGCAATGAAGGCTGCCTATATTATAAATTATCACATAGCCTATACTATGCTATTTGAAAGAGAATCTATTTAGCAAATGTCACTCCCGGTATAGTTTACGACCATGTTGTAAGTGGTGATAACAAAATTCAGAGGGATAGTCTTCCACTCAGATTCATTAGATGCAGTTTAATGGAGACAAGGTGGTTGTATCAAATATTTGTATTTGGAGCACTCTCTGCCTGGAGATGGCTGGAGTGGTCAGGGGGCCTTTTGCCAAGGCCATGTCTTGGTACAGTAGCAGCCTTGGCAGGGTGTTAGGGAATGCACACCTGTATTGGTACGGTGCTGGCTATCATGAACTGGAACAACAGTGAGAGCCCTGTAGGTTGACTAAGTGTAAATATGTTTTTGTATTTGCTATTACTACACGTTAGTAATGTTACTACACTCCATTAACATTTAATGGAAATCATTTCAAATGTATTATTTAATACTATAGCAATTTGTGTATTTGTATTTGAGTGTCTAGTCTCAAAAGCATGTCTGCTTTACTTAGTGCAACGTTTGTCTTTTCAAAGTTTTCAGCCTTCAAAAGACCCCTCTCAGACCATTCAATCCAGGACCCACCTCGTCTTTGGCAGCGCAGTTTAGCAGCACAGGAGGTCCAATGATGCGCTTGTCAAGTTTGTAGAGGACGCTGTAGTCAGGAGAGTCGAAGTCTGGGAGGACAAAGACCGTCTCAAACTGAACAGAGTCCTCAAATTCCTGGACGCCGTCTATCTTTATGTATGGGACATTGATATCCTAAAAACAAAATGCAGAAATAGTGATAAATGGAGATGAAAAGAGTGAAAGGACACACACACACACACACACACACACACACACACACACACACACACACACACACACACACACACACACACACACACACACACACACACACACACACACACACACACACACACACACACACACACACACACACACACACACACACACACACACACACACACACACACACACACACACACACACACACACACACACACAAAATTACATTTGAGCCTATTTGAGCCTACCACTGACAGCTTGTTAAAGGAAGGTTCATAGTTCTTCTTTTTTTCCTATTGTATGTATAGTTTGATAATTAGCCGCATAATGGAGTCATGCATTGAGAAATTAGCCGCATAAAGGAGTCATGCATCGAGAAATCTGTTCATACAACAGTAAGTTGAATAAGCTTACTTGCCAAAGTCTGAGTATTCTTTTAGTTGTTACAGAAGGCTTTCCACAAAAGAAAAATGTAATAAAAACAATTACTTGGAGGAAACACTCACTCACTCTCTCCAAGAACATGTGTACAATCACGTTTTTCCTCTCACTCACTCGAGACCCACACCCTGGTGAAATTGGTCAATGCCTCATGCAACAGTTGCTGTGCTGCCCTCTCAAATGAAAGAAAGTGTTAATCAGAGTATGTTCTGATTCAGAGTAACAGAGTTGCTTGCCTTGAACCAATGACTTCAATAGCAGAAATTAAATCACCAACAAACTGCCAGGCAGCGATGAAACAAAGCCGACCCTGCTGGTAGGGTGAAATTAAATTACACCTACCTGTAAACTTGCTCATAAAACAAATTAGCTCTGGAAAATTAGCTACGCCAGGTAACAAATTGTGAGAAAGGGTGAATTTGACGCAAATTGTAGAAATCATTGCATAAAGGTGCAATTGAAATGCAAACCATTAACCATTTAAAGAGGACAAAGAAAGGAGGAGAGGCAGCAATGGTGTGATACTCATACAAATTAGAATCACATAAATCATATTGTTAGCATCCATTTGGCTGTATGTTAAAAAAGGAAAAGAACAATTAAAGCTCAGAACTGGCTAGTGGTAAATTTTCAGAACCCGTCCTTGTGTAGGGACCACTTGTCCGGGACCGAGCTTAAAATGACTTTTCTCTTGAGAATCACCACTTTATAAAAAGGAACTACGTTTAATTTGAATGACTTCAATAACAGTCTCTAGCGCAGACCCATCCTAGAGGATCTCACAGCATGCTGCCTACAAGCATTGACATTTGAGTCTGAGTGCAACACCATTACCTTTACCTTACTCACACAGTTGAGTAATTTACCCACTAATCAACACAAACACCATCCATGACGACGTGATCATGCACAGCAGGTGAGTGATTAAAACAGAGTGCTCTGTGTGAATTAGGCTCATGCAACATTTTCCCAGCGGTGGTCCCATTCGGAATCAAGTCGTTTGGACAGACAGAAAGACAGACAGGTACTGTACCATATTGACTATAGATTTTATCATCACTGTCTGCTCGCCGTCCGGCTCGCCGCTTATCTTTATCATCGGCACCTCCATCACTCTGATGGTCTGTAAAAACCAAGCAGCAGGAGCTAAACATCAAATACTGGACCGAGAGGGATGAAAGAGCAACAGGGAGGAAAAGGGGATGATGTGTATTTGACGAGGATGGAGAGCAGGGGGAGGGGGCATTGAAAGAGAAAGTGATGAGAGAGACTGAAACAGTGCAAGCCAGAGGGTGGAACTGCAAGACAGAGAGAAAGAATAGGGGAAGGGATAGATTGACACACAGTATTAAAGAGATCAGGACAGAAGGATAGAGCCAGAGACAAACCATGACAAACGAACAGGTAACAGGAAGGGATCTGTGGGCTGGGGTAGAGGAGAGACAGACGGGGTTCAGGTAGGATAAACGGAGGAGAGGAGAGATCGGTGCCACCGCAATGCCTTAAAGGCAGAGGAGAGAGGCTGGTCCTCTTTTTGTCCCAGAGGGAGTGACCAAGCAATGGCTAGTCAATCTGGGGAATCGCTGATAGATCCATCCATGGATGTCTGTCTTTGCATGCAGCAGCACTGCACATTTGCAATAAGAGATTTTTTTAAGCAGCCTCCCTCCTCCAGAAGTTCACGCAGGAGCACCGGAGGCCCGAGGATGCAGACGTCCTTACAGCATTTCAGTCTGACAATGAACCACTGAGTCACCTTCATCTGGTGCCGCTACACAAAGAAATGTGCATATCGCATATGTGTGATGATGCCCCTCTCCCGCAGAACCACAAGGCTGTAACCCATTCCCATTTCATCTCATCTAGACAGTCTGCACCAATCACCCCTCTCAACACTGAACTCAAATCAAGTTCTGTGGTGAGTTTGGTGACATTCTAATCTTTTCTTCCAAAGTCAGTGCAGAGGAATGGGGGTGGCAGGGGACAGAGACCAAAGCAGCAGACTGTACATAAAACAGGGGCATCCGTGTACAGTTATACTGCACACATGCATTTCATTTTATGCAGACATACAGTATATATTGTTAAAAAGCATTACACTGGATAATTCAACAATTTGCCCTCTTTTTAAACAAAAAATATTTTAAAGATTTGAAAAAATAAACTACCGTAGCTGCCATTCCTGCAATGGTACAAAATGCAAACATCGGCTTGACATACAGGTCAATCTCATAGATCAAACTAATATGAACCTTGAAGTGCTGCTACCTTAGTCAAGGCACTTCAAAGAACTCTGCTATGCACAGTCAGAGATCCTCTAAAGCTACTGGCCCACAGATCTATCCCTCACATCTCCAAGGCTGGTTGGATATGGAAGAAATAAAACAAACCTGTTCTAGATAAGATTTGCTTTTCTTCTCTTTATGTATTTAACTTTGAAATCACTTCCTTTAACAAAAAAAGAAACTCCTCTTAACAGCTCATCATACTGTGAAAATATGAAAAGTCATGGATTAGAGAATGGCAGGATGTACATAGGAGTGATAAAGTCTTCACTTGCTCACAAATGAGTGTTCTGTCGCAACACCCTGCTCTCTTTTCTTCTTAAGTCAGTGCAGAGATGGAGTTAGAGGTGGGGGTAGTAGATTTGTTTTGAGCTTCAACGGCTGTCCACCCTGTTGTGCAACTTTAGCTCTCAAAAATATTAACATCGTTCAGGCTACCCAAGCTAACACTAGAAAGCACGCAGTCAGAAATCCTCTAAAGCTAGATCTATCCTACCTCCAAAAGGCTGGTTGGGTCTGGGTGATGGAAGTAAAAGTAAATCTTGCGATTTTTGCATTCACTTTTGAAATCACTCCCTTTAAGAAAAAAAGCACCCCTCTAACCAGGATAGGAGACATGAAACTCCCTCATTCACACCATGATAATATGAAAGTCATGGAGTAGCAAATGGCAGGGAGGTTCACAGACCAGCCACAGCCAGTAGAAAACCAGTCATTTTGAATAAGTACAGTAATTGAAGTCTACTCTAGTCTGAAGGCTACAGTCTGGCAGGCCTCCACAGGGTGCCAAATACAACCAGACCCTGTATTAACCCAGTTTATCTCTACAAGCAGGCAGGTGTGTGCCTGTCAGGAAGAGAAAGTGCATTCTTCCTTTAGTATTTGCTCCTCATTTCAATATTTCATAGGTCATAAATGGTCCTCCAAAGGACACAAATCCTAGTCAAGTCAAGTGCCTATTTTGAGCTATACACTCCAGTCAATGACTCCCTGATCAATAACAATTTAACTAACCCAAGCTTTGGATGGTCGGAACATTTAGTAGTGGTAAATTTTTAAAATATAAAAAAATAAAGAAATTAATTTACATTTCAACAGCAAGAGAATACTTATTGGAGCCAACCCTAAAACCATAAAAAATAAAACCTAAAAAAATATATATATTTTCAGTACTTAATTTGTCAATGAATAGGTGCCGGATCCCGGGCTGCACGCGCGAGCACACACTGTTGCGCTTCCGCCCGAAAGACAACATAAAGGACCAAAAAGCACCATTTTGATTGACAGGGAAGGCCCCGGATCCAATCAAATTGGTCCCAGATCCAAGAGGTGAGGGAACATGTTCCCCCTCAAATTAAGCACTGTATATTTTTCAAGTATATATATCTCTTGTTTTTTTTTGGGGGGGGGGGGGTTTTGTTCTTTATTCTGATCGTGGTCATTGATATAGTGCTTGTTCACTAACTCTCGGTCTCTCCAGGTCTTTTTTTATTTCCCCCAAGTGGTTACAAATTTCATTAAATCAGGAGAGAAACACAAAAAGGTAATTTATCAGCTTGTGTTTCAATTTATAAGTTTCATCACTTCCAATTCCACTTATTTATAATGTATCGTGTACTGTAGGAGTTCTCTCTCCTGATTGGATAAAACTGAAAATGTTTTTTTATTTTTATTTGTATTATTAAAGAAATGGGGAGACATCTATTAGTGAACAACACTCTCCGATTACTAAACTCTCTGAACAAAGCTATTTTAACACATATTTTAACAAAATATATCACTTACACTACAGTTTTAAAATGTAGTGGTAATATTACTAGCAATAAGAGAAGCAATAAATACCCTTTTCCCCCCTAGATCATTTTCCCCAAACACTGACATGAACATGATCATTTTAAAATAAGGAAAATATAAACCAAAAGAAACGCTTTATGGTCTAACTGGGCCATGGCTCAGTGTCCCATTTCTCAAATCTAAAGGGATTTCCCCCACTCCCCCTCAGAGCAGCAGTGTTGACAAGGCCAGCATAAAGAGAGGCCTGCCACGTTAATAGAAGGCAGTGGGCCACAGCAGACCTTCTTGTCCAATAGAGGAATAATGTACCTGTGTCGCTCTGACCAGTGCGTCATTTCTGCCTGCTTCTCCCACAAGCACCACCCTGGTCACTCTGGGCAGCATATCTGAGAGAACGAGAGGGAGACAATTAAACACGGACAAGGTTTACAAGGCATGCACATGCAAAAGATAAAATGAATCCCAGGTGCTGGACAGAAGAACATGATAAAATAGAATCCGCACACTGGATCATGCTCACACAGTTAATTTATTGGTTTACCAGCCATGGTGACATTTCAAGCGTAAACATTACCTTGCGTGTAATGCAATAAATTAACTATGGGATCATGATCCAGTCTGTTAAGTGCAGACTCGACTTTTCTTAGTAATAATTAAACGGAGAAGACAAGGCAAGAAAGACAGAAAAAACACGAAAAAGGGAACACTTTTTCAACGTTCTAGTTGATTTATTAGTTTGCTTAACTGTTGCAAACTTGCACCCCTACATGTGAGATGGCAACCCTGTGTGAAATGCGAGGAACTCAATCGGCTGAAGTTTTGGATAAGGTTGACGCTGCCCTAGGCTCGCGATGCAGAAGGGAGAGGGAGAGTGGGAGACCTCTTGTGTCAATCACGTCTCCGCTGAAAGCACAAGTGGTAGCAGGCGACGTGAAAATAAAAAGAACAAACACTTTTTTGGTATTTTTTCCTGCATAGTACTGCATTTTATTTTTCTGTCATTCTATGTTAAATGCACGTCTCCAGCTCCGCTGAAAGCACACTGGTAGCAAGCGATTTGTAAATAAAAAAATAAACACTTCTTTGGTATTTTACACCTTTTTTCAGTAGTTCTAGGCCTACTGCGTTTAATTTGTCTGTCATCCTATGTTAATTGCGCATCTCTGCAGAAAGCAGTGGAAGTGGGCGACGTGTAAATAAAAAAAATAAACACTTTGGTATTTCATGAAAATGTTGCTACACTCAATGTTCACTGCCATGTGGCTTCAGCGTAGCCAAATGCTCCCAAGCCGCGAGTGGGCGTCAACCTTGTCCAAAAAAAAACTCAGCCGATTGAGCTCCTCGCGTGTGAAATGGTAAAGGGACAGATTAAAGCCAATGATATCTTGGACAATACAATGTCCAGACAGACACGATTGACATCACAAACAATATATAATTCGTTGTTAACCTTTTTCTGACCTCTGATTGGACATTATATTGTCCAAAATATCCAGCCTTAAAAGCCAAATAACATCACTCAAAAAGTTTAAGTTTACAAGATAGGAGTGACATCAGAAGAAGTGACATAATATGTATTATTACCCGGCTTGTTTGGATGCTTGATTCTGATTGGTCAAGCGCTGAAATTAGCGGTGAATTATAGGCGTATTATAATGACCACTCCGCTCTATAATTCACTGCTGCCTAATCAAAGGCTCCGATTAGCTGCTGCATTGAGGCTGCACTGCGTGTAATTAGTGCCGTATCCAACATGTCTTCCATGTAAACAAACACACAGCGTCATTTACAACCAAACGTTACTCTGAAGAATGTTTTTAAAAACATTTGAGGCGAGAAATAGACGATAACAGAAAATTGATTCTATTTGATCAGCACTTCGTTGTTTTCCAAGGCGACCGTGTTGCGCTCGGGGGGACGCACTTTCAGTCTGTAAACAAGGAAATACTTTGTTTTGTTTTTAGTCAAATTATGAATTTCAGGCTGATAATTCCCCTAGGCTCCGCCTTGGGGAATCATCAGCCTGTCGTGTCCATATAAGCCATAATGACCGCGCAGCAAGACGTTATCGCATACATATAAATACAAGACAGAATTTAAGAAGGGGACTTTCGATTTTCTTCAAATAGAGTGTATGATGTGCTTGGACCTCCTCATACCTCTCCTCCTACCCCACAGTTCCTATTGCCCATCTCAACCCGGGGAAGAACGACTATGAGATTACACTGAACACTATGATGACAGCGCTTTGTGCAACGACACTTGCATTTTGCCAGAATTGCACCTTTCTAGTTGATTTATTGGTTTGCTTAACAGTTAAGCAAACCAACTGTTGCAAACTTGCACCCCTACATGAGAGATGGCAACCGAGTGTGAAATTGTAAAGGGAAGAGGGACAGATCAAAGCCAATGAAACTACTAGGTCAATGGTTCTCAAAGGACCCCAAAATGTACGTTTTTGACCACAGACCCCCTGGCTTCAACAAATATTTAGTGTCAGACACCCCAATAAGAGAAGCGTTGGGTTGTTGTGAGCAGGTGGTTTCAGTGGCTGGTGGATTCAGGTTGTCAGAAACTTTTAGTTTTCAGACGAAGTTGAAGTAGTGACTTTAAGATAAGCTGGCTACCTGCCAATTTGACCAGATACTGATATAATTACCAGCATATAATCAGCATTTGATCAGCATATGACATTGTTTATCATGTGGCCACCTGCCCTCCCCATGTACAACATTCAAAATTCAGGTTGAGTGTCAGGCTAGTAAGGGCAGGCAAGGAGGTAGAAAACAGGCAGAAGATTAAGCATATACAAAAAGTGAAAGGCAAATGATTGTCTGCACACTACTGCTCTGTGTATTTTGTGAAAATGAGAATATTTAAGCTAGAGGAGCATAAGTAACAAGGCCAACGACTGCAAGCTAACCTTCATTGTCCTCAGATGCCAGGCCCAGAAACTCTTGGTCCTTCGTGGTTTCAGCAAAGTGTGAGTCGTAGACCGAGGAATCCACCAGCAGACTCCGAGCTGTCCCCAAAGTCACAATGCTGCTGTCAGCCATGACAGGGACCAAAGTAGGCAGGCAAACTGTCCAAACTATCAAAAGTTAGAGGGAAAGACACAGAGAGCACAGCAAGAGGCAGAAAGGAGTAAGAAAGCATCACAACAGAGAGAAGGGGTGAGAGAGAAAGGGGAGAAAACTGTCAAACCAGAGGCACAAAAAATAACTTTGCATGAAAGAAAATAAATGTGGCCCGAGTCTGACAAATGAAGTGGAAAGAATTAGATTTTTGCAGACTACACAAACTTTGCCAAAGCTTCGCAATGTGGATAAAGTAAATTAATTTAATTTTAAACCTTTAATCACAAGAGCAATGCAAATGCCCCATAGGTAAATCAAAGAGCAGGCAAGCAAAATGCCAACATTGTTCAGTGAAGCCCAAATACATTTTCCATTTTCTCTGTAGCAAGAAAGTCAAGCTAAAATCCAATCTAGCAGTAAGGCAAGGCAAGGCACTTTTATCTGTACAGCACATTTCAACAAGGCAATTCAATGTGCTTTACACAAAACATGAGGCAAAGTAAACAATAATAAAATTATAATTACATTAGGATGTATAAAACAAAAGTAGTATCAGTGCTGACTGGAGTAAAGGAGCTTTCAGAAATGTACATCTGTAAATCAATATAATACACATACTGTAACAGTATGTATGCATGTTATTCTAACTGCACACCAAACAGCACCCATTTTCAGTTTTTTATTTATTTTTTTAATGGCTTTACTTTCATTTATTATATATTGCATTTTCCTCCAACAGAAAATATGCTACACCGTAGGACAAGATCAAAAGAGCAAGAATCAATCAGATGGACATTTTATTGAAACACAAGTGCTGCTTGCTGACTTATATTTCGAATTTGTCAGGGGACAGAAAAGTCCACAAATGTGAGGAATCTACGATGCAGTGTTGCATTAAACTGCAGTTGTCTGTGGAGTTGTGTAGTGTTCTCTCAGAGAAGAGAATGTTGCACAACAGGGAGGGACAGTCTGTTCCAAGTCCAACATTACATAAACTTTGATTTGGAGAGCTCAAAATGATTAGAATGCACTGTAGGTCGGATTCTTTTTTCCTATTCACTCCCCATACATTTCACCAGGCGACAGAATTTTAACAACACACACAGCACACCTGGCCTAGCCTGTGCAACAGGTTTGTTACACAGACACAGTGGTTCTCAAAGTGGGTCCTTGGAGTTCCAGGGGGTCCCAAGTTAAATGATCGTTTGGTACCTACTGCAAATACAGTATGAAACAGAGCTGATACCTTTAAATGCATTTTGAGGAAAATAATGCTGCCATTTGTAACCTCTAAAATGTCACAATGAGACATTGCTCTGTTTACACAATGCTGTACCCCCATCCAACTGTATATGTAAACGTATGTTTTCTCATGCCAATAAAGCTCCTTTGAATTGGTACCAAATGGACCCTTATGGGTTATGTAACTCAGAGTGTACAAATGGTAGGAAAAAGTTTGAGAAGCACTGCTCTAGCAGTAATAACAATAATCACATGTGGGGATTCGTTTTGAAATAACTGCCATTTAGAGTTTATGTTGTTAGGATTCTATGGTGTTCCTTTGTGTAAGATACACCACCACCTCCTATATAGCCTGACTGTACTTCGGTTAACTGTATAAAAATGATGTGTTGCCGTCGGTCTTATTTGAAATAAACGCAACTTACCGTGTGTTGTGTTGTTCACTGGTAGATAGTAGCAGACCTTAGTATTGGAGCTACACACTGGCTGGCTGACCAGGGCAGCTAGCTGTCCAGCTAGTAATTAGCACAAGAGCTAATTACCAGGCAATTCAGACCAGACCCCGGCGTTCAGTTACCAAATAGACTTTCGTCAGTGTAAGATGTATCCGCTAAAACTGACTTAATTGATATAAATTTACGTCGCGGTCATCGCTGTGTAAAGTCCGACATCTCCAAATCGAGCTAATTTAGTTTGTTGACAGCTGCTGTGATTGTAGGCATGTCAAGCTGCTCCGCGTCCTACTTTTCTCAGCCTGTTTTCTTCTGAATTCAAAAAGAAAGGCAAACAACGCAGCTGCGATCTTATTGGACGACGGTTCAACGGAAGCGTGAAGGCGAGGCCTCTGATTGGTCGGTTTATTCAAACCACGATGCGAGTACCATAAAATACATTAAAAAAACATAAACATGCCATAGAGAATGATTAGACCAAGACCCATATTTTATATATAAATAAATACACGTAGTAAGGTACTTTATTTAAGTGAAAGGAGAGAATAAAGTATTCTCAAGTGGTACACAAACAATACAATCACTGCTTTTGCAAATGTAAAGTAAAATAATAACATTGTTTCTACAACAGACATTCTATGTCACTAATTTGCAAATCATAATAATTATAACATTTAAATTCCCAAATTGTCACCCTGCATAATTTCCCTTTCGAATGTGAAGAATACTATATGGCAGGAGTATTCAACAGGGGGTCCGGGACCCCTAGCATGGAGTTGTGTATGTGTGCCTTGGGTTTCACTTCACACAGCACCACTAAAGAAAAAGGCTGTTCATGGGCTGTGATGATGCATTCCCCGCACCGCCTCAGGTTAGCATAATCTTCACAAAGACACAGTCACTAACATACTCAAGCATAAAGTAACATAATTCACAAATGAATGTACAGCATATAGTCCCACAATGGAACACAGAATATTAATATTGTGTGTGTGTGTGTGTGTGTGTGTGTGTGTGTGTGTGTGTGTGTGTGTGTGTGTGTGTGTGTGTGTGTGTGTGTGTGTGTGTGTGTGTGTGTGTGCGTGCGTGCGTGCGTGTGTGTGTGTGTGTGTGTGTGTATAGGCCCCTAGCCCAACCCTACTCTCCCCTCTCCCCTGCCCCTTCTTTGTTTACTTACTTACTGTTCAGACTCTTTTTTTTGTTCTCTCATTTTTCTTTTCTTTACATCTACTGCATAGTACTGTGTTCTATTCGTCTGTCATTCAATGTTATATGAGATACTTAAATGGTTTCCTGTGGAAATAAGCTTAGTCTTTTCATGGATCTCCTTTTAGTAGACCTTGTACCAGTGAACTGTACCGTCATGAAACTGTACCTTTTCCTATGCAAACTTCTAATAAAGTCTTCAATCAATCAATGAATCAATCAAAGGCTACATGCCCGTATACAAATTGTCACATTTGCCCTCACCCTCACATATTGTGTCTTATTCTTTTGACAGACATATACAAATATGTTTATGTAATAAGGTGTGTGGATTATAAATGTTTTTCTGAAACAGATGATAATATAATACATACAACTTAAATTTGCTTTTCAAGGTACCCAAAGTCGCTTTACAAAACAAAAGATGATATTATTCTATATTATCTATTCATTTTCATTTATTTTGTCAGCTCAGCTGACACGTTACACATCAAACTATGCAAGTTAACACATAATGTAATTAGTATATACAGTACTAGAGCAGAGTCAAGTTAAGTAGAAATAGGAGACAATAATGTTTCACATGTGCACAATCCACAAAATACATGGTTGCACTGTAGGCCTTTACTAGGCCTGTCAAAGTTAACTTGATTAATCACAATTAATATTAATCACAATTAATTGCTTATGTATTTATTTTTTTGCCATTTGGCCTACCCGCAGTTGCTCTATGTCTGTGAGCATGCTCCTTATGTTTTGTTGGTATGTGTTTGTGTTGTGGTTAGGGCTGTCACGATATGACATTTTACATGACGATTAATTGTCACTCAAATAATTGGCGATTAACGATTTAATTGTGTTTTTGTCGTTGATAATTACATTTCTGTTTGGCTTTTAGGCTTTGAAATTGTACATTGCAGATATGACACATAACCTCAATACACAAATAAATTACTGACATATTTGACAACGTACTAAAAAATAACATTGATAGTGGAAATAGCCGATCTAACGCGTTGTGAGCTTGTAGATCTGCTATTTCCACTATTTCTGTCATTTTTCAACATTCACGATTATGACGATTATGACAAAATCATTGCAATAATGTCAAATAATCACGATTAGACGATTATTTAATAATTGTGACAGCCCTAGTTGTGGTTGTGGATGTCCATGGTCATTGCAAATGTTACAGTACCAGTAAAAAATCACTTCAATCAATCAATCATTGCATGTTCAGGGATCTGCACTAAGTAGATTGTGTTAATCTCTACTCAGTGAAGAACACTTAACGGCTGGATGGAAAACTAAATTAGGTCATTGTACATTGACCATCTCAAATAGGATCAGCAATGTTACAGCATCAGGGAAATGTTCTCAGACTTTTGAGATTTGATAAGCCAAGAGCATGTATGGCCAATCCTGTCCTGTGTGTGTGTTTGTGTGTGTGTGTGTGTGTGTGTGTGTGTGTGTGTGTGTGTGTGTGTGTGTGCGTGCGTGCGTGCGTGCGTGCGTGCGTGCGTGCGTGCGTGCGCGCGTGCGTGTGTGTGTGCGTGCGTGCGTGCCTGTGTGCGTGCGTGCGCTTTGATATCTGCTATTGCCGTTCTATGCTAATACTGGTGTTCACTGAACATGATATTTGTTATTTCTTTGTACGTTGATTCTGAAGTAAGTATCCTCTTTTGTGATGTACTATAATGCTTTGGTTGAAATCTCATTCAAGTTCATAATGCCCTTTTGAACTGAAAATGTCTTATATTGACACTGACTGACCATTTCTAACATCAAAGTAATGTTTGAATGAGACTTGATGGCCATGTAAGTGTCCATTGCTCACTGTAGCAGCAGTAGCTCTGTTGCTGCAGCTTGTGGGGTAAGGTGTCAGTCATTCACTTACGTTTGAAAATAGAGATGGGACAGTCCAGTGCACTGATGGAAGCAGCCACTAAGAGTACGATGGCACAGAAAGAAGTCAAAGTGAATATCTCCCACTTGATGTGATGTTAAACGATACATCCACTTTCCTTTCCCCTTGTGTGTTTGGCACAAGAGAGCTTAAGAGTGGCAGTAGGCTGCAGTGGAGGTGGTCAGAGGTAGCAGGGTGATGGAAACAATGACAGAACACAATAATGGGTATGTGATTGGGTCTTCAGCCTCTGAGGACTCTCCATCAGTAGTAATATGTGTGTCAACCTCTGCCAGCTTGGAGTTTCAGAGTTGAATCACCTGGCACCTCAGACTAAACATGGAGAGAAAACCATGGGGTCATCACCATGCTGGCATTTTCGTCAAGTTATCATTTTTGAGACGGACCAAAATATCAGTGGTTAATAATATTACAGGAATGCAGTGGCCTAGCCGTAAATCTTTACTAGACTCCTAATGTTCCATAATGCCAATGTGCACCACATTTAAAATGATAGCATCTCTGTGTTAATTAATTCAGTGTCCTACGGTACTGTAGGTTTTCTTCAGAATAGGACAGTCCAAGTCTATTCCATGTTTATTTCAATAATTGGGTCTCTTACCAATGTAGTCAGTGCTTTCATCACATATTTGCCTGAACAAAATAAGAACATTATAATTGAATTATAATTATAATAATGGCTGACTCCCACTTCTGCTTCCAGGATGCTGCCAGCCATGCATGCGCTTGTAGACAAATCCTCAGAGACAGAAAGGAGCATCTCTTGTACAGGTAGCAGGACTTGAGTCTGTCTGGCAGTGCTGTTGTCGTTGTAGTGTCATGATGCAGGATATGCCAGTCATGCATTTGGGCTTTCCTTACCAGGTTGATGGTTTTAGCCTTTGGGACACAGGGGTGGGCTTCAGGCAGTCGGTTATAATCCGGAGAATATGTTGTTGATGATCCTATACGTAAGAATTATTCCATGTACTTACATTATGTTTTGCCACTGTTTACCTCATAATGCTAACCTCTTAATTCTTACCTTTGTGTTCATTTCAGTTAGCAGTTGTCTAAATGTTATGGGCATAAAAGGGATTTGGTTCCCCTGGCATCACAGGGATCTCCATATATGGGCATAAAAGGGATTTGGTTCCCCTGACATCAGGGTGATCGTGATGTCAGAGCGGCAAACCCATAGACCGTGGAAAAGCGTACACGGACGGACGGACGGACAGACACAGACATGATGTGCCGTTTTTCAAAGTAAACAGTGACCTTCGGTCGCAATTCCAATTCGTCTCCAATGGATATATTGATCATCTGAAGTGAAGCCCTAAAAAATCACAAGATTGATGGATGAAGGCAGAATTTTCATAATGTTCACATACTGTATCAGACTAGATCATGGGAGGTAATTTGTAATTAAAAGTTTAAAACCTTCAGTGTTTATTAAAGAAAAAACATAATCTGTTCTGAAAAAGAATAAGTTAATGACAGGTGTAATTGAAAGGTAGGGGTCAGTTGGTCAAGGGTTAAATTATGAGTCAGCGTAGCTGATTCTAAAACGTGAGGAAAATAAAAGTTGCCCTAATTCATCTGTGTGTCACTGGTGTCTGAGGCCGGAGAGCCAATCTGGAGCATTTAAAACTTTATAACACACACCTCCTGTCTTTAAATTATGATTTCATCTGGGCACAGAGGGAAGCAGATAAAAAAGTTAGCACCAGTCACAGACAGAGCGAATATGCTTTAAGTCTAACATTAATAGCTTGTTCCTTCCCCTTGGAGTAGCAGAAGCCTGGCTGGAATTATAATGACACTGCTCCACCATACCTGAGCAGCCATTGATCACTGACATAAGACCAGAAATACACCAAGGCCTTTCAAAATGCATGTATTTCATCACATACCTGAATGTACAGAAAGTCATTTACACTCATCACTTTGATGGCCTTGTCCACAGAAAAAAGCAGCAGTGAAGAATACAGTCTGTTTTTCCCCTCCCCCCTCTCTCTTTCAAATAATTACATTTCATTTTAATACAGTCTTAAATCATCATAAAACTAGCTGTGGCACAGCAGGGCTGGGATGCAGGGGGTGGTGGTGGTGGTGGGGGGAGCAGTCACAGAGCTGTGGCAGCATGTGAATTCACCGCCTGCTGGCGCAGACTTTAATAACGTCTCGTTTGAATGCCCTTCCTGTTCTTGACACAAGTCTTGTCTGTGAGATATAGAACATAGCAAGGTGGTGAAAAAAGATCACTTCATTTTTTCAGTTTTCTTTTTTTCTCAGTCTCTGGGACTTTCTGTAGCTATGAGCATCAGTAATCCTGAGGGTCCAATCTTTTCAGCTGATGGCAAACTGACAATGTTTTCTCATCAGGTGCCCAAAATGTAAGATTTGTGATTTGCCTCTCATTCATTGGCCCATGGCGACTACGATACAAGACTAAAAAGAGCCTGAAGGTTGATGCAAAGGGATTGTTCATCTGTGTGGAATACTCCCAATACCTCTAAATGGTTAATGTATTGAAATGCACATGAAATAAACAGGTCACACAGCATTCAAACTTTTATAATTTTGCAGATAGGAGTGTCAATAATGTTTTCTTTTCTGGACCTGTAAATGGTTGTCGTGTTCTTTTGGGGAATAGCAATTATTAATATGTAACATTAGGTACTGCTTCACTTAAAACTTATGTAAGAGAACACTAGAGGATATTCTATTTGTTGAGGAGTTAAGTATGGACTATACATCATTATTCTATGGATCGACATGACTGGCCTACAGCCCTGAGTTTGAGAAACAAGGTCATACAATTCTGCTAAACGAGGACCTTTTACTCAAACGAAAGTATGCACGAATGCAATCTGAAATATTCATGCTTTTAAAAAAATAAACAGTGTCAAATGATATTATGATTTATGATGATATAAAAAACAAAATCAGTTTATGAATGCATATTATCACAATTAAAGAAGGTGAACTCTTATAAATATGTACATTACAATGATAGACTGTAGTTTATACACACTTAATACATTCTGTAATATGTAACAAAGTATGATTACAAATGCAGTATGATGCAATAGAATTGTCTTTACAAAGATACAATCTGACTTTCATTTCCAATAGGATACACAAAATATACAACATGTTAAATGCTTAATGTGTTATTACAGTTTCATGAGAAATGCTAATGTGTGTTACTTAGGAGACTGCTGCCTTCTGATACAGGCAATTTAAATTACAGCACCCTGAATTACAGTGAAAGTTGCCTACAAATTAAAATGATTGGCAAATCATTCGTTATTTGATGAAGCTCATACTACTATACAAAGTGAGAAAATGGGGTACTTGATTTGCAACCATTGAAGCCCTATTTCAAACTGTGTCCTGGCAAAAGAGTGAAAACAGCCAATCTACAAGCTCACAATTATGTGAGCTTGTAAATCTGTTATTTCTCCTATTATTGCACATTTCTGGAAAAATAAAAAATAAAATAATTGCCCACAATGACATGCCTAAAATAGGGACGCCAGGTTAAGTGGCTTGTAAAAAATTCCAACGATCTGACCAACACTATCAGGATCTGGTGAGGGAAATTAAGCCTTTTGAGTAGCAAACAATATTACTCATTACAGTGTAATTGCAGAAAGATCTGTAACCTAAAACGCTACAAATGGAACATGACTTGGATGTTTCTTATCAAATAAGGTGCAATGCACAGAAAAGAGGCACATGTCAAAAATATGTAAATAGCAGAACCTATACACAACACAGCAGTCATACAGGAATGGATCTTTACATAGCTGATCATTCTAAAATACTGACAAATGATAATGTCACATGAAATGGTGTAACTGTCGTTATGCAACATATTCATTTGCATTTGAAATAATCTCTTCTTCCACCCTCCCTTCGGATCACAAAGTATCTATGATCTGAAGAACTTTTCAGAGTTATATTTTCCTCTCACAGAAAGTGTGAAAACACTTCTGTTCACAAAAAAAGATGAGTTTGTGTTAAAAAGAAACACCCCCTCATCACATACAGTTCCCAAACCCTTTTTAAAACATTATTTCTAATATCAAGAGTACATAAATATGATCCATCAATGAAATGGTTTGTTTGCTCAATTGACATTTTACTGATTCTATTATCTTTAAAACCTCAGCACTGCTTCTGGGTCTTTTTGGATGGCATGGAACGTCTCCCAGTTCACGATCAATCAGATGACATGTTTCTTAATGAACTCAGCTACTACTTTGGATTCAGCCTTTGGATGACCAAGCCTGCACTCTCTGCAGCTAGGAGAATGCAGACGCATTAAGGTTAATTTAATACCCAGTAGCACGACAGTCACTTGTTCAAGCTAACAATGCATCACATCAGCAAGCGATACCGTCATGAGATGGATTATAAAACAAGCTTTACAGGGGGGGGTTTAAGATCAAAGTACAATCAGTGTGACGTGTCCCGTCAGTCAGTTGGACAAAGAACAATAAACTAGGATCAGGTTGACTTGATGGAGACCGATTGTCAGGACAGGTACAGCTACCACAATACTGTATTTATAGCTGAACATGAATATTAGTTTCTGAATATTACGAAAATGTGTTTAACTGCAAATGCCAAAAGGGGAAAGAGCCTTTGCAACATGCCTAAACTCCGGATGTTATATTTCTAGGTTTTTTGTATAATAAATCATTTGCATAATAGTTGTGCTGTGATCTTGTCAGGTGTTATGTGTTTGTGTGTGTGTTCAGGCATGCAACCTTTGCACCTCTCTATTCACGAGAGTTCACTGAGCAGGGTGAACAAGGCACCGCAGGGATTCTGCTCTTATAAAATACATGTACTGGCATGAAAGCAAAACTCATCACTGGTACCGGTATATGATTAATCTTTCAGCTAATTTAAGAGACCCCCCCCCCCCCCCCACACACACACACACACACACACACACACACACACCCACACACACAGTTTTAAGAACAGGTGTTATATGTTGGCAGCTATGTGAGGTATGGCAATATGATGGGGCCCATGAGAGACTTTGTCAATGGTACTGATGGCATGCTTGACTATCAGTATCTATCAAGTCATTTTCAACTGTCTGTTGTCTGAGTCTAAGAGTCTTCAGCAGCTGAAGCACACATCTCGTCTGAAGTGTTCAGCTTAGCAGCATCAAAAGGCACCTAGCTGAGGCTCAGTTCCCTACCAGTATATATGGGATATGTGCATTTAGTGTTATCCAACTCAGACACTATCAGGTATAGCATGTGCAGTCTTTTGAATAAACTGAATTAATCACACATGGGAACTGAAGTTCTTCCTACACCTGTGTCTGATAAGTGCCATTTCTCTGTGCAAATACTCCACAGCTGGTACATGTAGTTCTTTGATCTGTGAATCATATATGGCTTTCCCACTGTGGAATTCAAGCATGTTTAGGTTCCAGCATTTTCCAGAGGGTTCGTAGAAAAGCTAAAACATATCAGTCGTGAAAAACTGCAGTTGAAAACAATAGTCATCCATGTTTGCAGTCCATTGAGAAAGAGTACTGTTGGAAAACTATCAAAGTTGGCTTTGTTTGTAGTCCAACAAGGAGAAGTGCAGTAGAAAAACAATAGTCCACAACTTTGTAGTCCAACATGGACCATTAGAGTAAAAAGAACACTCCAATAGTTGGCCATGTTTACAATTAAATTAAGAAATACAGCGGGGAAAAAACATGTTTGTCTTCCAACTCAGTTATCTACTGTACAATAGCATCCACGTTTATCTGCTGTCTTGAGACACATCACCCCAGGTGCTGGCTTCATTGTCATCTGAATCTGACAGCGCTGCTGTACACAAATCACTGAAGATATCTGCAAAGAAAAATAAGAAACGCCAGAGTCAAGGACAAACTCTAATTAGCAGTTAGCAATACACGTAACATATGGTTGCCAAGCAAATGGGCATGAAGGCATACAGGCAAACTGTGGCATTCAAATAGTGTGTTTAAGGTAGGGTTGCACAGCCTGCTGCAATGCCAATAAAACATAACAGACCAAACAATGCAGCTTTAATAGGAGTGTAAAACAAGGGCACATAATAGTGAGACATTCAATATCTACATCAATATCAGTCAGTGGAGTGCATAAAGAATTATAGCAAAGGGGCAGACTCGGGCAATCAAAAGTGAAAGGTAAAGGGTCTGTTTGTGAATGGATTCCACTTAGCCAAAATATTGCAGTCAACTGCCAATGCATGGAACTCTGCCCCTCTTAATATGAAAACATCTTAGAGAGGGAGAGGAGGGGGGGGGGGGGGGGGAGAAGAAGACAGGGCAATAAAGAGAAAGAGGAAAAAGGAAAGGATCATAAGACTAAGTTAGGGGGAAAGAAGGGGAGAAATAAATAAAGATACTAGTATTACAGAGAAACAGAGCTCCATAATAAAAAAGAAGGCTGTGAATTAAACACTTCCAAGGACCAGCCTTCAAGCTGATGTGGAAATGAGGAGATTAAGCAGAGAGGGATCAGAGACTACAGGGTGGATGGAGTGAAACATTAAAGCAGCGAGAACAGTGTGGTGGGGGGAGAGAGAGAGAGAGAGAGAGAGAGAGAGAGAGAGAGAGAGAGAGGGAGGTGATCGTGCTGCAGTGAGTGACATCATGCTCTGCTTATTCAACTCCACAGCCAAAAGCTTTTCCAGTCCCACCCGCTCCATCCTTCCATCCACCCGAATCCATCCAACCACACTCCCTCTCCCCAAGCAGCGGGCCCACCTAATCCCTCCGCGGCTTCCAGCCCAACTGCCATGAGGAAGCACGAGGAAGTTGAGACTGATTTATACATCAGCAAAGTTTCATGCGATATGCATGACAGTGACACGTTACTGGCGTATTTTCAACGTTGTCACAAAAACAGTTGAAAATACAGTATCTTTGTTGTTCTACGTGCTGCAAGACACTTTTGTCACCAAAGCATAAACCGAATATGAGCGAGATGAGGGAGTGAGTGAGGGAGCGGTGGGTGTGAATGAGTGAGCGATAGCAAGGCTGCCAGTGGTTAGTCAGGAATACCAGTGTTGTTACTTAATGAATGACCTCCTTCAGATGTTGTCTGCAGTATACTGGCCGGGACCAGCCCGGTCTCCTCTGTTAATAGGTTCTTGACTAGCCTAGAACATACATGAAACACATTGTTTTGGAGGTTCCTTCGCCAGCGCAGAGAATGAAACAAAATGCACACGTGTTGCGACCAAACTCAATGTGTCCTTCTCCAAACATGAGACATGAGTTAATCTTCCCGCACATTCCCGTCTCTACTTTATTTGTCAACGTTTAGGTCAGACGAGAACCTTCATTAGGACATGATGAGATGCCCTTTTGAAGGTCCTGAATAAAGACAATTAAAAGAGAATTGATAGAAGTGTGCGAGAGTATACAGTGCTTTTTCTGAGGCAATGATTTTGAAAAAGAGGGCTGCCAGGGCACACCAGAGGGACCAAGTGAAAAGGAAGACAAAAATGTGTAAATTCACATTCAACATTATTGTGTCATTTTAATCCCTTTCAACCTGGCTTCTCTATTTTGGTCATGAAACTATTGATTTGCCTTAAAAGTAATTAAAAAGTACAAGGTTTTATAAATTACCCAAAACAGAATACATTAAAGTTCTTATTTAAGCTATATCATTGATGGAAAATAATAGTGGGAAAAACACAATTTATAAGTGCTGGTGTGACTGTCAGAAATAAAACGTCTAGACAGTGCATAACAAGAGGAACGCTGACGTACTTCACACACCCATCTTACTTTTTATAATCGGGACCTGACGATGACAAGTGTAAATGATGCACTTTATTCTGCTGGGACAGCGTAATAGCGTGGATAATCAGTTTCTCATCAACTCTCGTGATTCAACCTCAGAAGTTTCTAGTTTTCTAGTGAGAGGCTGAGACAACTCGTGATTCAGAAGTTTCTAGTTTTCTAGTGAGAGGCTGAGAGACATTCTCTTAACTGGCACAACTCATTTAGCAGAACTGGGTTGCAGTTGGCACACACCTAGTTCACAACACACACACATGCGCACGCACACACACACACACACACACACACACACACACGCATGCACACACACACGCGCATGCACACACACACGTACATACACGAACACAGAGCATTCACAACCCTGGATTGAAGCCAAACTATTGAAAATTCAGTTCAAATTATTCCGTTCGGTGTGTGGGTTTTCCATCTAAAAACTCTTCTTCTCAGTTCCTTAAGAAGTTGGCTTTGTGGAGATAAAAAAACTTTTTGCCAGACTCTGAAATCAGAGTATTGCGAGCAAATCTTTATCCTATTCATATTGTGATGTATTCTGTTGGCAGGACATTGGTGGTGCATGTGCTGAAGCCTTCTGGGCCCTGATGCAAATATACAGTAAATTGCCAGCGGCAAGCCCACAGGGACAGACGGGGACAGCCAGGGACAGGGTGTTTTGTGTGTTTGTGTTTGTGTGTGCGCGTGTGCTTGCGTGAATGCGTGTGTGTGTGATAGAGTGTATGTTGTTGGGTGTGAAACAAACACTTCCTAGGTGGAGCGTGCTCCTGGGAGCAATGTGTTAGCAGACGAATCAACACTTGGATGTGAAAATGTGTCAGCAGCGTCACAGATGCACAGCATGGAAATAAGTAGGCTATTCACAAGTGCATAGAAGATCTGTCACATACACTTGGCACCTGATTTGAATTTAAACACGCACGCACGCACAAAATTCTTCCGAATCCAATGCTGATGTAAAGTGCCATATACCGGTAGCTATATATCGCTCTCCATCTGACGAAAAACATGAATAAAGACGAAGAACTTATGAATTCCTGATCTTGCTCAAGCGAGGAGGAGGGCGACAGCGGGCAGAGATGAGTGTGAGTGAGGTATTTTAGTGACAAAAATCCATAGATGAAGATGATAGAAGACACTTTTAACACATGAAATATGTATGAGCTGATGAAAAATGGGGATATTCAAAGGATTTTAAGTGCAGCTTTTATCTAACAGGGTATTATTCACCACCAAATGCACTGAGAAAGAATGAAACCAAACCAAAACACCCTCTCGGCTCTTCCTCTCTCTCTCTCTCTCTCTCTCTCTTTCTCTCTCTCTCCCCCCTCCCACCCTTTGTTTCCCTCTTTTCTCCGCTGCTCTCACCATGGCTTCAAGAGGCCCTTTCCTAGCAAGCTAATAACCACTTTTTGCAGCGAATCGAAGGATGGATAGAGAGACAGAGGAGCAATGAGTTGAATAAAACTGACCTATTTATCATTCATCCAAATGCATTGTGTTCTCATTGATCTAGAGTTCCAGACTGTAGTGTAGACGATTCTCGTCACACTTTTCCCCCCTCCTTTTAATATCTCCCAGCGCTTTATCAGGGTAATGTTATGGTGAATTAAATTCTAATCCCAAATGAGGGGGATTGAGCCTTTAATCGCTGCACAGAAAGAGCGAGAGAGAGAGAGAGAGAGAGAGAGAGAGAGAGAGAGAGAGAGAGCGAGCGAGCAGAGTTCAGAGAGAGCAGCAGAGTCGTTATTTCACTATACTAATTTCACCTCTCGGGCTGCACTGATTAATGTGGGCCAGCCTCTACTGTATATGGACTGTAAACCAGGATGTTAATGCATAAGGCCCACAGAGAGTGCATGGTGGAGGAAAGCAAAGTGGAAGCTGCCGCGATAGATTTGTCGTTTGGCAAATTGTCATCTTCTCCATATTCTGCTCAAGTTAAAGTAATGTGCTGAATAACTTATCTCAAGTATTGAATGTAAAAAAACACATTCAAATTTTAGGATGTAATATTTGAACGCCTGGGAGTTCTTGATGCATTCACGTCAAATGGTTATGTTGAAGGTTTTGTTAAACTGGCTCGGGATGCACTGACAATGTGCATCATCTGATAACGTCTTTCTCCTGGCGGCTGGCTTGCTTTATGAAAACTATGTTATTTGTGCGCTATGTATTTAAAGACAAACGCTTTTCATAAAAGTAACTGCAGCAAATTACTTTAATGCTAATGTTTCTCCCTTTTTATTGACATCTGAAATTATGTCATTTCATTTATGTATGCTGTTTTATTGTAATGTATTGTAATGTATTATTGTTCCTGGTTTTATGCGGAGGCTGTGGATGAAAATGAGCATTACTGCTAAACCTGGTGAATTTACATTAAATTATTATGTGAAATACACATACATCATGTAGGTTTCATTAATAAGCTCTGTCCCGTCTAAACACACAAGGTGAAATCATACTGTACTGTAACTACAATCCCATTACCAGGGTGAAGAAGATGGGATTCATTTATAAAAGTATGTGAACTCCTTATTGTAAGCTACCTTTTCGGAGAACAATTACATTGTATTACTTTATGTTCTTTCTGCTGGTAAAGTCACTGTTCCCTGCTCCCCTGCGACTGAGGAAGCTATCATCATAGAATAGTGATTTGTGTCTACAGTGGATCATCAGCCATGCGTGTGACTGTCCCAGAGGAATGCAGCTACAGTAATCAAAACAGAGCAACTTGCAGTAGATAATTAATCAGGATGGATAACCCGGTGCATGTGGCAGGCGTAGTGCTCTTTGAAAAGTCTGCGGATGAAATACACTAGATGCCGTATATATTATCTTTACTCCTTTTTCTCCCATTTTTAGTATTCTTTCCAATTAATCCCCAACACATTTCTGTGTTGCCACTGCTATTGAACACTACTGGCTCACCTGCCAGCGAGGAGCCCCCACAGTGTCAGGCTATATATAATGTTATCTTAGGCTTACACAATGCAACAATTAAGGCATTTCAAAGAGCCCATGCAGGTGGCAAACAGTGCATTAACTGTGAGCCTTATTAGGTAAGCCAACCAAGTAGTTAAGGGCATGGACTAAGACATTGTAGTACATGCCCTGATGATGACCAGGTTCTGGTCGAAACATGTCGGCTTTTTAACATAATGAAATAGTCTTGTTCCTCCCTTTTTAAACTTTTGAGTGCCTGGATCACTTTGTTCTTTTTGATGACTTGATCCCGTCGATCCAAGAGCACCATTAGACTCGTTTTTACTGTTCTTATTCTCCGATGAGCACCTGGTTTTCTCTCTCTCTCCAATTGACCTTATTTGTAGATTTTGGACAGCCTAAAAGCAGCGCTGTTTTTTCTTTTGAGAAAATTTACATTCACTGTAAATTAACTGAAAGAATGACATGGCCTTGATGCCCTGTTTTCAACAGCTTTCTCTATAGCGGGAATAGACTGTGACCCAGTTTTAATGGAGGTTATTCAGTTCTTGATGAAGGTGATTGTGAAAGTGGAATTAATGGCGTTCCTCGTAATGATATAATAAATGAATCAGATTTCATAAATGTTCACATAAATTAAAACCACTCCAAACTACAAAAACAACAACAACTCCTCACAAACATTGCCATGTTAGAATTCAAATAAATGAGACGTTCTGTCTGGATGCCACCTCCTCCCAAAAGGCTCCCCTTCCTTCTTGTCCTCAACCAACCCCACCTCATTATTGCTGATGATGAGCAAGACATGTACATTTCACTTCATTAGACGGCCAACTGTGAGAGTCAAATAAATGGGATTTAACAAGCTGAACTTTCAATGGATAAATGTAGAATATAGTTAGGTGGACAAGAAAAATACATTTAAAATGACCGACTCTCAATTGAAGGCTAGCAGTTTGCATTTTTGCACAGTAATTTTGGTGTAATCTGCCAGGCCAATACTACCAGCTATAGTTTCTCAGCATTGGTCCTAGTCAGAAACGGTGGTCCTATTGATAGGAAGCTGGGATTCCTATCAATTTCCAATGAAATATACTGATATTACTTAATTAGTGTTCATTTGTTATATACACGACTCACTTAAGCAATCTTGTGCCATCTAGCCGGAACAAAATTAATAAGCCTTTAATTGTCTGGCTAATGCATGGCAAGAATAAAGAATATACCTACGCGTTGCGGCAACAATGCTTCCATCAGGGTGACACAATGGTATTCCCCACAATTCCTTTTGAACAAAGTATGACTAATGAGCAAATGGCAACGCGCTTAATTGCCATGGTGAACTGCAGTGCTAAGCTGACATGGGAGTATTGAGTGGGGCGGGCCATGTTGATTGATTCATTGGCTTCTATAAAAAGTGCAATGCAGAGCCAATAGAAACTCACCAGTGTCCGTTCTCCGCCTCTTCCAGGAACTGCACAAGATCACCTGACTCCAGTGAGAGGTCCCTGGCTGCACGAGACTCATAGGTCAGCTGCACGCGGAAACGAGCACTGTCACCCTGCCAAGAGGGAGAAGAGTTTGAGTGTGTGCGTGTGTGTGTGTGGGTGTGTGTGTGTGTGTGCGTGCGTGCGTGCGCGTGACCATTTTGTCACTGTCTTGCAGAATCCTTGTATCTCCATGTTTCAAATGTGTACTTTTTTTAAAGTAAAGCCCTGCTTCACCATACAAGACTGTTACACAAGACTAGTAAAGATAGCTGATCTAAGCACAAAACACCTCGCACTGTGAGGCGTTGTGTGCTGGTAGATTGGCTATTTTCACTATTTTAAATCATTTTTAAAATGATAAATATACAAGGTTTCCACCCGACAATAACGATATGTTGATGTGCGTAAGTCGCAACCAGCACACATGGGTTGGGCTTCTATCCATTAAAGAACATGCTCCCCAGCTCTATAATGCACATCACACAGATTATAATGGTGCTGGAAACCCTGACGCACCCAATAGCCTCGCACCGCTATAATCCTCCTCTCCTCTGCTTCCTCCTCCCTCATTCCTTAAATGTCAAGTCGTCAGCGCGCGGCGCTAACGAGATGAGCGGTGCTGGGAAATAATTACGCTGCTAGAGGGTTCTTCTTTCAGAGGGATTGGACAGGGATTTAAGTTGGAACAAGAGGAGAGCGAGGGAAGAGAGGATGAATGTTGAGCTGTTGGGAGAGAGGGACGGTGACGGCTCTCCTTTGACATTTATGATCAAACCGGCCATAAATGTGCTTCATAACCGACGGGATGCGGATGGGCTGGGCTGGGCGGGTTCCGTTCAGGTCAGGTCAAGTCAAATCAAGTTGATTTAATTTCATACAAAGCAAACTCAATGTGCTTCACATTAAAAGACAAAAAAAAGATTTACAAACTGATATAACACCACCTCATCCCCAACAAAAACGTTGAATCATGTGGGTCTCGAGATCCACATGGGAATGGTATGGTTCCAATCTGGAACTCGGAATGTAGCCAGCCTGTGATGTCAAACATATATGACAAATCTGTGACGCACGTATGACTCCAAATGTAGGCAAGGCTTCAGTCAGATCACAGCCTCATTGACTTCCGTTATTAAATGAAAGTAAAATATTTGATTAATTTCAGTTTTTGCGAGGTGAGCTCCAGACAGGACACACACGCGCGTGCATACAGAACCTGGGCTAGCCTCTTAAGCCCCTATCAGAGTCGGTACCGCGGTGAAGAGCTATCCACCGCGGTGTAGTCTTTTTGAGTCATAAAACTACAACGTTACGTCATTCCTCGCGGTGAAGAGCTTTCCACCGCGAGTCCCGACACATCTCTCTGTTTTTACTTTCAGACAGATAGGCTCTTCACCCCGTTCACTGATTGGTCGATCTAGACCAGTCAGTCACAGTGTTAGGACTTCACCGTGACTGACTATGATAGCCTTCACTTATTTTCTGACTTGAGGTGGAAAGCTTTCCACCTAAAATTTGCGGTGAATAGCTCTTCACCCTGGACTCTGATAGAGGCTTCATGGAGACAAGCCATGAAAACGTTTATAAAACACCCATCCATTCACATTGACAAGATAAACAGCACAGCACATACACATGAATAGCGTTCAAACCCCTGGACTCAGCGGCGGTGGTCAAGTACATTACCACTGCCACATGGCCTATTTTCTGCCTAAGCGTTATAAGAAACTATTTTTAGTTGTACTATATTATATTAATAGTTTTAATATAGACCGCTTCCACACAAGCTCTTCAGCACTCCACTTTCTCAAAACGACTTAAGCCACGCCCGCAAGCTGGCTACGGGGCTTTTAAGCCGTGACATCATTTTGTAGGCAGAGGAGAACTCTGCCCCCAGAGCATTTTCTGTCCCTCGCTATTTCAACAGATCCGAGACAAAAATAACGACTAAAGTATAATTCTAACACTTTCCTTTCAACAACAAAGAGAAGAAAAATGTGTAAATAGTAAAAATAGTAAAAGGATTCACGGAAACTGGGGGCAGAAATTCTCCTCTGCCTACAAAATGATGTCATACTTAACAGCCCCTGCAGGGAAACCACGCCCTATATAGGGCATAGGACACGGAGACTTGGAGACTTAGCAACACAACACACCTCAAAGTACAGGGTCATCCATTCGCGTTCATACATAGTTATTTATACTGTAACAATTACTTGTATTAGTCAAATCAGTTACAGCTTTATTCAGACTCACAGAATAAAACTAAAATTATTGTCTTTTGCTCTTTACAGCCCTAGTTTGGGTTTGGAACAAAACCTTCCAGCAGAAGTGTACTATGTAGCGCTACTGTTAATCTGAGTCACCTACATTCTTATTGCTGCCTTCCTCTTCTGAGGAGTTGGACAGCTCCTCAGCACTGGAGGGGATGGTCTCAAAGTCCTCTGTGTCCATGGAAGGCAGACGTCGCTGGCTCCACCCTGAAGGAAGACAAAGCAAGCACATGAAAATAATGTTGGAAATAGTGCTTGCTGCTAGCAGCACATGGCTGGCACTTTACAACAGAATAGATTTCCAAAGGCTAGGCAAAGTGAACAGAATCCAAGCCGGTGCAAGCTAAAAATCACTTTGAGCTTCCTTTTTGAATGCATCAGCAAGAGGTGAGCCATTTTTACAGATGTTAAAAAGAGTCCAAACGGACTCCATGTTGCACATTATCAGCACTATTCATCAAAAATACTTCCAGCGAAAATTTCAAACACTAATGATCAAGTGCACTTCAAAAAATAAAATGCCAACAGACTAAACAGAATGTGCAAAAGACAACAAGTCTGCCTCTTTGGTTTCCATATGAACACAATTACAAAGAAGAGCGTAGATCAAACAGAGCTGATTACACCAATATGTATCCACACCAAACAATCAATCAAATTACTCTCCTTCAACTCACCAAGTTAAATCAGACGACACATCTGAGACTCAAATCATCATCATTTTACAATCATGCAAACCAAAAACAAGACAATCATGGTCTGTAATGAGCTTCCTCTCCTGGGTGTTACCTGGTTGGGAGGTGGATCTTGGGACGGTAGCGTTGCTGCCGACAGCAGCAGGGGTAGCACTAGCGATGCTTTGCCGCTTGGCCACTGCGGCCATAGCACCACGCAACGTATCTGGGATGAGAGCAACACTCGGTTCATTGGTGTGCTCCGCCATTACAACTACATCTCTAGCAGTAAACAGCGACAACAAACAGGCAATCCGGACGGCGAAAACAAATCCACAATGCATTCCACACTGGCACAGTTTCTGGAGCAGTTCAGTCTGACACAAGAGAGCCGTCCAACTGGTTAGACTAAAACTGAAATCAACCAGGGAGTCAGAGAGTGTTAACGATCTAACACAGCTCAACTCAAATAAACACACCAAAACTCCAAAAGCACATAACTCAACAACGCAAAATAAACACACCAAAACCAATGATTGACAGGCAGTCCGTGGTCCTTGTAGTTGTTGTTACTCATGCTACGCTTGCATTAAGCGCACACCATGAGACATGACAGGTGCAGTACCTGTACACCGCAACACGGCAAAAGAGCAGGCAACAGACACACATGTAAAACACACTGTGTGCTAAGCACTGTGTGCTAAGCACAAACTGAAAAAAATCATTCACAATGAGTACTCTCTCTCTCACACACACACACACACACACACACACACACACACACACACACACACACACACACACACACACACACACACACACACACACACACACACACACACACACACACACACACACACACACACACACACACACACATACACAGACATAGACATGCACTAACATTATCAAGCAACACTGATCATCACCATTATACCAAAACAGCACATCTCGTGATTTACCAAGCAAAATAATAAAGGCTGAGCATGCAAGGAGCCTGTGCAACACATATCTCTGCATGCCACTGTACCTTCATAACCAAAGGGAGTGGGATCACTCTTTATCTCATGTCTCTTGGGCTTAGTGCTAGTAGACGGGGGACCTGGTGAAGGAGATGCATGCAAGGAGCCGGATATATCAGAGTTAGTGAGTTCATCAGAAGACGTTTTTAGAGGATATTACAGCATTTCAACTTAAAGGACCTACACCATGCATTTTCACTTTTTCTATTTTAAAACCTTTTTTTGGGGTCCCACTGGCACCTTCTATCCTCACAAAGTCCTATTTCTGTACATTGTGTCTTTCTCTGGTTTTGGGAAGACAGAGATGAAAAGCTTTCCACGGGTTCTCAGAACAGTGCTGTTCTGAGAGTTGACGCATGTGACGTCACACGCGTTTCCCGTTTTTTTTTCAGAGTAAAAAAGAAAAAAAAATTCAAAAAATTTTTTTTTTCAAAATGTTTTTTTTTTTCAAAAATGTTTTTTTTCAAAAACTGTCAAAAAGTCCCAAAAAAAATATTTTTTTTTCAAAACTTTTTTTTCAATTTTTTTTTTCAAAAACTTTTTTTTTCAAAAAACTTTTTTTTTCAAAAACTTTTTTTTTCAAAAACGTTTTCAAAAAACTTTTTTTTCAAAACACTTTTTTTTCAAAAACTTTTTTTTTTCAAGAAACTTTTTTTTTCAAAAACTTTTTTTTTTTCAAAAAACTTTTTTTTTTTCCAAAAAAAAACCCCCACTAGATGCGCCCCTGAGCAAACAGAGGCCGTTTTGGTATTGCAGCTGGAGAGCCTCATTATAGTAGAGCTAGAACAAACAAAAAGAATGGTCAGAGTGTTTGTTGAGGGTTAAAACCTGTCTAAGACTCAATTTTGAGCATATATTTATACAAAAAATATAGTTTTAAAAGCATGGTGTAGGCCCTTTAAAGACAGCTAAGAGGCAATAGAAAACTATTGAGCCTCCACAGTTCGTTTCAGTAGTCTAATATGATACAAAACAAGGAAAAGGGTAGAAAATTGGCATCATGATACAAATGATGCCAAAAACGAAATCTAAGAAACCAAAGATACGTATGCATAAATATATTACAAGTTATTGGAGACAAGTGGAACAATGTGTCTAGGCAGCACCGTCTAGGCAGCACCGTTGTACAGTGAGTACTGTAGCAACAATACCAAGATTTAATAGTCATTTCCATTAGGGAATGGTCTTATCAAAATTGCATCAGACTTGTGCGATACTGTCAGGGCGCTGTAGATAAAAGAATTTACCAAATGACAAGTGAATGGAATAAATGTCTGTCTTGCAGTGTGTGTGGGGGTTGGGTGGGGGCTCAGGTCAGTCAGGTGGTAAAAAAAAAGAATCATCGAATTTTCAGCAGCATTTAGACTAGTTAGAATGGTCACAGGTAATTGAAGTGCATGTGATGGTCAGAAAGAGAAGGGAGAAAAGGAACAAAAATAAGAGAGAGTTCAATGTCCTTCTCAGATTCCAATTCCTTCTCCCTCCCTCCCTCTCTTTCTTTCTTTCTTTCTTTCTTTCTTTCTTTCTTTCTTTCTTTCTTTCTTTCTTTCTTTCTTTCTTTCTTCGGTTAGGAATGAACATTTCATCTGTATTCTGACAGTAAATTGCACTTGCTTTGAATGTCACCCCACGTTCCAAATGTCAGCTTATCAAAATTCCCATTTCGTTTGCAGCCGACTTTTAAAGAGAACAGTTATGTCTATTCAGTGGTGTGTTTTTTCTCTCTCTCTCTCTCTTTCTGTTACATTGTCTCGCTTTTCGTCAAAGCCTCGGTTTCCTCAACGCATCTCATACATTTCAAGAGGGTAATAAATGGCGAGGACTTGATGAGAAAATTGCTTCCCCCCCCTCTCTCTCTGTTTACAGAGTTCAATTCAAAAATGTGTTGGAATGGCCATCCAAAATAGACAGTATTACGGAAACATAATGAATAATTGGTAATGAAAAATACCATGTTAAAGCTATAGTGAAATTATTAAGTTTGAATGGGCTTTCGACTAGTAGTAATATTATAACGGACACCCTGGTACCTTTTGCACGTCGTGTGGCAAAGGAGGACGAGGAAGAGGAGGTGAGAGAGGAGGCGAGAGAGAAGCGACGAGAGACTGTTGATTCTTTAGCAGCGGGTTCTGCAGCCAGCAGGTGATTAGGAGGAGAGAACCAGAGAAAGGGAGAGAGAGGGTGATACATAAAAGAGGGGGCCATCAAGGCCACAGCGAAAGACCAAGTGAGGAAAAGAAGATTCCAAAATAAAACAAATGTATATTAGAAAGCAAAGGAAGAAGCAAAACAGAGAGATAGAGAGAAAGAGAGAGGGGCAAGGGGATGGGGGAAGACAGGCAGAGAGCATAAGAGCAGAGTTAATTAAGTTAGAGTTCAGAAGAGAATCATATTGGTTGAGGACAGAGATGTGTCGCCGTCTGTCTCCCTGTAAAAGACACACTTGTGTGCTAACTAGACAGAGTAGCACTTCAATCCAATCCATACCTCTGCAATCTAACACAAGCACCGCACTTATCGATCTGGGTCATAAGCAGCTCTGAAGAGGAGGCAGTGTCGCACACGGAGGAGCATTGTTAAATGGTAAGTTTATTTATTGGCAAGCAGCCAGGACGACGCCACCTGCCATTGACCGCCATCGATCTCTATCTGGTGGGGGACAGTGAAGTAGATCAGTAGATGCACATGAGTGAGTGTGTGCGCATCTCTAAAACCTAATGTAGAAATAGTCATGCAGTCACGTCGCTCGCTGAAAATTAACAGATTTTCAAGCAAAAAATTTGACTCATTGCATCTTCCTCGAGTATGAAATTGCATAGTCACTGTCTGGCCAAAACCTCTTAACTCCATTTTTGAGGTTTTACATTTTTTGGCATAAATCAGGGCTATTGAACACCCTTTACACCTGAGTGTTGGTTAAAATAATATTGAACCGGAAAGTAGTAAAAAGTAGTAAAATTGGAAAGTAGTAAAAAGTGCTTGGGACAAAAAACCTCCACTCCACACTTTCTGCCAAATCAGCTAACTCCACCCGATTGGCCCTCTCTTTTTTCATAAATATGTGCTATTGAACACCCTTTATGTCTGTGTGTTGGTTAAAATAATATTGAACCAATGAAAAGTAGTAAAAAGCCCTTCGGTCAAAACCTCCTAACTCCATTTGAGCTCATTTTCCCGAAAAGTTACATTTTGGAGTTAGGAGGTTTCGGCCTGACAGCAGAGATATGCTTATTCAAGTTTTCCTGTGTTTTGTGAACTAAATAATGAAACAATAAACCTCAATGTCTCTCGAGGCCTAACTACACCCCCCACTCCACGGCCGGTGCTCTCTCACTGTCTCATTAAGGCTCCGTGTTGGCTAGAAAACTGTCCTGACCACCACTACAACATGAGGTGGTATCTGGAATCAAGGACTGTCCTCCTCCAAAAATGTTAATATGCTTCCAAAATGTCAAGATGGCTTGAATATTAGCAGCTGACATTTAGCGTTGCACTGTGCTGGGGAATTTAGCCTTGCTTTTCCCAGCCCAGCCAAGCTATCTTCCCTCCCTCCCACACCCTGTCTCTCTCTCTCTCTCTCTCTCTCTCTCTCTCTCTCTCTCTCCCTCCCTCTCCCTCCCTCTCCCCATCTCTGCGTCTTACCTCTTCTTCAATGTTCTGTGTCTTTCCTAAATTGCAGGTTCGGTGGCGCGAATTGGTCGCAAATAGACATTACTGACATACATAGATAAGGCATGAATGGGGAGGCGGAGGGCGGAAGACGAGACGTGGCCTTTATCTCGGTGAGACGCCCGAGGCGCTGGGACACAGCGAGAGCAGCAAGATGACAATGAGACCTCAAAGTATTTGAGGAAAGAGGACACCGCCGCAGGAAGGACGACTTCCAAGAGATGGAGACTTGAAAGTCACCAGCAAAAAACGAGTAAAACAAAGGAGAATCTTTTTTTTTTTGTAGGTGCATCGAGATGACAGTGGTGATTCTCAACATGGCGACAACGATGATAATCGATCTACTCTAATTCTATGGTAAATGCATTAACAATGTCACCCGTAATGACGTCAAAACTGACACGGATAGTGACGACGATGATGATGATGACAGTGAAGAACCATGCCGTTCACGGCGACAACGATGATAATGATGGTGTTGGTGATGAGGAAGATGACAATGAAAACGATGACAACGGAGCCAAATGGTAGAGGATGACGATGATGATATAGACAGGGATTTAAATGATGATCACTGGTGGTGGCGTTGAGGCGTTACCTGCGGGGAGAGACCTCCTATTGGACAGTCCCTGCAAGGTGAAGCGCTTCCTAGCGTTAGCAGCCGTATGGCCGGCTGAAGCATCAGCTGAGAGAGGAAGAGGGAAAGAGGTTTAGTATAGGAGCAAATGAAAGGAAAAGGTAAGTAGTGTGCTAAACGGAACAAGGCACAAGTCAATAAGCCACTTAACGCAAAGTCTAAAATTGGAGAAGTTGGTACGTTGCAGAAAAACGTCTGGTTTAAATCGGTACAGGTGGTATAACCTGGGTGTCAGCAATAAAGGAGAAAATGCTCTCCCCAGCTAATATCAAATCATCATAGACGAGTGAACATTCAATTGGTCCAGTATAACTGGGCAACAGAAGCAGACTTTTCTACACAGCGCAGCTTGGAGATGTGAGTCATGTGTTAGAAAAAGCCCTATTAAACTTTTTGCGAGCGGGTGTCGTGCACCAAAAACAATAGATGTTGTGAGCTATTTTTGATGTGCAACACCAACGTACAGCCGAGTGTAAATCGAGTTTAAGGCAGGCCAGCGCTGCACAGAGGATGAAGCATTGAACAGATGCTGTTCTAAGATGGAGAAGGAAAAAAAATAGAGAACCAGAGAGAACCAATTATTCATTGGTTTAAACTTTTCATCTATCCACCCATCCATGAAACTTTTATTCCCCCAAAATAGCCTGCACAACTGGCTCGCCTTCTGCAACTTCCATCCATACGTTCCGGTGTGCTGGTGCTCTAAAAAACTATTTACTGGTTCTGCTCCATTTATCGGCCCATCTGTCTGTCTGTCTGTCTGTCTGTCTGTCTGTCTGTCTGTCTGTCTGTCTGTCTGTCTGTCAGTTAAGCAGTCAGTCTACTGTATGTGCTCTATGAAATGTGTACAAACAGTTGCCTGGCACCAGTCCAAATCACTAGTCACGTCAATAAAAAAAAAAAAAAAAAAATATTCTCTCAGTTGGAATTCCAACCGGCTCAACCAGCGTCTTTTGAATGCAATGACGGAATTAAACAGCCCAAGACAGTTTAAAACAACAATGGCAGCAGTCATGTTAGCCGATATAATTGATGTTGCTATTGAAGCTGTTTTAAAAAAGACTCCCAGGAATAATTCAGGATTAGTGTCAGGCTGTTCAAAAACCCACAGTCTACTGAAATAGAAAATTAATCTGGGATTTCAGTGTTCCACCAAATTTGGTGACTTATTGAATTCTCTGAAATCTCTTCACTTTATTCTTATTCTTTTAGACTGAATAATGAAGGGATACAAAATGGAAAGTCAGGCTAGACAAATAGGTGAGAGGCAGGTTGAAGGGCAGAGTGAATTTCTAGATTCAGACTCCGACTGCGCTGTCGGCTTGTTCAATTTTAAACAATGTTTCCACAAACACAGAGCTAACAAATGGGGCATTAACTCTCTCTCTCAGCCAAAGGAACAGGGTGGACAGTCTGGACACACAATACTTAAAGACGTACTCCGGACCACAGTGGGAATTGGCAACGACTTTAATTGGGGAGAAAGGACCAGGTGTAAAGCCTTCAGAGTGTTCATCCCAAGTTCCTCAAACATACACTTAAAAGCTTTCTAGAAAGGTTGGTTCTCACATAGGCCTTCATCTATTCATGAAAAGAAAGAAAAGACACCTGGGTCACTGCTGTGAACGGAGTCTGTGCCCTTCAAAACAGTAGATCTAACGCTTGAAATGGGTCAACTGAAAGCCATGCTGGACTTCAGAGGAGTAAAACCCACGCCTGCACCCACACATTGTAGAGATGTAGATGAAAGCTGGGATACAGAAGCCCATGTTTTTCATGCTGAAAAAAACGTAATACCCCCGCTTTTCTAATGCCCAGATATATTAATTTCCCCACCTTTTGGTGGCAATTTTTCCCCTTTCTACAAATGTACTGTAGTAGTTATGCCATTTTCCTGGTTTCCCCACACAAATGTAATGGAATCTTAAAATATTTAAACCACATGCCTCCTCTGATATATACATGGAATCGCCTGCCACTTCTTTTCACCTGCCAACAAGGAGCTTCAAAGAGAAGACAACCGATACCTCATAATAAACTATAGAGGAAGCTGTGCCGAGTGGTTCTCAACCTGTGGGTCGGGACCCCCAGGGGGGTCCCCAAATTATATTGGGGGGTCCCCAGATGATTAACTTAATGTGCAACGTTGTTTTCTCACTCAACAGTGAACAAACCAACATAACGTTTAAGTGTATAGAGGGTACCTGCACATTTCTAAAGTGACAATTTAAGGACTTTTTAATACATCTACAATGACAAATTATACATTGGTCAAATTGTCAAATATTAGAGGTTGAAATTGTGAAAATAGCCGATCTACATGCTCACAACGCCTCGCAACAACAATATGTTATACAAAATGTAATGCCTCAACTCTTAGTTCTTGTCAGGGTCGTGGATCCCAAGTTAAAATGTGATTATTTTGGGAGTCGCGGCCTGAAAAGGTTGAGAACCACTGACCTATAGGATTCGGTAGTGCAGCAACAAAGAACGGCCTCCCAGTTTTCCCTCCTGCAACACTGGGCCATGTGCTGCGGAAGATTCAAACCACTAGTCTCCAGGGCAGGAATTTTACCCTGGCAACACCCAAGCACCCCGGGTGGTGGGTGTAGTGTGTGCTGGTCACCAGCGGTATTGCATTTCATGCTACGTCACTGTGTGTCGTGTGTCGTGTGTGTGTGTGTGTGTGTGTGTGTGTGTGTGTGTGTGTGTGTGTGTGTGTGTGTGTGTGTGTGTGTGTGTGTGTACAGGCCTACCACTGGTCACCAGTGGTACAGCAGCTCATGATATGGACATAGATAGTCGGTCTGGGGACATACCCAGACCGAGACGGTGTACCCAGGTAGGAGACGGTGTGAAAAAAAATCGAAAAGAAAGTTGATGCCCCTGCCATTGAGTTACAGTCCTGGCGTGCATCTATATTGAGGTTCAGTGCCTCCTCCCTGCCACGGGGGAAACACTGAGTGTTTCCAGCTGCGTTGTCTATCAAAACATGATCTGCTAGTAGTCCATACTGTCTGAAAAACGTCCAAAATGTCCCAGTGTATCCCGTCCACGCCGGCCATTTATAAGTCTTATAGCCTTATAAGCCGGGGCCTTACACTCCACGGTGGCCACATAATGTGTCAGGTGTGATTGATTTTCCTTCTCAGACGGTTGATGTATCCTCCTTTATGAGGAGTTTGTGTTTCAAGGACAGCCCTGGGTCTCCTGCCCTGTGGCGGATTAGCTCTCTAACTGCCCATATTACCACCCTCATCATTATCCCTCCAACACAGAGAACAGGGAGGGTGTGGAGGCAGGGAGAGAGAGGAAGTGGAGAGAGAGAGAGAAAGAGAGAGACATAGGGAAAAGTTCAGGGTGATGCAAGATGACGACACGGTCGGGGATGTGGAGCGAGAGAAGGAGAAAGAGAGGGAGAGATGGAGAGATGGAGGGTAGAAATACTCTGTTACAAGTCTGGGTTTCAAAATGTACTTGGTTAAAAGTATGAAAGTAGTGGTTATCAAAGTGTACTTAAAGTATCAAAAGTAAAAGTACAAAATGTTTGAAAAGAGCAGATGGGCTATTTTCAAATAACCTAGGAATAAAATAGGGCTGAAGTGGTTTATGTGTGTTTTGTAATATTATAATGTATACCTGCAAAGAACTAAAAAACTGTAGTGGAGTAAAAGTACAGTATTTGGATCCGAGATGTAGTGGAGTAGAAGTAAAAGTATTGGAAATTGGAAATGCTCAAGTAAAGTACAAACTAGTAGTACTTAAGTAAGTGTACGTGGAGGGAGACTGATCCTCAGGGAAACAGAGTCTACTATACTTATCTACTTTCTGTGCCAATAGCAGTAATTTGGGTTCAATTCCATGCTTAGGTCTTGGTCTTACTAAACATGGGGACCACACTGATTGCCTACACGAAATTGGGCTGCTATGCACTTCTGTATGGACCGCAGGCACAAAACCTATAAATGCAAATGATGACTGATGAACTTGGCTTCACAATGAACATGTCAATTGCAGAGCAATCGTCCCTCCAGGCTGTCGGATGTAGTCTATGTTTGGCTTGCCTAACGCCAAACTAGCTTGTGCTAAAAGAACAATGGCAGCTTGTCTGGTATTTCAACAAAAAAACTATTTCTAATTACCTTTTAGGCACAAAATAGGCCATGCAGTTGCTCAATCATCTACAACGGCTAGTTAAACAGTTTTTCAGGATTTTCCATATATAGAAGTAAGGGGTGCTACGTGGTAGCTACCCTGTCATAATCAGCTATTTGATTGGCTGTTTTTCAGACAAGAAGAGTAAGGATGCAGCCTGGAGCATTCTGTCACATGATTCTTGCCTCATACCTCTCATCTGGTACACAGAGCTAAATAAAAGCTCACGTCTGGTCCCCTCTTCAGAAATCTCTTGTAACCGTTCTGTAAAACTTATGTTATGTGTTTTTGTGGTACTAGATTTATGAATAATTAAGCAGTCTGGAATTTCATAAACAAGCCATATACCGGGACATAGTCTTATTACATTGGGAAAAACTGCCACTTGCAACATCTCAACCTTACATCTCCTGGTACAAACTGGCAATCTCTCAACTGACATCCATGCTGAGCAACATTAAGGGAATATCAGGGAAAGGTGTGTACAGTATGTGTTTGCACATATGCATGAGCGTACCATGTCTGATCAGTGAGAAGCATCTGACAAACTGAGGTGTTAAGTGTGTGTGTGTGTGTGTGTGTGTGTGTGTGTGTGTGTGTGTGTGTGTGTGTGTGTGTGTGTGTGTGCGTGCGTGCGTGCGTGCGTGCGTGCGTGCGTGCGTGCGTGCGTGCGTGCGTGCGTGCGTGCGTGCGAGAGAGAGAGAGAGAGAGAGAGAGAGAGAGAGAGAGAGAGAGAGATGTGTGCCAGATATGTCCCATAGCATCAAGCTGAGCTCAAATACCAGTGCAATCTTTGCAATAATAATAATCATCTTACAACCAAACCCCTGTGGTTTCAGTCCAGATTGAGAAGTGCTGAACATCACCCGAACTGAGGGTGAGATGCAACTAGAGAGCAGGAGGAGGGCAGCATTAGAGAGAGAGGAGTGCAGAGGTACTGTAATAAATGAGTGGTTCTGTAAGGGTGCATTTGGGTGCTTGGATCCCAATTTGAACTCCAGCATCCATATTCTAAGGAGAACAGAATAGCCAAAAATAGAGGATGCCACAAGCTCATGTTTGGCAAAAGAATTTGGTGTAGAGGGAAAAAAGAGGTCCATTTAAGTTTCACTAAGAATAGCAGGTTAAAGTTTCAAGTTCCTTTGTGTACACAGCTACGAAGATCTCACATGGGACACACACACACCACGATCATGGTGTTAAAGGCACAACAACAATGTGTGTGAAGAAATTCAGCATGAGCCCCCTAAACCTCAGGATGTTCTACTACAGCAGCACCATGGAGTGTCCTGAACAGCTTGCCTGGCATTAGCCAGATTGATAAGGTGGATTCACTCACACGTTATCCACTGTGGGGAACGTGTGAGGGAATCCACATTATCAGTCAGGCTAATGCCAATGAACTGAACAGTGGCATCACCCTGGTATGGGAACTGCACTGCTACAGACGGTAAAGCTTCCCTCCCTCCAGGACATCAAAGATACGTACCACCCCAGCCCCAATCTGTACACGCTGCTACTGTCAGGCTGACGATACTGTGGTTTCAAGTGACTGAAGGGACGGTCAGGCCATTAGGCCTGTGGCCTTGTCAGACTTACAGGATCCTCTTAACTCATTAAGAGCCCCTGAAATTAACGGATTAAAATGTCCACGATGCCTCCCTCAGGCTGCATTCACTCCCGTTGTCTTATTTTGAAGGCCAGAAGTCCACAGCGTAAACACTTCCGGTCTGACGTCATCGCGTCCTTCACCGGAATCGATCATTGTTTACGTGGTGTCATGGTGGATCGGATCGATGCTTTTCAACATGTGTTTTATAAGCGAGCATCTATTGCCATCTTCGCTTCTAAAGTGTTGTTTTGAGATAATGGACATTAAAGATGAGATCCCCCGTCTGCCTCAATGTTATGGGATTACTATTTTGTGCTCGTGGATCCGTGATGATGATAAATCAGCGACGGAGATCGGCTCGGAACCTTCCGCCATTGTACCCGGTAGGATAACCGCCGTTACAGTAATATATTACTTTTCGCGAGATATCTCGGGAATGGCACTCGAGATACTCGAGTACATTTCGCGAGATATCTCGGGAATGGCACTAAATCGGTTAAAATGATGCTATCACTTTATGTACAGTATAAATGACCACAGACTCCCATTCCGTTTATACATGTTTGATATCTGCTACTATTTGATGTATTTTATTAGCAACAATGACTAAGTCTGCAATGAAAAGAAAGAAAGAAAGAAAGAAAGAAAGAAAGAAAGAAAGAAAGAAAGAAAGAACGAAATAAAGAAAGAAAGAAAGAAAGAAAGAAAGAAAGAAAGAAAGAAAGAAAGAAAGAACGAAAGAACGAACGAGGTGGAGAACGTGGGCTTTGTCCACTAGAGACTGTGGGAGTTGACTGAGGTGCACCGCTCTTGTCACCTTCAGTCAGCCTTGGCTTCAACACACACACACACACTTGTGGTCAAGACAGTGCTAACTGATAGCAGTTATTCTCACTGCTACTCGCAGGGAAGCGGCACGAAGGAGCTCTTACTGGCATGAAATCGTACCTGCTATCTCATCCTCCACTGTGTTAGAAAATATGTGTGTGTGTGTGTGTGTGTGTGTGTGTGTGTGTGTGTGTGTGTGTGTGTGTGTGTGTGTGTGTGTGTGTGTGTGTGTGTGTGTGTGTGTGTGTGTGTGTGTGTCGCGCGACCGCGCTTGCATGTGTTGAGGAAAACTTATCTTAGCTGCAGCTGGCCTTTGTGTGCATGGCTCTATGCATGGTATTGATGGTGAGTTGGTGACTGTGACTCTGTGTGTGTGTGTGTGTGTGTGTGTGTGTGTGTGTGTGTGTGTGTGTGTGTGTGTAGGTGTGTGTGTGTGTGTGTGTGTGTGTGTGTTAACAGTGCACATATGGTTCACAAATCAATATTTGCAATGTGTGCGTCCATCTGTCCAACGTGTCCGTCAGTGTCTGTCTCTTCACACACCCTTAATGTCAGTGAACATTGAAAGATCAGATAAGGGTAACACAGACGGTCACAGACACAGTTTGCTTGTTGAGAGAGAACTGAGGCTCTTATAAACACCATGGCACATGGCACAGACAGTAGAGCGTGTCAGAGTGGACCAGTGTCATTTGTGACCATAGATATGGCTGTCAACCTAGAGCTCTGTTCTGCTAGATGTATCTTGCCATTAAAGGGGTGTTTTTCCTTGAAGGAGTTGCCGCCATTGCCAAGAGGTTTCTCATGGGGGAAATGGTTGGTTCTGTATGGTTTCAAACTGCTCTACAGTGTCTATTAGATACAATTACAATGGTTTAATAGAATAGAATAGAATAGAATGTTAAAAACTCTGATTTTAACTACTTCTTCTGGCTCCAAAATATCACCAAAATATATCTATATGTACTGAAATACAGTTAAAGATTTCAATTTCTTACAAATTTCAGGAATCATAACATATGAAATTGGGATGTTTTACTGTAGGTCCAGGTCTATCAAAGAGCTCAAAGGAACTTTCCTTTCAAAATGTGATGACCACTCACCTCTCTTCTGTCTCATGTTGGGGCTGGGATTGGTCCTCTTGAAACACGTCTCTGGACTTGACGAATCAGACTGCCTCAGTGCCATCTTACGTACATTCCTATCGGGAACAAATAGAGAGTCAATGCCACTGAAAGGGTCAGAGTAAAAAATATAAAGAAAGCAACCTCTTTAATTCCTACATGCCTTGTTCATCAACTGATATTATATGTGCCAAATTTGGTTTGAATCGGCCCTGACACCTACAGTACGTCAAGTAATGCCTATCCGACCGATATGTCCAAGCGATACTGTCGGGGGTTTGTCAGAGTAGCTGTAGCCTGTCTGTGTCGAACAACTCGGCGCCAGGCACCACACTCACTCGAGTCATTCCCGATCGTTTGAAGATCGTTTGAAGAGCATATACTGTACAGTATGTGCATAGCGGTCAGATGTGTGGCTCTGGACAACTGGATCTCTATATATGCCTTTATATGGGCATATTGGGTTTGTTTATGGTTATGTCTGAGTGACGTCCATCCATCCACCTGCCGGCCCTCCCTTTAGCCAATTTAGTCAAGTAAACCTTTGAATATGAGATTTAATTCAGTTCCTTGCCTCATGGGGGCACTGTAGATGCCCTCAGAGATCTTCTGACTGGCTTCTGTGAACACATCAGAGAAAAACAACGTATTAGAATGTTTTGGTACAATAATACATTTGAAGTTTTGTGCACCATTGCTTCTAGATCCAGGGTGGATTTTCAGGCCAAGGATACCCTAGCTGAGAGAGAGATGAAGCAGATTAAACGTTTTAATAGATTTCATAGATAGCTTCATATACTTGTTTGACGCATTGTGCAGTCATTGTGTGTAGCGTTGTATGTGTCTTTTCAGACAGTTAACCACTTAAAACCTCAATACAGGCCCGGACAGCTAGCGTAGACGTCCGGATACCTAGGCTGTTAATCCAACCTGGACATTGTGTTCCGGGTTCGAATCCCGATCCAGACTTTGCTGTGTGTCACTCCCCATCTCTCTCTCCCCATTTCTCAGTCTACTGTCCACTATCAGATGAAGCTTAACAGTCTAATCAATATCCAAATTATTATAAGAACATTTTTAAATGGTTCACAAACAACCATGGTTGGTTGATGATTTGGCATGCCACTTAGCAGGACAAAACCGTGAGCTCCAGTGTCCAGACTAATGACAGCAAACACCAGATAATGAGAATTACACCAGATACCGAGAATTTCAATGACTCAAATATTATAGGCTTCAAAGCCTGCATGCTGCTTTTATTGACCAGCAAGAAATCAATTTGTGACTCAGTAAAATGAGAAGACGAAGAAGCAATATTCCCGTCACAGCAGTTATACAGCCTGGGATATCAACAAATATCTAAACAACAAGCTTCATGAATGAAAAGTCAACAATATTTACCCCGACTGAGATTTCTGCTGCGTGAGAACAAATCTCTGGAGGGAGATTTAGTAAAGATAAGAGAAGACAGACACTAAGGAACTACAAACCAAAACACAGAGCCAACAGTACGCACCTGAGATAGCAAGTTCTGTCAGTGATTTGGTTTGAAACGGTCTGTGTAATACAGGCTCAGGAGGGAAGCATATTTGGCAGACTCAAAATATTCTATTCAGCTCGACAGCCTTTTTTTCTCCATTCCTATTCCTACCGTGGATCTATTTACAGTATGTAAAGGCTATTCAAATTCAGATTAACTTAGGATTCAAGGCTTGCTTTCTCAGAAAGACTGAGAAATAGTGAAAAGTGGATACAATGGGGCTGGGCCACATTGAGTCTGCATAAAATACTACTACCCAGTGAAACAAGCATGGTGGCATACTATTAGTATTATCATCATTAGTTATTGCAAATAAAATGGGGCGCTCCTTCACCCTTAAACCTCAGCCGGTTAAAGGTCTATAAGGCTTGGTAAATTATTAGTAAACTATAGGCTCTTCCCGTAACTTGTTGGCAAACAAGCCAAAACATCTTGATTATTGATGATCATTCAACTTCTGCAGACTAGGTATTCTCGCACCACTCAATCGCAATTTAGTCACGCCAGAAGGAGTGAGCTGCTTGCAATGCTCATACTATCCAGCATCCCCTGTTTCCTCACAGCTCCACTCAGATTGGAGGGAGACTGCGGGCTGGCCACGCAAGACTACATTGAGATAGACACGTCTAGCCTACAAGGACCCTTGGTGGAGAGCAGTGGGAGAGGCTGACTTGAGTGTTGAGTGCTACTGGTTCTATGGTGTACATCAATACCAGGCTGTCAAAGAGACAGTCTGCTACATGGCATGCGCACGCGCGCGCGCACACACACACACACACACACACACACACACACACACACACACACACACACACACACACACACACACACACACACACACACACACACACACACACACACACACACAAACACACACACACGCACAAACTCTTTTCCCAACACGTTCAATCTCCTTCTCCTTTTCCTAGACCAATTTCATTCTTTTCTCTCTTTCCTCTCTCGCTCTCTTTACTCTCTCCCTCTCCTCACACACAGTCAAGGGTATAAATCACATTTACAGACACACACACACACACACACACACACACACACACACACACACACACACACACACACACACACACACACACACACACACACACACACACACACACACACACACACACACATCAAATTGTGCCGTCAGAGCTTCCAGACTCCCCTCTCTCCAGACTTCCTAAAAGGGCTGTATAGTGTCATTAGTTAGTCCACTCTCTCTCTTTCACACACACACACACACACACACACACACACACACACACACACACACACACACACACACACACACACAAACACGCAACTCACACATACACACCCGCACACGTGCGCGTCGCGTGCAGAGAGCTTGTCGGTTGGGCAGAGTGTGTGGCTCACAGAGGGTTGTTTTCCTGTCAGTCAGTATCCACAAAGTGGAACAGTGGGCAATTGATGCTTACTGGCAGGGAGATATACAGAGATGCCCGCGAGAGAAGAGAGGAGAGGGGGGGCAGAAAGAGAGAGGGAGGAGGAGAGAAAGCGAGGGACGCAGAGAGGACAAAGAGGGAGAGAAGAGAGGATGACAGAGAGAGGGAGGTGAAGAGGCAAGGACAGAAACCCAGAGGAGGAAGGAACATACAGTATAATAGAGTAGGAGGGAACGAAGATGAGGAATGTGAAACGTAGATTCGGCTGAGGGGAGACTAGAAGACAGTATATCGTCACTGTCTGGCAGAAACCTCGTATCACCAAGTTTGAAATGTGTATGTTTTTTGGTTAATTGAAGCCCCACTTCATCATACAAAAGTGTCGCACAAAAGTAGTGAAAATAGCAGATCTACAGTACAAGCTCACAACGCCTCGCGACATATCAGGTGTGCAGGCGTGCGTGTGTGTATACTGTGTACTACTGTAAACTATGGCTTGGTAGCTCAACAGAACGGGGTCCAAAGGGCTCCACACACACCGAAATCAAGCAAAGACTTCTTCACAATACAAGCATGTGTCAGTTTTGAAGTGTGAACAATAAGTGGGTACACTTGTCTCTGCCAGGGACGTCCCCCCCTGCATCCCATTAGCAAAGATTCAACCATAACCTGGAGGAGGAGAACGATTGATGGAATGTGATTACCACAACAGAAATGCTTTGCTACGTTCTCCGTGCCTTTCACAAACAATATGGCAAATGCAATTCTCCTGACTTGACGGTTTGTACAATGGAATAGAATGCCAAGCGTGTCTCCAGACAGTGATGGCGGCTGCCTCCAAAATGTTGATAAATATGCGGGTGACGTGACAATTTCCATTGTGCAAACACAAAAGCCTGGTTCCTAATATGGAAATTTTGCACACAAGGCGTAATAAATCAAGCATGTCTACTCCCCCCCCCCCTTTCTTCTTCTTTCAATGTTTAGTCTGGGAGAGGGTTTGTTTTTTCCAATACTAGGAATTAGCGATCTGTGCGCCCTTTTCATGGAACATTTATAATCCTCTCAATTCTCGGATGTAGCCTATCCTATGCTTGTATTCATGTCTGTATTGCATGTCTCAATGCATGTAACTAATACATGTCCTGTTCTAACGTATGTAAAGTATATGAAGATGGATGAACAGATAATGGGCATATGGCTAGACCCATGGATCAATGAATAGATATGTAGACCTGTAGAGGGGAGACAATATTAGGGAGGAGAAATTGTTATTATACGAAAGTAAACGGAAGGTGAGATATTATCGTTTAAATAGGTGTGTGTGTGTGTGTGTGTGTGTGTGTGTGTGTGTGTGTGTGTGTGTGTGTGTGTGTGTGTGTGTGTGTGTGTGTGAGTGTGTGTGTGTGTCTAATAGTCACAGGAAATGGTTTGGCAGGAAATGGTGTGGGACAGAGAGTCTGATGCAGTTCAAAGGAGGGAGAGGGAAATGGTGTGTGTGTGTGTGTGTGTGTGTGCGTGTGTGCGTGCGTGCGTGCGTGCGACGTGCGTGCGTGCGTGCGTGCGTGCGTGCGTGAGTGCGTGCGTGCGTGCGTGAGTGCGTGTGTGTGTGTGTGTGTACTGTGTACACACAGGTGTTCATTACCTCTGCATGCCTCAAGCTGGCCCGTTAGAACTTTCCGGATCTCAGAGACCCACATACTTTTCACATCCATAGAGGAAGCCTGTAGATGGATACACAATCACACAAACGCACAAACACACATACAGACATAAAATAAGTCCAACTCACCACCTACAGTACACTGAACACTAGTAATCAGTGCTATACACTTGTGTTATTGCTCACATGTGAGAGTTCAGTTGGCCAGCTTTGTGGTGCAACACTGCCCTCCAGAGGATATGAGTAGAAGTGATCCCTTTGACTTTGTGACCTATTGCAGTGGTTCTCAAACTTAAATTCAAAGGTCTCTCACCTTAACTTTGACAGTGTAAAAATTGAACCAAATGTAGTCATTGGGTTTTGTTTGACTAATTTCTAGCGTTTAATATGTTACTCTTTGGGTAAATTTGTATTCATAACACTATATGATTAAAACTGCCGGGGAGGTTTGTTTATTTTTGGAACACAGTTCTTATGGGGCGATCTAAGATTCCCTTATGGGGATTTCAACACAAAAAATAACAATGGGAACCTGGGGGATGGTGCCCTCTAGCGGCAGTGACATCAATCTTCCATGGTCTATTTACCAACTACAGTGTCCGTTTAGTTATCAGTCATTTGGTCGGGGATTCCCTGGGACCCCCTCAAGGAGCCCTGGGGGTCTCCAAACCCCACATTGAGAACCAACGAGGTACCTGGATGATGTAGACCTCTTCTCGACCGTTGTACCACACTTCAAACTTCTTGATGTCTCCCTTAATTGTCTCTGTGATCCCCACAGCACTCATCTGGAAACAGAGGGAGATGCAGTGATAATGAATCCATTAAGACCTGAGGCCCATTCTACAAATGCCTTCTAAAACACTACTTCTCAAACCTTTTTTTCTCTCAGATTAAGAAACACCAAACAATATTTCACTATGTTAATTGATTGATTGAATATTGAATACTTTAACAAGTTTATTAGCAGTAGGTAGTACAGACAAAGATTACTTAAACAGGATAACACAACAAAGCTCCAGGGGCTTGTTACTTGCTCCAGTGAGTGTTACTGATTAATAGAGAAATCACACCCATTGTGAAGTGAGTGGTGCTAGTTACGAGTTAATTAAAAAGCGAAACTTTGTCAGTGTTACCCTGGCCATAAAAAAGGCACCAATTGACCAATGATAGTCTGGACAGACACGGGACAAACAGACAAAGACAGATGTACTGTAGGAGCGGTTAGCACCTCTCAAAAAAGTGAAAATATAAGAAACACCCAGTGTAAAGTGAGCGGTGCCTTTTATGAGTTAATTTCATTAAGCGTCCCGCGAACCTTGGCCAACGAGCCAAGTATGGAACGGACATACATAAATACAGACAAAGCCAGATATAGGAGCGCTTAGCACTGCTCCAAAAAATATAAATGTAAGCATCGTATACATAATTGTATGGTATGCATACGTCCACACCCATACTTTTAACAAAATGCCTTTCATCTTTGACTTCTTTTGGCTACTTTTTCGCTTCCACCCTCATCACTATGCCAGAGGTTCTTCCTGCAGCTGTATCTGTTTACACAGAGATACGGTATGTCAGCAAGACACCGTTAGAAAAGAGCAGCCTTTGTTTATTTGCCATGAGAAACAGCTAATGCCGTTAGCCACCGATAACGCTTTTAGTTTGACTTAAACTGTGACACTACGGTGCGGCTGTAGAACTCATCTTGTCACAAGGGATGATCTGTTTGTTTGCTTGGTCGTCATTTAGCTTGTGTTTTCTCTCCATCTCGTTCTCCTGTAGGACCATCAATGTCATGCATTTCTTCAGTAACTCAAACACTGCGGCAAAGTTCATGACGCAGCCTGAAAGAGTACTGGCTTCATTTTGTCCTCTATACACAAACACTTGTTATCTCAAAAGCTGTTTAATCAGCCAGCTCTGTATTACCCTAAACCTCAACATAATCACAATATGATGATGTTAAGATACAAAATGGTCAGGGGTCAAGGAAATGGTTGATTAAAGAGATTTTGATCTTTTGACGGGAAGTTGTGACTACACATGCTGTAGATGACAGGGCAACTGTCCTATCATCTATGTATATTCACAACTTCCCGTTTCCTGCAGAGACAGTGTGTGTGTGTGTGTGTGTGTGTGTGTGTGTGTGTGTGTGTGTGTGTGTGTGTGTGTGTGTGTATGTGTGTGTGTGTGCGTGTGTGTGTGTGTGTGTGTGTGTGTGTGTGTGTGTGTGTGTGTGTGTGTGTGTGTATGTGTGTGTGTGTGTGCGTGCGTCTAAGCGTGTTTGTTTTGGAGATAAGATGTAAAGAATAAAAGGGTTCCCTTGGACAATAATCAGTTCTTGTTGATCTGCTGTCTTGATGTACACTTCAAAATGTACACACAGCGGCCAGTTGTGACTGACCTTCAGAGAGTGCTTGAAGCTGTAGGAGGGGGTCTTCTCGTGCCCGTCGGTGGTCTCTTCTCGTTTCTTACAGAACAGCAGCATCTTGTTGTACAGGAACAGGTGTCTCTGCATGGGCTTGAACCTCGCCAGGTCCTTCACCTGAAGTCACCCAATCAATTAATGTCTGTCAATCAATCTACAGTATGTGCTCATAGTACACATCCTTTTTCATCCATCCCCATCCATCCATCCATCCATCCATCCATCCATCCATATTGTGCTTCACAATTAAAGTGACGATGAAAGCCTTTTACAGTTCAGTACAGTATAAGTCTGGCAGATAGTATTACCTTGCTGTGGCCTTTCTTATGGTCCGTCCACACGTTGAAGGATCCCTGCATCAGCAGCTTCCCCAGCTCACTCAGATTTCCCTGTGGGAATACAATACACACAGCATGTCACCCATGTTAGCTCCGCAGCCCTGCTTCATGTCGACATAGTTTATGTCTACAGTTCATCCATGTTACAGTACACATTCTTTATCTGTTTGTAAGTCTGCTAAATGCCCAAATTGTAAATTGAAGGAAAGACCAAATGACAGTTAGATTCAGAGAGGTGGGGAAAGAAGCCAAGAAACAAACAAAGAGACAGCTAACAACTGCTGACCCAAAGAAAAATACTAGCTTAGATTTTCATTTTTTGATCACTGGTAAAGCAAAACCTCTGGCAGGACTACTACATTAGCATACATGAGGGAGAAATGCAGTCACTGTCCACTATTAAACTAAACGCACCCTCAAGTAAACATACAACCTTTATATTCATATATCATATGAAAATACAGTAAGTCAGAAAGCCCACTCACTCAAAAAGAAAAAAAACTAGCATGACAGTATAAACAAACTAGGCCTCTTTAAATCACCAAAAAGACCCAGACCTTCAAAGATGACTAAACGTGTTCTTTCATCATCATCCGGAATGGCACTGCTCAGCCTTTAGGGCATCCTGTGATACAATCAGTTGCTGACAGTTTCAAGGCACGTTTATTTAACTGAAACAATCAGACTGAAGCAAAACTCCAGAAAAGTGTCGTCGACCAAAGATATCGTCAAATAAGCTTGATAATGCAAGATAAATTCTCTTGCTAAGTAGATCCTTTTTTTTTCTTCAGCATGTCGGCACACTGTCATTTGAATTACATCCAATCACTAAAGTGACAGATTCAGTTTGAGATAGTCACACGCCCAATCCTCTAATTTAATTAATGTGACTAATTAAATGCGTGATATACACACTTTGATCGGCCTGAGTTAAGAACGACATCTTCCCACTGACTAAAGAGCCTCATGCCAAGATATAATGAGTGCTTTGCCCTGATACATGTTGCTCTTTTTGGTGGCATGGAACAGTTTGGAACAGCATGCTCTGTCACCCTGATACCCCTGTCTTTATACTGTGGTATTTCAATGGCAGATATGTCAGTGTTGTACCTGTCTACCATCTACCATTGAGCAGAATAGGGCAGGATGGGCCTTTTTGGTCAATCACGGAAAAATGTGAAAATCCAGATAAAAATATCCATTCATATTGTCCACGCTCCAGGTTTGCTGATTTGAATGTGAACCAAAACAAATAATAATAATTACCAGGGGTTATGAAATAACACTGTAATGGCCTTGGAAGGATATCAATGATACAGGCTTACCTGTTTAGGCTACTAACAGTTGTGAGAGTGGGTTTGAGTTTGGGAATAGATGTCATGGAGACAAAGGACATGTAATGTCTAAACACTGTACACAGAATGGGAAGATAACAATTTTGTTGTTGAGTCGAAAGAGCAACTGTGCAGAGTGGTAGACCAATCCTACATGAAGTGCGATTGAGGCAATCCGTTGCCAGATAAAGTAGTTGTACTGTATGTAGTATATCACATAGTGTGTAACATAATATTCCCATCAAACTCACATTACGTTGTTGTCGGGTGGAAACCTTGTATGTCCAAAACGATCCTTTATTTGTTACTATTTTAAAAACGATTTAAAGTAGTGAAAATAGCTGATCTAAAAGCACACGATGCGACGCGTTGTGTGCTTGTAGATCGGCTATTTTCACTACTTTTGTGCGACACTTTTGTATGATGTAGGGCATTAGTTTATGAAAAAACATACAAATTTGAAACTTGGAGATACAAGTTCTTCCCGACAGCGACGATTTGCTCTATTATTATATGGCACCCATTTCACAAAACAGGCAGTTATAGTGCCCCTCCCCTTTATGGCAGTTAGTGCACCTCCCCTGGTGCACGAAACAGTGTGCAGACTCTGCAGAAGCTTCTGTATTCACGTGTTCCTTTGTCCAGCAACTGGCATTTTATCATGTGAATGTGCGTGCTTTTGCAAACGTATCACCCACATTTCTCGTTGCCCTCAATAAACCAGTATCGGGCCCATGGCGGCATCAGCCCTCTGGGCAACCATGAATACCTTGGTACCTCTCTTTTGTACTTGGAGGCCAGCACTATTATGTCATCTCCATACGGTATTTGGTATATTACACACACACACACACACACACACACACACACACACACACACACACACACACACACACACACACACACACACACACACACACACACACACACACACACACACACACACACACACACAGAGAAACACAGAAACACTTGAACATTACAGATTAATACAGTGGTTCTCAACCTGTTCTCAACCTGTGGGCCAAATTATTTTGGGGTTCCCCAGATGATTAACTTAATGTGAAACATTGTTTTCTCACTCAACAGTAAACAAATCCAAATAAAGTTTAAGTGTACAGAGGGTATCTATCTCATTCTGCACATTTCTAAAGTGACAATATACAGACTTTTTAATACCTCTAAAATGACAAATTAAACATTGGCCAAATGATCAAATATTAGGGGCATAAATTGCGAAAATAGCCAATCTACATGCTCTACATGCTCACAGTGAGCATGTAGATCTGCTATTTTCACAATAAAACCGTGTTATACAAAATGTAATGCCTCAACTCTTAGTGCTCATCAGGGTGGGGGGGTCCCCAGTTAAAATGTGATTCTTTTGGGGGTCGCGGCCTGAAAAGTTTGAGAACCACTGGATTAATAGATACAGAATACTGACCTCAAAGCCAGTGATGGCTATCTGGTGCATGGAGTCGTTGACCGACTTAACAATGTCCAGCATGGTGGCCAGAGCCTCCTCCAGTTCAACTGATCCCTCTCCCTTACTGCACTTTAACATCTCCTGGAGACAGCAAGAGAGAGAGACACAGAAAGAGACAGAGAGAGAGAGAGAGAGAGAGAGAGAGAGAGAGAGAGAGAGAGAGAGAGAGAGAGAGAGAGAGAGAGAGAGAGAGAGACAGACAGACACACTGTAATAATAATAATACATTGGTGTATGAGGTTAATGGTGTGGATATTATCAGACAGCATGCATGCTTGGTATACTGTGCTCACATCAGAGTGTGGCCAGGTCAGACAACTGGCTTTTCAGTAATTACCAGGACTAGCTTGAAAATAAATCATATTTAATCTTTTGGCTATCCCAAAATATGTTTTTTTTACTTTTATTTTATTCCATATATAATTGCCATATTCATCATGATCTAATTTTGTAATGTAGGCTTATAATTTGCTATCTACAATAGCAGTGATACGGTCTAGTTCCTATCCTATCATCAATTAGTGATTTTCTCTAGCTTCACCCCAGGGCTACAGTGTGACAGCTTTGCTCACTACAAAAGAATGATTGTCTGCAAATATTGATGCACTTGGACACATGCAATCTGTTGGATTTACATTTGTAAAATCACCAAGAGGTTGACTAGGGAGGTTACTAGATCATTGGACAGCAACCACTTCAGCATGCATACAGTAAGTAGATATCACACTTCAGCAGGCATAGATATCATTGACTCGGATAATACTGGTTTGAACCGTTTGTGGCAGGAGGTGTGTGTGATCTGAATGAGTGGTCGGTTGAGGGAGCGTGAGAGAGTGGGTGAATGTTAGTGTAAGAGGAAGTGAAAGTGGGTGTTGGGGGGGGATTTCCCATGATATCCAGGACTTTTCATGTTCTCAAATTTGTTCATTGAGCGGGACAAGTAAAACAAATAAACATGAAAAGGCGGTGCTTGGATATTGTTGCTCAACTTTACTTTTGAAAAGTGCTACACAAATAAAGTGAATTATTGCTATATGATTATCATTACAAAATACAGACAGTATTTGTATGTAATCTTGCAGTGTCAGCTGATACGTTTCTTAACAATCTCTCAGCTGAAAGTTTGGCTTAATATGCATTCGAAAACTCTTAAATGTTTTTTTGTTGTGAACCTTTGCATCAGCGCTTGCATCCTAAACCCAACACCAGCTCATTGTGCTTTGTTCATCACTTATGAAGCACTTATCCTCACTATATTCAATGCAACACGTTGTAAGCTTGTACAGCAGATCAGCTATTTTGGGCATTCGAAACCGGAGTGCGACAAAATGAGGGTACAGGTTGCTGCGCGCCCTGCCTTCGGCTCCGCTGCGTGCTCACATGGATGTGTAGCAGGTTCTGCTGCTCTGTAGCAGCCTACCTGTGGGGCTGCAGGGTACAGGCAGTGGTGACGCACTGTGAGCTTGTAGATCTGCTATTTTCAAATTGCCGAAATGCGTATGGCTGAGGTGGTAATTGTATGTTTTGTAAAAATAATAATCCAAATCTATAAAGGAACGAGTAACTAAATGAATGTAGTGGAGTAAAAGTACAATATTGTCGTTGTCGGGTGGAAACCTTGTATGTCCAAAACAGTTCCTTTTTTATTATTATTTTAAAAACGAGTCAAAGTAGTGAAAATAGCCGATCTACAAGCAATGTAAGTTAAGAACAACATCTTCCCACTGACTAAACAGCCTCTACAAGCAACGTTGTGTGCTTGTAGATCGGCTATTTTCACTACTTTTGTGCAACACTCTTGTATGATGAATTAGGGCTTTAATTTACGAAAGAACATCCTATTTTGGATACGAGGTTTCTGCCCGACAGTGACGATATTTGGATCCGAGATGTAGTGGAGTATTAAGTAAAAGTATTGGAAATTGGAAATACTCAAGTAAAGTAAAAATACCTCAAAAATGTAAATGTACTTAGTTAGTTTACACCAGTGGGTACAGGTTGTTGCCCGCCCTGCCTTCGGCTTCCATATGCCTGCTTGGACAAGCAGGGAGCTTTACAGAACAAAACCTTGCTGTCCAACATAACCATACTATTACTACTACTACTACTGTGGTGGGATAAACCTTCAGCAAATAGGTGAGTGGTTAGTGAGCCCGCCTGGGGAGCCAGAGCCCCTGATTGTCCCAAGTATGATTCCAGGCCAGGCCAGCAATGTCGATGTGTGTCCCTGAGCAAGACTCAGTCTTAACCCCTAATTGCTCCGCGGCCCTTGATGGCTGCGATCGTCTGGGTTGAGCTGATAACTGAATTCCCCCCACGGGAGGAGTAGGTCCACATTATAGCATTACAGTGTAGAGTGTAGAATTTGTGTTAAATTAACACTTATTAAGGTGTTGCTGTGTAAAATAACCCTCTGCTTTACAGTATAAAGTTCAGGAGGCTAAGTGAGCAGAGTAAGTAGATACTTGCCTTGAGCATTAGCTGGTACTTGGTGATTCTCTGCACAGGCTTCAGGAGGTAGGCATCCAGAGACAGCTTGTGGTCCAGCTTCTTCTGGCACTCCTGTGGTCACAAACACCACACGTATGTAAAATACATTGTTAAAGATGCAAGCCAGCAGTTTTTGTGTGTGAATAAAATGTTATTCTAACCAACACTTAGTATGGCAGAGTATACAATATACATTTGCAGTGGTTGGAGGTGGTTCTATTGAGAAATTTGGTAGATTACGTGGTCAGGTAATGGTTGACAAGTGGTATAGGACAAGTGGTCTTTCTATCTCATTTCAGTGGTAGAAATGTTGTCTCCCGTATGGTGTTTGAATCAAGGGAAGGACATACCTACATATTATGGATTGCAACTTTAAATACACATTAGGTTAGTCTGAAGCTTTCTTTCATTCTTTCTTCCCAGATTATTGAGTGCTAAAAGATGTTGATCCAAAAACTCTAGTGCAGAGATTCTTTCTCCTTCAGATTCTTGTAGTTCCTCGTGGTTTTCACAGAACCTCATACGATGTGTGCTTGTGGGAGCCTGTGGTGGTGTTGGTGTGTACCTGGAAGAAGAGACTGTCTCCACACTGTCTCCAGAGTACTTCAGATCGTGGTTTATTCTGACAGTACTTCTCATAGACCTGCAGTTCCTCTTTCTGACAACACAAACGGAGGTGGTTAATACAGACAGGAGGACAACTGAACTGAAGCATTACAAACACTATTCTGCTGCTCGCATGCTACACCATAAACTCCTCAGTGACATTCTATCAGCAAATTGTATGCTCTTTAAGTTAAATTTACTTCTAAAAACGGATAGTCCCACTCCTTGAATCTCATTGAATGGTTTCTGTTTAGTAGACGTGGTAAACACAATATAATCTTCTCCTTAGATCAGCTTATATCAATCACAGGTACGTTATTTGTTTCTACAGTGATCCTTTGTATCTGTAGCTGAATGAGGTAAGGGGAGCGCTTGTTTTCCTTACAAGCCCAGGGCTTCTAAGCACCACCTGTGTAGGACGGAGTGACTGAATGGGCTTCGGGCAGGTCATGTAAGGAAAACAAGCACTCCCCATCCCTCGCAAATCATCTGTGCTGGAGTCTCGGTCTCTATGCTAAGCAGCTAGGCTTTTACCCATGAAGTTCACAGATGCAGAAGCTAGATCTGGCTTTAAAGAATTATGAATTTCTATTGAATATCTGCAGTTACAAATGAGACTGAGCTAACAATTAAGTTTTGTTTCACTAAGTGTTTGTTTTTGGAAAAGTTGACATCTATAGCACACAGCCATCTCAATGGACTGGCTCAGTAAACAGGCAGGGAGTGTAAACTGCTTACTGTAAGTGGCTCTGGATTAAGAAGGTCTGCTAAATGCCTAATTGTAATTGTAAATTGGAGTGGCACTAGTCTCTCAGGAAGTTGCTCTTCCTGGTTTGTTCTCAGCAAGCAGGGAACTACTTTCATATAGACGTTGTTCTTGTAGTGAATAATATAATCCTGGTCGCTACACCCCCTCTGCCTCATGCTTCCTTCTATGCATGAGGAGTCCAAGTCGCTTCTTTTCACCTGACAGGGGGGAGTTTCTCCGATCGTAGCACGTGGAAGGAAGACCAGGATTACTACATGTTTTTGTGAGGGTACTTACCCTGGGAGACATGGGGAGAACATGCAAACTCCACACAGAAAAGGCCCTTTTGCCAACCCCACCTAGGATGGGCACTGATGACGCAGAGGAGAGAACATGCCCCCAGCGTCCCCAGCAGGAATCAACTACACCACCGTGCCCCTCGTAGTGAATTATTATTAAGAACTGTTTTAATTGGGATGTCTCTATGATTGTCATGTTGCCATATTAGTAGCCGTTTTAGAAAAGCAATAAGCCACATAAGCTGTCAATTTACCTTTTTATTTTCTAATGCGTGAGAAGGTCGGAGAAACTCGGCTGCGGCTTTATACGACATTATAAAAAACACAGTAAACTGTGACCTCTAGTGGCTTATTGCCTTAGTACATTCACAGTGTGCTCTCACCCTCTTCAGGAAGCAGGTGCCCACCAGCTCCGGTTTCTCTGCACAATTCTCCAACTCCTTCAAAAATGTTCTGTGGGTGCAAATGAAATAGAAACAACAATATTAATTTAAGACAACTCTCCACACATTTTCATATAAACCAATGCAATCAGTCAAGAGAAGACTACTGTTGGGGGGGGGGGCAGCTCATTGACACATGTGATGTCTCAGTGTGCTCGTTCATTTCCACTGCTTTGAGTGATTCTATTGTCAGGGCTCAAGATCCTTCTAAAACTAGGCTGAATGCACGTGGCACGTTGATATGTGTGCGCACAAGTAAGTATCTGCACGTGTGAGAATACGTGTATGTGCCATTTGTGTATGTATGTGACCATTGAGGATCACAACGGAAAACACACATGAGCAGGCATGCACGCGCATACACACACACACACACGTGTGCGCGGTAACCTTACACCAGCTATGAACTGTGATCGTAAGGCAGCCTTGATACATGACCTACATGCATTGTACCTACAGGACAATAGTTTTCTATCACAGGACTGGGAACTATGTAGAGATGATGTGCTATATATCGTATGTTGCCGTCAGGACCTGCATGCAATATACCTACAGGACAATGCTTATAGGAGGCTGTTGCCTTGGAAATATGACAACACACTAGCCTTGGAGATATAAAGCTGATACGCTGCACTGTATAATGTATGATGACGCTGTACAAAACAATGTACTGCATTATGTATGATGTGTCTATGGGGATCTCTCCCCAGTTGCTACTATGAAGTGGAGGTTTAGGTCTAGAGATTGATAGATTGACTGGTGATTTTTCTAGAGGCAGTACAGCAATAGTATAACCAGCCTGGTCACTGTGATGGTTCCAAAGACAAGCAACTTCAGCTTATTTTCTCATTGCCGTCTATAGACCTGAATAATTGATAGACTATCCTTTGGGATTCCTATCATCTCACCTCCTGTGCTAACAAGAGAAAACCTCATAGGGTGTCACTCATTGAAAATAACAGACTGTCAAGCTAACAATGTGACATGATGCGTACTAATAACTTGAGTATTCAGAGTAGAATGTACAAAGAATTTCAATTTTTCAAAAACAGTCAATGCTGCTGTTATTGCAGCAGTAAGTTAGTGCAGTAAGTAACCTTGGGAACAGTTCCCATGAGGCCCATAGGGCAGGGGCCTAGTTATCTCCTGTTTCTGTAGCATCAGGCAGCTTGATGTACAGTACAAGTGTACATCCCCAGCCATAATGTACGAGTACACAGGGAGGCATTGGGCAGTGGTGAAAAGTAACATTTACTCAAGTACTGTACTTAAGTACAATGTTGAGGCACCTTTACTTTACTGAAGTATTTCCAGTTTTACATACTTCTATTCCACCAGTCTCAGAAACAAATATTGTACTTTTTACTCCACTACAATTATTTGAAAACTTTAGTTTAGATTTTGATTATTAATACAAAACCACTTCAGACTTATATGCTTTTGAATCTGCTATTTTCAAAGGATTTTATACATTTAAAAACAAAAATTGAAAACTTTGCATAACGAGTACTTTCTACTTTTGGTACTTTAAGTACATTTTGATGCCAAATAAAAAACGGTGTAGATATACTGAAGTTCGACACTCCACTGGAAAACGGATAGCAACATTATTACATCTTCTTGAACACACACTTTTTAACCCCTTATCTAATCAGGCAAGCTGGGAGATAGAGGATTACTTACTGTGGGAAGGGTGGGAAGGGTGGTTACACACATACTGTACACAAATTATTTGTAGTGATCCCCATGGGGCATTCCTAACAATTTAGGAGCAGAGTGTGGTCCCATGGGGCACTCAGGCAGCACTGAGGCTTTCAGCAGTGGTGTAAAAAGTACCTAAATGTTTTACTTGGGTAAATAGGCTATCAATACTGCAATGTAGACATACTCTGTTACAAGTAAAAGTATGAAAGTATTTGGATCAAAATGTACTTAAAGTACCAAAAGTAGAAGTACTCGCAGAATGTCCCATTGTAAGTTTTCAAATGTACAAACATCTTTTGAAAATAGCAGATCTACAAGCTTGTAGATCGGCTTTTTTCAAATGGCTGAAATGTATATCGGGCTGAAGTGGTTAATGTGTGTTTTGTAATAATAATCTACAAAGTAAATAGTAAATAAAGTTTTCAAATAATTGTAGTGGTGGAGTAAAAGTACAATATTTGGATCTGAGATACAGTGGAGTAGAAGCAGAAGTATTAGAAATTGGAAATACTTAAGTAAATGTCCCACAGATTGAACCGAGGACCTTACAACACTGCTGCCCCACATTGTTACTTTCACACGGGTTTAGGTCACCGCCTTTACTGTTGACCACTTGGCTAATTTGTATGCTGTCTTACGATGGTGTGCTGCTGCACCGAAGACAGCAGATGTACAAGCTCAAAACATCGTACGACATTGAGCAGTGAGAAGAGAAGATGTTCAGGGCATTTTCAATGGAGATAGGAATTGTGATAATGTGTGTTATCAGCTGCACATAATGACATTGAAAAAATAGAAAAATATGCAAAAGCAATCACTTATTTTTATTATATTATATTTTTATTATAATGGCCAAAGCACTAGTTTTTGATGACATTTTCATTTCAATAAAATTCCCAAGAAGAAAAAGGAAAAATGTCACGGAAAGATCACTGACATGGTCGTTCCTGAAAGGATAAGATTGATGACGCTGGAGAATTATAATCAGCAGCACTCCTCTGATCTTGTTCAGAGAAGTCCTCGGGCATTAGTTAAGGATCATTGGGGAAAAATGATAAGACTTCAATGCATTCCTTCATACAGATCATTCATTTCTGTCTGCAAAAGTCAGAAGGTCATGTTGCGACATGAAACTCTTGCAGCTGAATCTTTAACCCTGGGGGAAATTCGAATGCCTGAGACCCCGTCTTGTCTGTTCTATAAATCTGACATCAACTTCATTAATAGTACATGGCAGGTCTCATACTTATTGTGGAACTCGTAGATCTCTGGCAGGTTTCCAAACAGCACGTCCCTCTTGTTCTCCAGCGAGGGTGGGATGAGATGGCTGAGCTCCGAGTTATCCAGCTCTGCAAAATAACCCTGGGGAGAGGGAGGAGGAGGGTGAGATAAGTGCAGGGGGGGCGGCACGGCGCAAGATAGAAAAACAGCCAAAAGGGAGAGGGGAATAATGCCTAATTTATGCTTTGTCGTATAACGGCATCATGGACGCGTTGCGAACATATAGATTGGCTAGTTTCAGTCCACGACGCCCCTTGCATGATGAAGTATAAATCAGGTGTCAGAGACAGACAGCAGGAGAGGGGTAGGAGAGCGGGGCAGAGGAAAAGCGCAGGGTGAAGAAAACAGGCGGAGAGATGATAGAGCACGAGGGGCTTAAAATGTGGGACAGTGAATTGAAAAAGAAGGCACATACCAGACTTAGTCATAAATAAAACAGCCAGACAGCAAAAGAGTCTCACTAATCATTCCAATGCCTGGTGTGGGTCTTGAAAACTGTCTGCAGCCCTACTCTCTGTTATCTAAACTCAATAGACGCGGTGTGAAAAAGACAGGAACCTGTAGGCAATAAGCATGAATTATAGAGTAATATACACTGATGGTGCACTACTCCATTTCCTGTGATCAATACGTTCAAAATTCATGTGTTTAGCAGGTGTGCTAAGTCAGTTAAACCTTTGTGTGGCCTCATAATCCAATAGCAAATTGGTGTGCGTATTCAACCCACCAGGAATATTGGGTTCAAATTAAGTTCATATTATGAGGAATTAGATTGTATGGTGATGTGAGATGCAGAGATGATTTGTAATTTGCGAGATGCAATGTTCCGACTAATGAATGGAAATCAATAGGCCTATTAATGTCAGGGATTCGCCAACAGTGGTACTGTGGCTTGGACTAGAGCCTATTCCCATTAAGAATTTCCCCATGCTAAAACCCAGCAGTCGTAAAATATGACATCTGAAAACCACACAGAGCCCCACCATGATTCCATGGAGTTTCTTCTTCTCTGAGCTGTTTTTTGTTTTGTTTTTTCGCACTGTTTTTTTTTTTTTTACTTTGCACTATTAGGTTGGAACTATTGCTGTACTGACTTTGACCTCTAAGGACCTTCCAGGGAGAGTGCTCATGTGCGTCTTGCGGTGACACGCTGCCTAGTTTCTTCTGCTCTGAGCTGTTTCTGTTGTTTTTTTCGCACTGTTTTTCGACATTGCACTATTAGGTTGTGTTGGTAGTTTCTGAGTATTTGTCTTGTTTAACAATGACAGTGAGATACTTGTTGCACTAACTAGCATTGACTGCTTTGGTCTCTTTTTTGTAAGACACTTTATGTATATATACTTATATTTAATTTGCCCCCTCTATTGATGCACCTTCTCTTTTTTGGTACTGTACTGCTCTTGTTTTTTACTCTTATCTATCTTTTCCTACTTCTCTGTAACTTTGTAAATAACTATATACTGCTGTGCTACAACTGGACAACTGAATTTCCCCCTTGGGATAATAAAGGTATCTATCCATGTTGTTATTGTTTTTCTCCCCCCACACAAGCACGCCTTAGCTGACTCTCTTAACAGCACTTATAAAAGGAGTAAAGGGTCCTCAGTACTGGTTCTGCTGCAACTGCTATATATGACACATTGCCATTGGCTTCGTATAGAATAACTGCTTTACTGGTATGGTATTGTTGGTGTGTCAATGACTATGTGCCCATGTAGTATTTGGTTCTGCAAAGAACACAAAAGGCAGTTAGGAGAGGCTATTGGTGCACTCCTCACATGTAAACACATACTGTACAGTACAAAGTAAACACATATCTCAGATGAGAAAAGATATATGTCCTTATTATATGGCCAGTCATTATGAACCTTTGGTTACCTGGCTGGCTTCCAGGATCATAAACAGGCTTGTGTTAGCCTACTGCATTATTGTAGGAAAGTTAATCATTTGCTCTTCAGTAGCAGAAGAACAACATAATAATAATAAAATAATAATAATAATAATAATTGCGACCGTAGGGAGAATTTTCTATCAAACCCGGCAGATCCTGACCGTCAGTGAGTGAGTCAGTAGGTAGGGAACGGCTCAAAGTCTATAGCTGACCTGTTGTGACGTCACATTGTTGACCCATATTTGGCAATGCCCATATATGGACGCTCCATATATGGCCAAGACATAATTCATTTACAAATGCCTCAATGTCTATGGCTGACCTGCCCATATATGGAGATCCCTGATGTCATCAATAGTAAGCCCATAGCTTGGAATGCCCATATATGGACATATTGTGTGAGTCTCATGTGGTCTATAACAAAAGACATCTATGATGTCAGACGTCAGTTATATCCAATATTTTGTCCACATCTTGTCCAACTTAAACAACCAACTGCAAGCAAATGAATTCCGTCCTGTGCGAGTTCTGTCCTTCTTTATAATATAATAATAGTGATGAATGATGATGCATGGTGAAAGTAAGAGAGGTCATAGGTTGAGTCTTATTTCTATAGATAACAACAGCCAGCAGATATACTTCACCTCCATGATGCTCTGCAACTCCTCCACATACAGCCGTTCCGTTTCAATCAGCTCCGTCATGATGTGTCTGGAAAGACAGAGGAAAGAAACCAGGGGTGGAGTTAGGAAAGGTTCTGTGGAAGAATAACAATGAATATGACCAATTATATCATTCAGCATGATTGTACTTAATTGAGAGGGCAAGCGTCCACTGGATCCATTTTGCAAACAGACTAATAAATCAGCATCCACTTTCATACACAAGAAATCTGTCTTGTGGGTATGATGCTCGAAATGATTGAGTGAGGACCTCATCATCAGTATACTGTACAGCCATAATGCTGCTGGTGCCTGCCATGTAAGAAATCTACATCTTCTACTAAGGTTGGTTCACAGTCAATTATTTGGGGCTAAACGCTAAAGTCAAAGGTGAAAAGATATATTCTGACCATTTTATGACAAAAGGGTTTCTGCTATTGGCCCACTTTTAGCGGGTTAATGTAACATCAAAAACGTCTGCTACATTTTTACAGGCGCACTATTGTGAGACCACTGTGTGGTATGCCAGCTGCACCCCCGCACCCCCACCCAAGCAAAGGACCACCAGCATTGTGTGGTCAAGACATCAAAATGGAGTTCCCAAACCTGAACACCATCTTCACCAGTCGACTGAGGAAGACGGCTAGCAGCATTATCAGGGACGTCACACACCCTGACCACTACTTGTTTGAACCACTGCCTTCTGGCAAATAGGTCAGACAATACAATCCAATACATTGAGGAACAGCTTCTTTCCCAGTGCTATGGCCTCCATCACACCCCTCCCTACCCAACCACAGAAAGGACGCACGCACGCACGCACGCACGCACGCACGCACGCACGCACGCACACACACACACACGCACACACACACACACACACACACACACACACACACACACACACACACACACACGTCAGTGTCACTCTCTGCAACGTGCTTGTTGGGTTGCACCCACTAAAGGGTGTAAGGAGCTGTATCTCAGCATACAGAATCAGATATGATTGATGTAATAGTTGTCCTATTGGACACAATATAACAACAGCAATGTGGAAAGGTTGATTATTGATTTTGAATAACCGTAGTGGCCTATCAATTATAACACCACTGAGAGGGTCTGTGAGCCATTTAGATGAATTGTGCCATTGGCACTCATTTATCAATCTAAATGAGGGCCAATGGCACAGAAAAAGGAATCATCTCACGACAGGATTCATGTGAGATTTATGAAAGAATGTCAATGTACGCTACTACGCTTGTGAGAAATATAATATTTGGACATGTGTTTAAGTGAATATGTGGCTGCATATGTTTAAATCTATCACATTCTCAAGACCTTTCTGCACCACAAGCCCACACTGGAAGACATTTACCTATATGAGTTGAAACTCAATGTGAGATTTGATCATCTACGCTCATCTACAGCCATGCTCACGTCAAATTGATAAATGCTGAGATAAATGCTGAGAGGGCCATTGTTTTTTTTATTATTATTGCTAGTTTTGTCAAGTTGTAGTTATGTCTGTATGGCACCATGAGACAAAAGTGAAGAAACCAGGATATCACACTGAGTCACAGTGTCACACTTCAACCATAGGAAGTGAGAAAGAAAGAATATCATTGCATGATGAAAAACTGCTGTTGTTAGCGGCCGCCTATTGGTCTGCCTCAGTTCCAAATGTCTGTTAAAAAAACACATACTTCACTAATAGTCTAGAGTCATTTACAGTAAACAGGGAGATTTGCATTGCACAGTTCACTGTTTGCTCTGGTGTAACGTCACCCACCACCACCCCAGCTACGACATGTTTACTTTGGATCTGCTTTAATGTACTATAGTATAGTGGATTCAGAAGACCTCCTATAGTGTTCTCCCTGTTGTGTTCATGATATGTTGTCTTTTTATTGCACGTGTTACATGCTTAGAGTACCAAAAAAGCAGATCCATACATTGCCAAACCAAATAAATGTATTATTCATAATAACATTATTTCGAATTAATTCGTGAATTGGCAGGATACATCATTTAAAATCATTTTTGAGCGGTGGTGCGTGTGTGTGTGTGTAGCAGTTCATTTCAGGGTCGTGTGTGTGTGCACGTGTGTGCGCATGTGTGTGCGTGCACGTGTGCGCGCGCACGTGTGTGACGCAACAGCGCCACTTGGACACCAGCGGTATTGCAGCTCATGCTACAGAGTATGGTAACATAGGAAAGGACAAAGTCATTCTGAGGAGACGGTGTGACCACCGCTCAAAAAAAAAACACCATCATAAATCATCATTAAAACCTTACATACTGTATGTTCAAGTTCCAACAGCATAACACCATAAAGACATCGTTAGCAGATGAGCCAACGGTAAACATGAACCCTAAATAAAAAGACAATGATAAAACTGTCAAACAATTCAAGAGCATGTGAAAGGAAAGAAAGTTCATGTCTTTGCTCACGTTCACTATGCGTTCCCTGTGGCGATGAAGCAGCTACTGTAAGTGGAAGTGGGGGCTGCAGGCAGAACGCCATACAGGGGGAATTAACTGTCATTGAGGATGTTGGCGAGGGTGCACAGGGTGACCTCATCACGCCGTCCACTCTGTCACGGACGAGACGAAGAGGGAATGCTGATAATCCTGCAGGATAGTTTTTGTACCCTCTCCAGCTCCTCGGAGAGGCCTTTTGTCAGCCCACCCCAAACAGGGCTGACATACTCCAAAATTGGGCGAATAAACGTCAAATGAATTTGTTTTAAAACATCACATGGGAGCCCTGCTCTTTTGGCAACACTAAAGGTAGTAGATCTTTGGCCGTGTCTTTGAGATCATATAATTGATGTGGGGCATCCCATGACAGGTCGGCTGAGCTGATATCTGGGCCCTGAGCAGTTTGAAGGTGTAGACTCTATTTATTCATTGTCCAGATATTATTGGAGATGGAGCAGAGGGGATACCGTCCTCTCTCCCCTGGCACTAATTACCATATCCACGTTCTTAGCTCCATTCATAGGCAGTGAAAACTCCTGTCCTCATTCTTCCACAGAATCCAAGGCCTTCTGGGTCAGGCCAGGTAGAGTCAGACCCCATCAGGAGCTCTGTGCATGCAATCTAAATATTTCACAGGGATAACAGAGGGAGGCAGGCGTGAATCCAGGCTGTTGATATACAGATGACAAAGAGCTGTGGGGACAATAGCCCCCACTGGGGGACACCTACTGATATTACACAGGGATCGGACACAGTATCCCCACCGCACCGGTTGCTCTCGGTCAGTCAGATAGCTCCTAACAATGAGCCAGAGAGGGTGTCTGGCAGACATGTCAGCCAAGTTATTAAGCTGCTGACAGAGCTTTAATGTGTCAAAGGCATGGGATAAGTCAATAACAACAGCCTGATCATCCATTTTGGCATTGTTATTGTCTCCACCAGCCGAAGGCATGGGGGAGAGTATGTTTTCCCCTCCGTCCGTGCGTGCGTCCGTGCGTCCGTCCGTCCGTCCGTCCGTCCGTCCGTCCGTCCGTCCGTCCGTCCGTCCGTCCTCGCAGTTTGTGAGCACCTAATCTCAGTCGCCGTTGGCCCGATCGCTGCCAAAGTGAGCACACACATTCCCTGGATGCCAATCTAGAACCTCTGCCCTAAATTTTTTAAATGGGCCTTTTCTAGCGCCACCTAGTGGCCGATGTTCGCAAAACACATTTCTGTCCACTACTCTTACAGATTTTGTCCAAAAATCATACAAATCGGTAGGCAGTATCTCGACAGTCATGTGATCAACACGGATCTGTCCGATTTTGCATATTCCATCCTGATTGGCTAAGATTGTCTTCCAAAGTTTGTAGGATCGAGCCGTTTTGAACAAAATGCCTCAAATCACAAACGCAAAGTGCGATTATCATGAAATCGCGCACACACGTTCCCACTAGGCCGAGGAAGAAATGCCACTTATTTTTTTTTAAATCAGCCTCATGGTGGCGCTATAACAGGCCGATTTGTGGTTTTACCTATAACTCCACCGATCAGTTTCAAACTTTGCAAGCACACTCCCTAGAAGCTAAGGATAAACCTTTGCCCTGCATTTTTCACATAAGCCTTTTATAGCGCCACCTTTGGGCCGACTTATGTAAAACACATTTTTGGATATTACTCCTTGAGATTTTATCCAAAAATCACGCAAATCGGTACACAGTATCTCTATAGTCATGTGATCAAGTCCGATCCGTCTGATATTTCATATGCCATCCTGATTGGCTAATATTAGCTTCCAAAGTTTGCCTGGTGGAGACCTGTGCTCGGAAGAGCACTGCTTCTAGTTGAGTGTTTTGGGCGGATTCACACTGCGGTCTCGGGACCGGTCTCGAGGCTACTTGACAGATGTTTAAACCGGTTTTGACAGTGTGAAGCGTGCGGTTTTCCTCAGAAACGGATAGCCTCGAAACCACCTCAAGAGGTAGTCTCGAGACTGCATTGTGCGACCTCGAGACCGGTGAGCCGCAGTGTGAAGCAACCGGCCTCAAAAACGGTATTGATGTTGAACGTGACCTCATATAATGTCGACGAGTCAGGCGTCGGCACAAATAAACACTGGGTAACAGTTGTCGACATGGCCATGGGATCAGCGACTTCGTCTCACAGAGAGATTGCTTGCTTGTAGGGCTGTCTTCTAAAATTATTTTTTTATATCACCAGTTAGCCTACTACTGCGGTGCGCTGGACTGGTGTCATGTACTTCCAATTGAGAGAAGTAACAATTGGCGAACAGTTATTTATTGTCTCGCACCAGCGCACTGAGCGCAGGGCAGGGTGAAAGTGAGACGGAACGGCCAGAACCACCGCTCCGTTAAAACATTCGGAACACGGGTCTGTAATCATCATGTGTTTAACCCGAGAGGACCCGTACTGTGTGTGTGAGACGTGTGTGTACTTTTTGCTTTTTATGCAAACCGTAAAGCAAGCAATCAATCAATCAATGCGTGTAGTTGTGTGCTGTCACTGCTGTGCTGTTTAGGCTGACCTAGGATCAGATTCAGGTCCGTTATTAGCCGCGAGGCAGCGACATGAAGTATGGCTGTAACTGTGAGATGATAATGCTGCTCTAGGATCAGATTTACAGCAGGGGGGAAAGAGATTGGTGCGTGCGTGCATGCATGCGTGTGCATGATGCGTAGCAGCTATACTCCTGCTGTCGCCCGTCGGGAAAGAAAAGCAGAAAGAGAAAGCACTAGCCTACAAGTTAAACCATGAAAACAAACCGAAAATAACCTATATCCCTGACTTTTGTTTCGATGTTATAGATTCCTTGGCACTGCTATGCCTGCTTGACGTGCCATTAATGTGAATATTAAGCCACACTGTGGCTTGTGAAAGCGTTTCAATTGTAGGCTACGTTGATTATATATATTAAATAATAAAAATAATAACGTGTGCTACGCTGGACGTCTGAGGTCTGACACAGATACTCGCTCATCATTCTGCACGTTTATTACTGGCTCATCATTCTGCACGTTTCTGCCCCTGGAAAATAGCAGATCTACAAGCTCACAAAGCGTCGCGGATGCGAGGCATTGTGAGCTTGTAGATCAGGGAACGTCGCTCGACCCAAGACCGCAACACTGGTAACCACACTGCGCTGTCGCGCGTCATTGAATTGTTACACCAGCTTTCGTGCCTGAATTTATTGGCGACCACCATCAGCAATGTCGCATAGTTGATGACACTATGTGCATACCGCCACCTATAGGACCGGGCTGTATAGTGCTAGTGATCTCCAGGGAGGCCAGAAGGTCTGCCAATGTGAATGCTGGCCAGCGTGAACCAGCAACCGTTTTCAGAATCAGTTCTAATCAAACGGATTGCAGTGTGAATCCGCCCTCGAGAGCTAGCATTGCATACTGTACTGTGGAATAGAGCAGTGCCAACCATGTTGGAAATTGTGGAAAATTTGTTGTCCAGAAGGGAATCCCTTGCGATCCCTTCATACACTTTCCCAACATAGCTGACTAATGAAACGTGATGGTAGTCAAGTGGAAAGCTGGACTTTGTCTTTTTAGGGGCTGTCGGCCCTGTTGTGAGTTGAGATGTTGCTTCTCTAAATAATCTTGTTTATTACTCCCACTTCCTCTGTATAGGAACACTTGCTTAAATCTTTCTTAAAGATTTACAGTAATGTTGTTAAGTAACTCAAGTAAAGTATGTAATTTATTAAAAAAGGGGGGCTTCTAATGTCCAATGTCCCTGGATTAATATCCATGTAGCCACAGGTTCTGTTCAAAAATGAGACCTTAAAACAAACAGGAACACACACACATCCTGTGTTGTTCAATGTTGTGAGTGAAGAGCATGCCATTAACACACTAAAAAGTGTTGGTGGTTTAATTTCCTCTTGAAGCATTCATTCTACAAGCATGAACAGACTAACAGTAGCCTACTTGTAAGGTGCTTTGTATAACATGGCATGCATTTAATTTACAATACATTACCTTCCAAACTGGGGGGGGAGACCTGTGTGAAGTCATAAAACACACATCCTGGTCAACGCAAACATTTCCAGATGTTAATGGTCCTTTTAATGTGGCCATTTGTATGAGTTCAGAGGTTCTGAGCTTTATGTGCCATCACGAGCCCACAGGGATGTGCTGAGAGCTTGTTTGAGGTACGCCATCATTTTATAGGTCAATAAAGCTCAAATCAAACGCATCGGATGCTCCCATAGGAACAGCCATCTGTCAATACAGTTCCACACGAAAAAGATGGAGAATATAGATTATTACACAGGGTCTGGTCTGGCCTGTATGAAGGTGTGTGTGTGTGTGTGTGTGTGTGTGTGTGTGTGTGTGTGTGTGTGTGTGTGTGTGTGTGTGTGTGTGTGTGTGTGTGTGTGTGTGTGTGTGTGTGTGTGTGTGCATGTGGTGGAGGTGCACCCATTCATTACCCCTTGTGTAAAGTGTATAAAATGATTTGGTAATAAAAGACCATTTTATCTATAGTGTGTGTGTGTGTGTGTGTGTGTGTGTGTATGTGTGTGTGTGTGTGTGTGTGTGTGTGTGTGTGTGTGTGTGTGTGTGTGTGTGTGTGTGTGTGTGTGTGTGTGTGTGTGTGTGTGCATGTGTGTGCCTATACAGTAGTTCAAGAATGTGTGTAAGTATACATGCCTTCTACTGTAGGTACTGTACATGATTGCATTTGCAAGTGATTTCATTGCATGTCTTTATGTGGGCATTAGGAATGTGAAATAAACCTCTAAGAGCATTCATCACATGCGTGTGTGAAAGCGTGCAGCACTGGCATCTTGACACCACATGTTCCACGCAAGGAGAATGATGACTTTCTTAACATCAGTTTGTCAAATTCTCATTCTGATTCAGTTTAGATTAACATTAACTGGCCTAGTTCCCACCGACTGGTCTACTGTTACTGTGACCGCTAGATTACGACATTAAGTCATGGACTGCCCTGGATATTTGACAAAGCAACACTGCCAAAGCAGAGAGACAGAGCGAGAGAGGAAGAGAGAAAGCAAGCATCAGAGGGAAAGGTTATGAGAGCAAGGGGACAAGGGTGGAAAAATATGGAGGAAGTTAAGAGAAAGAGGGGTAGAGGGGGACAAAGTGTGAGAGAGAGGCAACCAATCAGACTGTAACTGAACCACATCCTGCTAACTTTGTTATAGCCAAGAATGTACACAGAAGCAGTGGGCGAGTTTTGTGTGAGCACCTGACTATGTATGGTATACACACACAGCCACTAGTTCAACTGACTCACAGGTTCCTGCAAGTTTCAAAGGCTTCCGCTTGCCACCTGCCGTAAAAAGGAGATATCTGGACATCAATCTGTATCCCCTACATATGCAGTCACGCAAATACAGTAGTTCCTACTGGAAAACAAACCAATCAAAGCCCACATGTAGCTAGCAGTAGCTAGCTGCTGGGCAGAAATGGATATTCAAAAATATTTTAACCACTTAAACCCTTAAAGATGGGGTGCCATGATTTTCCCCTCTATAAAACATGATTATCTACTATTATGATTATACTAGGAGAAAGAATTTTTCAAAAAAGTGTACAGAAAGAGTTAAAATTATGTTTTTATGTGGTCACACCCACCAGTTCATTGGTATGCGTGGTTGTCATGGTGGGTGGTGACCCAGCTGAAGTTAGCCACACCCACATGTGTTGGGTGAATGGTAATTAGGGGAGGGGTTGATTCTATGATGTAATAAGTAGTGTTTTTGGAAACGCCACGTCTGACCCAGCAGGTGGCATCCTCCAGCTAAAAACCCAAATAAAAAGAGAAAGCATAATTGCTCATAACAACCACACCAGGGGGTCTAATGAAGTACTGTCAACCTCCTAGACACATGAAAACCAGAAAAAATACAAAACTATGGCACCACCTCTTTAAAGATGGGGTGGCGGGGCGCCCGCTGGCCTACTGGCCCACTTAGGCATTGCCACATAGGCATGGATGCCTGGCACACTGTGCTGTGATTGGTTGATTACCTTCCAATCTGAATAAGCTTTTCTGGTGGACGACTGAATTACAGACTCTCTGAAGCATTTCAAGATTGTGGAAGAGATAGCTTGTGAGGCTACAGCCACACAACATGCCAAGTGGACACAGTCAAATATAGATATAATCATATGCACACAGCACACATGAACAGGCACATGATATCACACACACACAAGCGAGCGTGCGCGCACGCACACACACACACACACACACACACACACACACACACACACACACACACACACACACACACACACACACACACACACACACACACACACACACACACAGATAACAGCCAGCTTTAATGACTTTATTGCATAGGTTGTGTGTAGCACCTGATGTGGCTCAGATGGCACACACATTCCAAAGTCCCTCAGTTTATTGCTCTTGGCAAAAACGATTGCTCACAAGAAAAAGTTTCGAAATGTAATCGTAATGATTCATGTTTTCCTCTTATTAAAACTATGAATCATATTGTTGCATCCAAATGACAATAACCTTCCACTTAATCCTAACACGTCTTTCCCCTGATATAGGCTTCTGAATGGCTTCTGTCTGTGTCCGAAGGCTCGAGCGACTGGATGAATGACACGCTTCACTTTATGTTTGTCCTGTTAGGTTTAATAGGCCTAAGTACTGTTAGTGAGTCTTTAATCACTATCCCAGTGGAAAATCCCAAAGCCTTCCTCCTACTACTGAGACGGACTCTTTAAACTTCCCAGAAGAAGCCAACCACTCCCCTCCCCTCCTCTCCTCTACTAGCTGGATGACCAGGCACAGGAAGGGGAATAGAAAGGGTAGGATGGAGGGAGGAATGGAGGGAGGGAGAGATGGAGGAGGTGGGGCTGACACTGACAGGCAGGCCAAGGTAAACGGGTAGATCCTCCCTCAAGTAGAATGGTTCCTCCCAATTGTCACCTCCCTCTCTCTCTCTCTCTCCCCCCCCTCCTCCCCCCCTCTCTCTCTTTGGTAGTAGAGAGAGAGAGAGAGGACAGGACAGAGAGTGCAACAGTTGGGGAAACATAGCTGTCCTCTTCCTGGTGCTGCTGAGGGAAACAGAGATGGTCGAAGAGGAGGAGAAGCTTGGATTATCAGCTTGAAACAGTGACACAGTGACCATTTAGAGAAGAGATGTGTTCAACAGGGTATATAACTGCCTTCTAACATATGGAATGGAACGCAGCTTGGTAGGTAAGCGTGTGTGTGTGTGTGTGTGTGTGTGTGTGTGCGTGTGCGTGTGTGTGTGTGTGTGTGTGTGTGTGTGTGTGTGTGTGTGTGTGAAAGTTGGGCGGCAGCGAGGGAAAGGGGGACAGGGGAAGGTAGTGTGAGGATGATGAACACAGACAGGTAAATACTCAGTGAGCAAGCCCTCCACACTGTGCCTCTTGTCTAACGGCTGTCAAGCCAGCAGCAGAATTCACACAACTTTTACAGCTACAGCCTGAGCCTCTAAGGCGAAGTCAGCTAGAGCCCTAGACTCAGCACAGACTCTATGAGTGGAGAGAGAGAACAGGGCAAGAGAGAGAGATAGAGGGACAACACCCTTTCATGAAACTAATCAGCAAATTCAATCTCTTGGTCTCTTGGCTATACTTGCTGTTTCACCACTCTTTAACTGGTTGGTAGGGTAGCCTACAGTGTTTTGCTTGTCTAGTGCAGTGGTGTAAAGTAACTAAGTACATTTACTTAAGTACTGTACTCAAGTTCAATTTTGAGGTACAGTACTTGTACTTGTACTTGTACTTGTACTTGTACTTGTACTTGTACTTGAGTATTTCCACATTTCTAGACTTTTACTTCTACCCCACTACATCTCAGAGGCAAATATTGTACTTTACTCCACTACAATTATTTGAAAACTTTAGTTATAGTTACTGCATATATGAGTGATTATATTATAAAACATACATTAACCCACAACGCATCGCATCGCGACATGCTGTGAGCTTGTAGATCTGCTATTTTCAAACATTTTGTACTTTAAGTATATTTTTATGCCAATACTTCTGTAATTTTACTCAAGTACATTTTGAATTCCAGACTTTTACTTGTAACAGAGTATTTCTACACTGCAGTATGCTATTGATACTTCAGTAAAAAAAAAAGAATACTTTTTCCACCACGGGTAGGGTACAATGTTTTGCTTGTCTAGCGCAGTGGCTGGTAGCGTCAACAATTTAGCACCTGGAAAGCAAAAATGTTAACTTCGTTGCACATGTGCTTGCTAAATACAGCCCTGCTGAAAGGGAAACACGCAACATCCACTGGGTGTTGAGTCCTAACTGCATAACACAGTTGATACAGTGTCAACTGACTGACTCGAGTCACTCGACATAAACAGTATCAAAGAATCAACTGTCCTTTTCTGACACAATAGAAAGAAACTAAGTGTGATTTCCTTCAGTGGCGTCAGTTCAGCAAAAGCTAGGGTATGGCAAAGATTGGAGTCCTCATGGAAAATAGGCATTAGGCCCTACATTTTGGATAACACGGTTCTATTGTGAAAATAGCAGATCTACATGCTCACAACGCCTCGCGCTGCGAAACAAGTTTTGTCAGTTTTGTCAGTTTTTGACAAACAAGTTTTGTCAGTTTTTTACACAGGTTTCTTGGGCTGGATATGGCAGCCTGGAACGGTTGTTCAAGTGCAGCTAAACTTGGCATGTTAGTAAATGTGCCACAATTAACAATAATGCATTGCACCTGTGCAGCTGACCTGAACCTGGGAATATACCATTTTGTCAAAATGGGGAGAATACGAGTGTGGAGAATATAATTATAATGACTTGTTAATGGTGGCATTTTGGTTACATTTTGCATTTGTAGTTATTTTTTACTATTTAACAACATAATAACCAGCGCAGATAGACAAAGAGACCTTCATGGATTTATATTTAAAAGTAACTTATTTTCCTCCCTGGACCCAGGGTATGGCAGCTGCATACCCCTGCCATACCCAATTGACGCCCCTGATTTCCTTTATGAGCCAATCTTGAGATCGGGTGGTGTAGCATGTTGCATGGCTTTAAAACAAAACTAGTTCCTCTTCTGCTTGACATTGAACTACACCTTATCCATGTTCACACCTTATCCAAATACTGAGTGACCACAAATAACAGCAGAAGTGGCAGTGGATTGTGTAAACCTCTAACCATATACATGATATTCTACATTCCTTAAATATTTCATTACAAAGGCATGCCAAACTATTCTCATACTTCGGCTAACTCATTGAAACAACTATTAAACTCCATTCAAATGACTGAGTGGAGTTTATTAAAGGATAGTTGAATTTGACTAGAATTTAATGTTGTTGTTTTTTAATGAATGCATTCATATCGGTTAATTGACCTGATTGTTTTCATTTTTCCTTGATTCTCTCTCTTTCTAAAATATAGGCAGCTTCTGTACAAAACCCTAGCTAAAAATAAGTCTTCTCACAGGGGGTTTCTGGGACAAGATACTGTACACAATACAATCCTCATTGTTAATTTATCATGTGTAACTCTAACAGAGCACACATGTAACACTGTGGTCCATTTGTACACTGTCTGAGTTAAATTAAGTGACAAGAAACTAGAATTCAAAAGAGAATAAAGGGTCTGTCAGTGGTTAATCTTAGTGGGCATTTTTTTCTACCCAGGTCACCTGAGTCTAACACTTCTTCATTCAAATCAACAACATAGAGGTGCTTATTCATAGTGTGACTTGTTGAGGAAAGCTCATTTATGTGGTCCTGGAATTTAAATTAATTTAAATTTGTGTTTTGCTCATGCTTATAGCATGTAACACAACAATTCATTCTGAGCATATTGTTATTTTGGTGTCTATAACAAAACATTCTAAGCTAAAAGCCCTTGGGTATATTCACAATAAATCAAGTAGGTCACATGAAACGGAGACAGAAGGAAGGTAGGAAACAGTAAGACTATAATAGCAACAAATCTATTGTCCATACAGTATGTACAGTATACTGTATGTGTGTGTGTGTGTGTGTGTGTGTGTGTGTGTGTGTGTGTGTGTGTGTGTGTGTGTGTGTGTGTGTGTGTGCTTGCGCGCATGCGTGCGTGTGTGCATGTGTGTGTGTGTGTGTGTGTGTGTGTGTGTGTGTGTGTGTGTGTGTGTGTGTGTGTGAGAGAGTGTATGCGTATGCAGTACGAGTAGAAATGATAGCAATCTTGATAGTGCGTACAGGTAAGTATGTAACAACATAGTTTCGAACTCAGGTCTTCTGCATATGGCGCTTATCCAAAAAAAAAAGGGAACTTTATGGTTTTCAGGCAGGGCTACTCTGCTACATGTGGACAGTATAAGCAAATTTACCACCAACAGCCAACATGTATGCGTCAGTATTCCCCATGATAATATCATTTAAGAAACCTCAGGCAAACACATGCCTATTCAACGGCTGCTCACACAGTGAGCAGTCTATGACAGTGGATGGTCTCATGCTGTTTGTAGTCACAGGACGGTCTCTTCGGTGGGGCTTAACAGCGTGTCAGTGCGGCCCATTGTTGGGTAACCCCCGTGTTCAGTTAAAGTATGCTGTGGAAAAATGTGTTCAGCCCATTGTGTGATGTTATACAGACATCAGCAACTTTCATGGTGAGGGTTTCTGCCATGCAAAAGCCCCTCCATTATGAGGCTTTGCGCTGGGTCGGCATTTACATTAATCCAGCCTTAAACTGAGTCAAACACAGGACATGCTTGATAGGATATTTTATGAGTGGCATATCCAGAGCAGGATAACAGGATACTGTGGTTGGTGATATTGTTTTATTCTCACATCCAAACCCTAAAGCAGTGGTTCTCAACCTGTGGGTCGGGGCCCCCAGGGGGGTTCCCCAAATTATTTTGGGGGGTCCCCAGATGATTAACTTAATGTGCAACATTGTTTTCTCACTCAACAGTAAACAAAACAACATAAAGTTTCTAAAGTGACAATTTAAGGACTTTTTAATATCTCTAAAATGACAAATTAAACATTGGCAAAATTGTGATAAGAGCTGATGTACATGCTCACAACGCCTCGCAACGCAACACGTTGTGAGCATGTAGATCGACTATTTTCACAATAGAACAGTGTTATACAAAATGTAATGCCTGAACTCTTAGTGCTCGTCAGGGTGGAGGGGTCCGGCCTGAAAAGGCAAATTCACGATGGTCACGATGAGTCATCTATGCCCAAATATAGATTTCTAGGTCAGATGGCCCATAGAGTTTGTGATGTCAAACCTAGCAACCCAATATAAACAAACCTGATGTCAGACCTGAAGTATCCTTTTATACCCATATATGGAGATACAGAGATCTCCATATATGGGCATATTAGAAAGCCCATATATGGGCATATACGGATGACATCAGGGATATCCATATATGGGCATAAAAGGGACAAGGGCTTACAGTTAAGAGATCTCCATATATGGGCATATCAGAAAGCCCATATATGTTCATATACTGATGACATCAGGAATATCCATATATGGGCATAAAAGGGACAAGGACTTACAGTTAAGAGATCTCCATATATGGGCATAAAGGGACAAGGACTGTTACAGTAGATATAGAGATGTCCATATATGGGCATAAATGAACAAGGACTGACAAACACTGAGATCTCCATATAACCTATGGGAATATAAGGGACGAGGACTGTCAGCTTGTAGACCTATTTTCTAAATATTGTTGTACATTAAAAACTTGAAATGGGTCGTTCTGCATAGTACTTGGGATTTGTTGATGTAAATGTTCACATAGAGTGTAATAATTGGTAAAACAAACTTTTGGCCTATTTGTGGAGATAAGCGACCAACGGTCGCTTATCTCCCGATTAGGGAGTCTTACTGGTTATGTATAAGTTGGTTTGTTGCATTTTCATGTTAAATTATCTATTTATTGTGTTCTGGCCTGCAATCGAATGCCTTGCCCTAAAGACTAATTTAATATAATGTTTTGTTAGCTTAGACATCTGTTTAGATGAGCAACATATTGCTGTGATGAGGCATAAATATGGCAACCCTGGAACACAAACTGGGACCTCTTGGACATTTTTTATTGGAATACACAATTATGATAAAACTGCTGATTCTAAACACAGACCTTAAGTTTACCTACAACAGGTTCATATTTTAGGGGGAGAAGATGGGCTAAATGTACGTTTTCAGAAGTGTTACTGAGTATCTGCTGAATGAGTACATAGAGAAAAAAACCCTGTAAACTCAATGTTATACAGTAAAATACATAATTGAAAGTCTTCCACTGGCTATTTATTAGACCACTAGTTACATGGCTCATGAGGCATCTTAGTGTGTGTGGTCAGCACTCTACAACTGGCTAAACTGTTGCTAGCTTAAATCAAAAATCTGACAGACTGGAGGAAGCACAGGGTCTGGGAAAGGGCCCAAGTCAGCTGTATACATAACACTATTTTGTAACCACTAAGGGCGGGACTAAGACGAGTGGCACCTCTTAAAATCTGCCTTCACAAAAAGAGAAATAGTTGATATCGATCATGAACTGCTCAAACTTTGGGTGGGAATTGTCAGCAGGAATAAATAAATAAAAATGCAATGGATTAAACCACAGGAATTCTGTATTTTCCGAATGCGCTTTCATTTGTTTCTTTTCAATATTTCACGGTATTAAAAACTTTGGCAACGTCTTTGTATGGGTGTGAGAGAGCGTGTGAGAGAGAAACCACACGTGGTGTGGTTTCTGAACATTTGAACAGATAGCTTATCGTTGATGAACAGACTCACGCAGCTCCAAATGGGGCAGATAGCAGCTTTATTTCCCCTGGGAGGGGGGGCATTTCTTTGCCTATCTGGTCTGACGACAATCTAACACAGAGGGCTATTTCAGGAAAGTCAGCATGATCAGACATCATGTCCTGCTGTCCACTGTTGACACATTAAACTAAAAGTAGACAGTAGCAATGTGACGGGTCACCCTCTACCAATTACACAGGACCACAGTTACAGTACAAGCCATTGCTTGCCCTCAGTTGACTTTCAGAGTGGAATAGTTTGAATAGTTCCTCAACAGTTTCTTCTCTGTGAGTTGTTAGAATACATTAGGTCTACTTTAGGAGTCCCTAAGTTAATTTACTGTCCATGCCCTGCATGTTCACCTTTTCCTGTTTCTGTTGTTGTGGAGAAGAAACAGATCTGATCTCATAGACCATGATAGGTACCGGTATGTATGGTTTGACAGAGACAAACCTTTATCTGTGCTTACTATAGCAATGACGTTAAGGTATTAGAGTGCTATTCCACTTTAAAACATTTAACCAAAATATATATAATCAACCCATACAGTGTACCAGTAAGACTCCCTAATCGGGAGATAAGCGTCTGTCAGGTCACATGTATACACAAATATGACTGTAGACATACTGTGTACTGCTTCGGCTTGATGGTGGCGCTAAATGGGACAGATCCATGTTGATGACATTACTGTAGACATACTGTGTACCGCTTTGTGTGATTTTTAGGGCAAAATCTGTAGGAACAGTGTCCAAAAATGTGTTTTGCAAGAATCAGCCTCATGGTGGCGCTAGAAGAGGGCCATGTGAGAAATGAGGGGCAAACCACACACGAGGTTGTGGTTTGGCAGGCAAGGAGTGTGTGTGCAAAGTTTGGCATGGATAGGGGCAATGGTGGCAGAGATATGAGTAGGGGGAAAAGTGTGACTTGACGTGACTGAATGACAGACATACAGACAGACAGACAGACTGACAGCCCGTGGAGATTTTGATGGTAACTGCAACCTGACGGTCGCAATAATTCTCAATGTTTTTCTGTCTTCCACAGATCCAATGAGGAATTACACCATGCAAGCTCAAGCAACACACTGATCAGAGGGGGGAAGGAGTGGAGGAGGACAGAGAGAGAAAATACAGAAGCAGAGAGAGAGTTCTGGGAAGTACTGTAAACTGGTTCTATGAGGGAGAAGGAGGAAGAGTAGCGGCAGGGCGATGATGACGTTTTTCAACTGAACGAGAACGAGTACGAGTTGGGTTTGGGGTTTCCTCCCCACCCCACCCCACCCCACCGGTGCACCTTCACTCCAGTCCCAATCACTATGAGGGAATTAAGACTGCCACTGACAGAGTGGAGGAAGCTCAGCAACGGAGCCATACGTCTGCTGGAAGGTCTGACTAAGGCCTACTGGACTTGACAACAACAGAACAAACACCACCTAATGACAGGAGGATGAAGTAGGGAGGGAGGCGAGAGACTAGATAGAAAATACAGTGAACAGGAACATATATGAGAGGAAATATATAAGCTAGGCAAGAAGAAGATAAAGTAAGGACATAGTTGTTAGGAGAAGCAGAGCAGACTGAAAGAATATATATACTTTACAACAAGAAAGCTGACGAGAAGGAGAGTGTTACGGAGATGTCCCAATACGGACATTTTATAGTATGCACGTATGAATGATGGATATGAAACGGCTACGCTCTAGGGTCGTCCTTGGCGATAAGTAATTCACCACTATATAAGGCTGAGCCAGCAACAGATTGAGGAGTTCCAGAGTATTATCAACGACGGATATCAATATTGCAGCTAAGAGAGATCGGACGACTTCATAGAGGATCCACACCTCACAGACTCACTCAATACTGTCAGCTAGTTACTAACCTCATTGAGGAGGTAAACCGCCCTGACCAGCGGAGCTTGGATAACGTGCTACGAGCACTCCAAGCTATTTAGATCTATTTAGTTCTCCCCAACAGAGAGAAAGGACGAACAGGAGAGGGCAGGCAATCGCAACAGCGCCTGTGGCTCATTAGTTTTAGCAGTCATGTTCATTAACTTCCGCCGCATCCGTAAGTGTCAGTGCGTGCAGCTGCTGACCACCGGCCTGCTGCTGTGCGTGGTGATGGTGTGCTGGGAACAGCTGGACCACCACGTGGTCAGCCACGTGCGGTCTTACACCTACCGCTACCTGATCAACAGCTACGACTTCATCAACACATCCCTCGCCATTAACCCCCACCTGCACCATCGGCATGGAGACGCCGGCCCTGCGATGGAGGGCGACGGGCCGGTGACTGTGAGCTATCCTTACCTCATTAACCACGCGGACAAATGTGGGACCCGGGGCAGCGGACGCCGTTGGGACGACGTGCTCTTGGTTCTGTTTGTGAAGTCCTCGCCAGAGAGCTTTGAGCGGCGCCAGGCCATCAGGGACACGTGGGGCAACGAGACGTACGTCTGGCGGGACGCAGGGGAGAGCGTGAGGGTGGTGTTTGCCCTGGGTGTGCACCCGGACGCAGGACGCAGAGCCGCGGTCCAGAGGGCTCTCACCCGGGAGGATCAGATCTATGGAGATTTGATTCAGCAGGACTTTGCAGACACTTTCCACAACCTGACCACCAAACTGATCCTCCAGTTCCACTGGACCCACAAATACTGCCGCCACGCTCGCTTTTTCATGACGGCGGACGATGACATTTTCGTACACATGCCCAATCTGGTCAAGTACCTGCGGGGTCTCCTTGAGACAGAGGCAGGGGCCAAAGGCCTATGGGTGGGGCACGTACACCGGGGAGCCCCTCCCAATCGCCGCAAAGACAGCAAATATCATGTTCCCTATCAGTTGTACCCCTGGCCCTCTTACCCAGACTACACGGCTGGCGCTGGGTACGTGGTGTCAGGGGACGTGGCTGCTAAGATCTACCAGGCTACCCTGCTTCTCAACTCCTCCATGTACATAGACGACGTCTTCATGGGGATATGTGCCAACGCCATGGGGGTCTACCCAGAGGAACATGTGTACATTTCAGGGGAGGGCAAGGCCCCTTACCACAAATGCATCTACAATCGCATGATCACGTCACATGGACATGCCACGGATATACGCAAGCTGTGGCGGGAAGCGACGGATCCCGTAGTCCGTGGCCTGTCCTCTGGGTTCATTAATAATGCCTACTGCACAGCAGTGAGAGTGATGCTGCTATGCCGGCCATACTACCAAAACACCTATTCTTGTATGGCAGCTTTCAGATGAATGGATTGTTGTTTGGGACTGATTAAGGTCTCATGACATCAAATGTATTTTCTTTTTTTAAATATTTCCTGAACTCAATTACACCCCAAACAACTGAACTTTGAACATCCATTGGCTTTTCTGTGGTCTGGAGTTTTCTAAGAGAAACGATTGCCCCCCGCCGTCTTTGATGTCAGAGTCCCTTTAATCCCACCCCCTCTCCTCCCAGCCCCTCACCTCCCATCTTTCTCCACCAGTGGGGGTGGAGCAGAGGCGATGATTGACGGGCAAAATCGCTAAACTGAAAAGGCCTTGGAACACAGAGAGAGAAAAAAACTGCCATGGCTCACTGGAGTGGATTTTTCAATTAGAACCTTTTAATACTCGTTTGAAGGCCATTTGAGGCCTTTACATATGTGATACACTGCACACAATCAAACAAACACAAGCTGACAAAATAATAATAATAATACTCACGCACAGACACAATCAACTGAGCCAAAAAATATATAGAATGCATTTTTTCTTTCCCCCCCTCTGCTATAGCTCAATGTTTGCTGCTGGTGTTGTGTGTTTGCCCTGTTGCAATAAAGACTAAAGCCATTTTGTCAAGCACACAAAAGCACCTGCCTGTTCTTCACTCATGCGTGGAAACCTCTATTTGTTTCTGTGGAGTAGATCCGTTAAGCCTGTTCCGTTTAGGTTACATCAGCCTACTTGTCTGCCAGGTAGGGCAATTTACACAAACGTTCACTACGTATCACTTGTTTTAAGTGCCAACTGCTAAATAAATGAATTGATAGGTAGAATACTTAAAGCTATACTGCGTTCAACTAGTGGTCAGTAGCGGTATTGCTTTTTTCGGCCGTTTTTCGGCCGGAGTCGTCGCGGACCACCGCCGCGGACCACCGGAGCGGCGCCGCAAACCACCGCGACCGATAGTAATCCGTGGAGGGGTAGAACGCATGGTAGAACGTAATTTTCTGGCCAGGATTTGTGGATTAAGAGGTTAAAATCCTTCACCATGGTAAACACTGTAGCCAAGCGGAGGCGCTTCCTGGAGACCAGAGCAGATAAGCTGTGATTGGCCGGTAGTGTACCATGTGTGCATGATCGGCGATGTGATTGGGCAACGTATACACAACGTATACAGATGATGCAGATTACGTCATTTTGGCGCGAAATCCGGTCCACGGCCAGGATCATAGAAAACATATAAAGAGAAGGCTTCAGAAGCTGAAAATAACGGAGTGGGTGTTCTAAAACTTTAGCGATTTAACAGTTAGGACAATTTTAAGATTTGTTTTATAAAAAAAGTTACATGGTACAACTTTAATTTTGTACACAAATGTTATTGTCACAATATGATATGTTTATTACAATATCGATAGAGCTATGCTGTAAATAAAATAGATCCACATCGCCTAGCGACACGTACACCTTTTACCAGTAAGACTCCCTAATCGGGAGATAAGCGACGGTCGCATACACAAACTTTAGAAGGAAATCGTAGCCATTCAGGAGGGAATATGGGAAATGGGACAGATCCATGTTGATGACATGACTTTAGAGATACTGTGTACCGTTTTGCGTGATTTTAGGCCAAAAATGTTTTTGTTTAGCAAATCGGCCTGATGGTGGCGCTAGAAGAGGGCCATGTGAGAAATGAGGGGTGGAGGTTGTGAGTTGCCATCCAAGGAGTGTGTGTGTGTGTGCAAAGTTTGGCATGGATAGGGGCAACGGTGCCAGAGATAAGAGTAGGGCAAAAGTGTGACATGACGGACAGACAGACAGACAGACAGACAGACAGACAGACAGACAGACAGACAGACAGACAGACAGACAGACGGAAAGACAGACAGCCGGTGGAGCTTTTCATAGTAACTTGCGACCTGACAGTCGTAATCAGGAGCCAAATACATCTATTTATGTTTAACTGTCTGCAGTCATTTTTTGTTCAGGATTAGAATGCCACTACATCATGGGTTCCAGACTATACAGCTCAACATCCAGGGTGCACTCTTGCAATAAACCTCAGCGTGTGCAGAGAGATTCCTCAGTAATGATCACTGCTGTGGTGAAGCAGACAGGGCAACCACAGGGTAATGGAACACGTCTGGAGAGATGGAGTCATTGTTTCATTTCTAGGATATTTTCTCTCTTTTTAAGGGAATTAAGTCGCAACTTTTGAACACATTCAGAGGTAATTTGCTACAGAGAGAGGCCGACTATTCTTCAGCTTGCAGTCCTGCACTGCTGACATGTCCATGTGGGTGGTCTTAAAACCACTTGGAGAGCTGATAAACGCTGAAGGTGATGTCCCGCTGAGCTCTGAGTTCTCCAGCAGACAGGGGCGTCACAGGGGGGGGGGAGTGGGACTGAGTTACTAGGGCCCAAGGTGGAGGGTCCTTCATTATTTTATATACTTTAGCTATTGAAAAATAGCAGAAATACAAGCTTGCAGCGTGGCACGATCTGCTATTTTTGAAAAAGTCGTGAAAATGTGTGCAAATCTTTGAATATATGTATTTTTAAGTGAACATTTGTAACTCAAATTTTGCTTCTGGGGGGTCCCTGGAACTAAATATTTTGAGATGGGGGTCTGTGGCCAAATACATATCATTTTGGGGGTCCTTCACGTGAAAAAGTTTGAGCACCACTGACATAGAAACATAGGTTTTTCCAAAAACCTCCGAAGGATTTGAGATATTCAAAGACTTTTCACGATTCTTTAAAAAATAGCAGATCTACAAGCTTGCAGCGCGGCACTCGGTGCTGCGCTGTGAGCTTGTATATCTGCTATTTTTCAATAGTTAAAGCACAAAATAATTGAAGTGAATCCTTGTACCCAGGGCCCAGAATTTGGTGCCAAAATTCATTTGCTGCCAGCAGCAACGGTAGCAGACACTTCCTGTTGGGACTTAAACCAGTCTGAGCAATGCCCACATCCGGCATGACTTCATGGGTTAAATGATGCCAGATGATGGGAAACGCTTTCAACTGCTCCCAGAGAGACAGGTTTATAGAAGCCAGGGCCATGTGGTTTTGACTGACACCAATTTCACATGTGGAACGGAAAAATACTTCAATGGAGAATAGCTCTTACTCGAGTATTAACAGTTTATCATAAAATCCACTGTGTTAATTTAAACACTTAAGTCTAATTATATACATTGTGACAAGGCGGTATTTCACAGCAAAAGATAGCCAGTCTAGAAGCTCACAACGTGTCGCATTGTGAGCTTGTATCTGCCATTTTCACAATTTTTGAAAATGTTGGCGCTAATGACATGCCTAAAATAGGAACACAAGGTTGTAGGGGACTTGATACTTGAAGACACTTTCAAAAAAACACATTTCTTTCTTTTTTTCCCATTTGAACTACAGTACTTCAGAAAAGCTCAAACTGAGTCAATCACTATCAACGCAGGCAAAAGCAGACAGATCAAAGAATTCCTTGTCGATTCGATTGTGAATTCTGTACATAACTCACGGATAAACCTTGCAAGCGTTATTAGCATTTTCAGTGGGATGGGTTGCATCTTCCATGTGTGTGTGTGTGTGTGTGTGTGTGTGTGTGTGTGTGTGTGTGTGTGTGTGTGTGTGTGTGTGTGTGTGTGTGTGTGTGTGTGTGTGTGTGTGTGTGTGTGTGTGTGTGAGAAGGGACTGGAAGTCTCAGTGATTATTTCCTCAGTTACCGCTCTTTTATTGGCACAAACGCAGAATTATCTGATTTGGGCTGCAATCTCACGGCTGAGGTAAATTACATTCCCAAATGCAAAGCCAGTTGAAAACCACCGTTTCCCTCTGCTTCCTTTCATCTTTATCAGACTCTCTGTCCCAAACCATTTCCTGCCCTCCAAGAATCTGCCAGTGAATTCTAATGTGACTAGTAGCCCCCCCCCCCCCCCCACCCCACCCCCAGTATTCCCATACTTGTATTCCCATACTTGTGAGGACATCAACATTTTAGGATGGCAATTTTATATAATTTTGGGGTACTTTTTAACCCTAATCCTAAAGTTATACAATAGCTCCGTTTTACATGGACAATTTTAATCGGGTTGAAACAAGATTTAACATAAATCTGATTAAAATTCTCTATGTATACACCAAATAAATCAGATCAAAACCAACCAGATTTAAATTCTAATCAGATGCAGAGGGTTGGTCTAGAGTAGACCTTTTTACAACCCGATCAAAAAACAGATCAGATTGATCTCACCACATGTAAACACTTAATCCAAAACCTTCAATCAGGTTTATTTTAATCAGAGTGGAAGAAAGGCGTGTCCAACTGTCCATGTAAACGCGGCTACTGTGTCGTACTGACGCATTGTGAGCTTGCAGATTTTATTTTGAAGATTGCATCAAAGATGCACCAAGTAAACAGTATATTGCCCAGATATTTCAGATTATTTTCTTTCACAGTTTATTTTTCTCTCCTGCCAGCAGTGACTAGAGTACAACCGTGTGTCTGAGGTACTCCATAATGCCTGGCGGTTACACACTAGAATCATCTTTGGGGAGGATTTGGCCTGTGAGGGCTGTCAAAAATGCATTTCCATCGCCTCGTCTCCGCTATTGTTCTCATCGCCTGCTCCCTATCTTTGTGCTTTCTCTGCCCCAGTCTGTCTCTCTTCCTCCCACCACCTCTTTATTCTTTTCTCCACCCCGAGTCCCTTCAAAACCCCCTTTCTGTCTGTGATTCACGGTTTCTCTGCTGTATCCACTTATATCCACTTATTTCTGTGGTCGGATAAAGAATGCTGAGACAGTCCAAATCACCAGCACCAGGCCAGCTCGTCTACCATCATGACCTTATGAGGAATTTGTTTACTCCTGGCGTGTCCCAGTTGTTGGTGCTCGCGTGGAAACATTTCACTACTGGCCACTTGCCACGAATTCAATTTAATTAAAGCTATGCAAAATATGTGTAGACCTACAGTATGCCTCTTAAGAATATTCAGTGTACTGTACATGTGAACTGGTAGATATCAAAATATACTACTCTGAAATCACTGAGGGGCTATTTCAAGTGCAAGACTTACGGTAAATTCTCATCTTTTAGTGTGTTTCAAGTTCAAATATGTTATTTGGTATTATTTTCTTGGTCTTTCTTTAAATTTAAATAGAAAAGAAAATATTTTTGCACTGACACGCACGCACACACGTGCGCACGCACGTGCGCACGCACGCACGCACGCACGCACACACACACACACACACACACACACACACACACACACACACACACACACACACACACACAGATGTGGTCTTTTGTGCCTACATCTAAACCTCAAGAGGCATAAACCATATAAACCACACACGCACGCGTGCGCACGCACGCGCGCACACACACACACACACACACACACACACACACACACACACACACACACACACACACACACACACACACACACACACACACACACACACACACACACACACACACACACACACACACACACACAGATGTGGTCTTTTGTGCCTACATCTAAACCTCAAGAGGCATAAACCATATAAACCCAACATGAAATTACCCCAACCCCGGACGTGGTCTCTGTTTTGATGTTGCCTCAAGTTACTCAGAGAGTACAATAGCTGATTCTCATTTCAGTTCAATGCAGATATCTTTTATTACCTCCCTATCTTTTATTCTGTTTCCTCTGTATTCCTTAACTCTACAGCAGGCTATACCAATGTTAACCAATGGGTCATGAATAAATATCCCTTTTTATAAATGTATTTCAAAACATTTTTAAAACGTAAAAAAACATTTTCAGAAATTAAAGGGATATTTCACTTAAAAAAAACTTTGGGTAATTGTCTACTCAGGCTTTTGGGAGCACCCGGGTCATTTTTTAATTTGCTAGATTCACTATTTAGATATTTGATATTAATATTATCAGAGAAGCCCCCTTCTTATACAAACCCATTGTAACTTCAAGCTCCAGATTAACCATGTTTGATTCATGGACATTTTTCTCTTTTTTTTAATAAATGAAAAAAGTAATAAAAAAACTGCCTCCTCATGTATTAGGAGGGCAGTATGAAATCAATTGTAAAAAAAAAAACAGCATTTCATACATTTTCAAAATGTGAGCGTTTATATCGGCTATTGTCACTATAGTTTCGGTCCCCGGCCAGGAAAACATGAAATGTCTCTTTTAGGTCTCGAACAAAATAAATTGTGAACCACTGCAGTGTACAGTACAACCCAAATCTGTTCTGAAGCTACCCCAGCAGAGAGAGTAAGATCAGAGAGCAGTGTTAAATATCCCTGTGCAGTTTTTGAGCGGTGGTCACAACGCTCCTATACGTGGCCGTGTGTGTGGGTATGTCTGTCTGTCTCCGTGTCCGTAGCCTGCAGTAACCTTTTCTGACCACACATGTTAAGGGAGGGGCGCTGTTGCACACACACACACACACACACACACACACACACACACACACACACACACACACACACACACACACACATACACACCACCGCTCAGTTCACACGAGTGTGATTTTTCTTGTATACAATAGTGACACAACAGCAGAGGGGGCATAGAGAGCCACAGGGGCTAGGCCCATGATGTCATAAGAACTGTATGTACTTTAGCCCATTGAGCCTCCAGACCACCCTTTATTTGAGCAAAGGTTTCTGATTGAAAACTCAGGCCTCTTGTTAAACATTAGGTGTTCTTTATCTACCATATAGCTAACATTAGGTGTTCTTTATCTACCATATAGCTAACATTAGGTGTTCTTTATCTACCATATAGCTAACTTGTGAGGTTAAATGATGAAGTGTTTTGCAGCCCTTCAGTCTTAGAGCCATCCAGTGGCGGCTCCAGAGAATTGTGACTGGGGGGGCTGTGGGGGAGCTGGCTTTTTTAGAGCAGGGGCCAATTAATTTAGTCAACAAAGAATAATTAATAATACTAATATGACAAATGAGATTCTCTCACTTACAGGGTACGGATAACTGAACAGACCAGATCATTGGCAGTTTCCAACTCCAAATCTGAGGACTGCAGGTGATCGGATAGGGTTTTTGTGAGGCTGAAGATGCTTTCCAGCATAAAAAGTATGATTTTATAGTATGGTTTACATAGAAGGCAGCCAGTCAATTGTCTTTCACATATTCATGTATATTTTATTTATTTATTCCTTCAATATTTTTTCATCAGCATTGGGATTGTGGGGTGGACTTAGGGGGTGCTAAGCCTTCACCAGGGCCCCTGGAGCCGCCCCTGGAGCCATCAATTAATTCTATGACTATTCATGCTGTTTTGCCCCAACCAGTAGCCCATATGCAGAATACAACAATAAATAAAATAGATATGGCTAAATTCCACACTGATGTACAGTATGTACAGAGTATGTATGTAGCCTACTTAGACACCCAGGTGCAAACAGTTACAGCACCTGTGTCTGAAGGTTGTCCATCACAGCCAATCCTATGAGGTGTTAGCAGAGGTAACTGATATTATAATGATAGTGAAACCCAAACACCTGTCTTACTGTACTTACTGCATGTCGCCCACAAAGTCACGTGTTTTAACGCTTAGAAATATTCTCATGTTACACATGAGCATATCGTCGTTGTCGGGTGAAAACCTTGTATGTCCAAAACCGTTTGTTTTGGATTCATACGTTTAAAAATGATTTATGGTGCGAGGCGTTGTGTGCTTGTAGATCTGCTGTTTTCACTACTTTTGTGCGACAGCCTTGTATGATGAAGCTGGGCTTTACTTTTCGAAAGAACGTACAAATTTGAAACTTGGAGATATGAGGTTTCCACCGGACAACGACGATATCAGTATCAGCTTTCCAGACTTATTCTGTTGTATTTTGCTGACATCTAATTAGATCAATATGATCAGTTCCCATATTGATCTTATTGGGCAGAAACCTTGTATCTCCATGTTTCAATTTCAATGTTTTTTATGTCAATTTAAGCTCTACTACTCTGTGAGTCTACAAGCTCGCAATGTGTCAACACGTTGTAAGCATGTAAATCTGCTACATTCACTATTCTTGACACATTTTGAAAGTGAAAGCGGTTAAGTCTGTCTGTAGCTTTCTATAAATATCTAACCTAAAGCATAAAGCATAATCAAGTATTTGTGACTCTAACAATGACAGTGGATCCATTGTTCTACTTTCCATTTCCTGAAAAGTATGTATATTTTTGGACACGCAACAAGGTTTCCAGCCCACAACAGTGACATCATGATGCATGGCAGCGTTCATCCAGGACACACAGGCCTGGGTTGTGTTCTTACCTGCGTCTGTTGGACAGCACCTCTTCCGTCTCGTTAGACAGCACCACATGGGTGGAGCCTCCTTGGCTTGCCTCATGCATTACCTCAATCTGTGGTACAAAAGTGATACAAAAATATAGTGATCCTCACAAGAGTTGGGGAGGCCAATACTCCTGGGTTTAACCTACCACTATTATACACCAGGGGTCTTCAACGTTTTCAGGCCAAGGACCCCTTAGCTCTGAGAGATGAAGCAGGGACCCCCACTACATATCGTATAAAATTGTGTTGCAGATGTACATGGATTCTTTCTTAAACAGTTTTGACTTGACAGCACTACCGTCAGTGTAGGTTGGATTAATGTGTATTTTCATATTTTAACGACTTGAACTGTCGATACCTACAATAGTCTGCTCTTCTTTTCACTCTACACCAAACCTCTGTGCCAAAAAATAGCTGATCTACAAGCTCACAACGCCTCGCAGCTTGAGGCGTTGTGAGCTTGTAGATCTGCAATGTTTTGGCTAATGTTACACTAAGAATAGAGATGCTAAGGGTTCAAGTGATCAAACATGATCACACAAAGATTTAGCGGACCCCCCTGTAGTAACGCTATACACAGTCAAATGCACTTAATTTACAATGGGAAAAATTAACACTGAGGAATGTATGTATATTACTAGTAAGACGCCTCAGGGCGACAAGCGACCTTGCCCTAAAGGGTGAGGTGATGTTGACATCAGGGATGTGGACATCAGGGATCTCCATATATGGGCATAAAAGGGAATTGTTCCCCTGGCATCACAGGGATCTCCATATCTCCATATGTGGGCATTAAAGGGATTTGTTCCCCCTTGCATCACAGGGATCTCCCTAACAGGGCATCATTAATATTGATGACATCAGGGAACTCCATATATGGGCATAAAAGGGATTCTGTTAGTGTGACATCACAGTGAAGCCAGAGTGTGATGTCAGAGTGGCAAACCCATTTTGGTAGAGTGGTTCCCCTGACATCACAGTGACATCAGAGCATGATGACATCATGATGACACATTTTTACGGTCTATGGGTTTGCCCATAGACCGTAAAAAAAGTGTCCACGTCTACACATCTACACGCGGACAAGTTGTGACATTTCTCATGGTAAACTGTGACATTCTGTCGCAAAGCTTGTAGATCGGCTATTTTCACTACTTCTTAAACATTTGTTTTCCAATTTATGGAATCAGAGGTTTTTCTCTAACCTTTTGAAATAATACTAATAAAAAACAAAAATGAAGGGACGCACTGTTTAGGAACCAGTGCCCAACAGCACCTGAAGACACTAGCTTTCAGCTGACTGGAGATGGCAGTACCTTGATGCCTCCCTTGGCCTTGCGTATGATCTTCTTCTTGTTGGGGTCTGTTTCAGCTGGCTGCTTGCTGCTGTTGGAGCCGTCTGAAGCTCTGCGTGCCAGAGCTGAGGTGTGAGGAAGGAGAGCACAGAAGTGATGTTAAAATGACCTGGTGGTTTTATTGAAGCACCTTGATGCTTGCCATCCGTGCTTGTTGCGCTGCAGTCATTTTGAAGATGGATTTTTTAATTGCTTTAAATCTTTACCTTTCTGGGAAACTTCACACTCATATTCCAATGTATGTATTGCAAGTACATAGCAATGGCTATAAATCAGAATTTGAAGTCCAGCCCTTTCCTGTCTTTCTCTGTCTCTCCTTCTGTGTCTTGTTTTGTCCCCATTTTTCACTCTCTTTTTCTCTCTATCTATCTTACACACTCGCTCACACGCACGCACGCATGCACGCACGGACGCAGCTGAGGATACAACGTTCTCATTGGGAGAGTATTTTTAGCAGGTTGTTCAGTCCGAGTGTATCAAAAATGCAACTCGGTTAATGCGGAGACAACCTCCCGTTGGCCCGACCAGGTTAAAATTCACAAGGTTAGCATTCACCAGCGTCGGCAGGTTAGCATTTCACCAGGTTAGCATTCACCAGCGTTAGTTTTACTGAGCTTAGGGTTAGGGCTAAGGTTAGGTTAGTCCCCCCAACTGTCGGCACCTCCACGCAGCCAATCACAAGTTTCCGCTGCCTTAACCCAGTTGCCTTTTTGATACACTCGGACTGAAAGGCCTTAAAAAAAAAAACTCTCCCGTTCTCATTAGACTCACGTTGCTGCGTCCTGGCAGGGTTCTTGAGCGAGGGTCGTTTGGGCGAGGACTCTGGCCGTGGAGCCACAGGCTGGACAGGCCTGGTCTGTTTGGCCGACAGCTTCTTTAGACTGACGTGACGCTTCTCAAACATCTCCTGCACATCCTCCAGCCTCTTCAAGGCCTTCAGGACGCCAGCCTGCAAGCAAAACATACGGGCACATTACATCTGAGGTACCTCATCCATGCTTAAGAGCTCCCTAGACCACTGGTTCTCACCTTTTCAGGCCGCGACCCCCAAAATAATCATATTTTAACTGGGGACCCCCCCACCCTGACGAGCACTAACACATGTATAACACGGTTCTGTTGTGAAAATAGCCGATCTACATGCTCGCAACGCCTCGCACTGCGAGGCGTTGTGAGCATGTAGATCAGCTATTTTCACAATTTCTGCCTCTAATATTTGACAATTTGGCCAATGTTTAATTTGTCATTTTAGAGCTATTAAAAAGTCCTTAAATTGTCACTTTAGAAATGTGTAGATGCCCTCCATACACTTAAACTTTAGGTTGGTTTGTTCACTGTTGAGTGACAAACAATGTTGCACTTTAAGCTAATCATCTGGGGACCCCCCTAAATAATTTGGGTCCCGACCCAAAGGTTGAGAACCACTGCCCTAGACCAGGGGTTTTCAAAGTGGGTGACGGGGCACCCTGGGGTGCCGCGACGGCAGTCCAGGGGTGCCGCGAGATCATTTGATAATATTTGGAATTCATTTGGACACTTGAAAAAATATTTAGTATCATTTTAAACTTGAAGTACAAAGTCAAGTTCTAACCAAAATAGCTATTCTCTCAACGTTTTCCTCGCAACATAATCACTAAAATATCGTCACTGTCGGGCAGAAACCTCGTATATCCAAGTTTCAAATGTGTACGTCTTTTGGTAAAGCAAAGCCCTGCTTCATCATAAAAGACTGTTACACAAAACTAGTGAAAACAGTGCTGTTTTCACTAGTTTAGTGTACACATTTTATAGATGATAAATACAAAACGAACGGTTTTGGACATAAAAGGTTTCCACCCGACAACGACGATATGCTATAAATATAAGGTGCTTGGAGTGAAAATTATAATGTAGGGGTGCCTCGGATTAAAAAAATATTTATGGGGTGCCCTGAGACAAAAAAGTTTGGGAACCCCTGCCCTAGACACTCTGTGTGCGTGCGTGTGTGCGTGTGTGTGTGTGTGTGTGTGCGTGCGTGCGTGCGTGCGTGCGTGCGTGCGTGCGTGCGTGCGTGTGTGTGTGTGTTTGAGAGAAATACCTTCACATCCTCTGACAGCACCACTTCATACTGGTTATGGATGTTCCTGAGTTCGGTCAGCTTATTCTGCTCCGCCGTCTCCAGGAAGCGATCAATGTCTGCCAGCGCAGACTCCGCCCCTTCCTGTGACTGACACTTGTCCACAGCTTGGGAGGCCAGCATATAGATGCCGGCCTCACACCACTGGTTCACCTGTACAGGCAGACACAAACCCAAGCAGAAACATTGATGAATGGAATGAAATCATCAAGTCTTGAGCGGTCGTACATCCCACTACCACTATTGTAAGAATGAGGGAAAGTGTGTTTGGTGAGGCATCGGCAAATCAAACAGTCTGCCCGGGATAATATTTTGTCGCCAGGCACTTGTTAGGGACATACACTCTCAGAGTTAAATGAACGTGAGGATTTTAGAGTGTATAGTCACAAGGGAAATGCTGGTGCCCAGTACATTAGACGGGAAATATTTTCTTTCTGCATTCACCCAGCAAAAGGCTGTTCAGATGGCTCAGAAGAGCTTTACATAAGGGTTTACGGGTCTTAATCAGGGACACTTTAACACGTAGAGCAGAGGAGCCGAGGATCAAACCGCCAACCTTTCCGATTACGATTACCCGTCGGCCTCTCAACCCACGCACCGATGGACACCCCGAACGACCCACAAGCCAAAGAGTGAAGCAGCAGCACACAAATCTTTTCGTACCTTATCGATGCCTCTGTGTATCCGCAGGGACTTGGACAGGACGTCAGTCTTCTTCTTAACCTCGTTGCTGAAGTCGTCGCAGACGCGCCGGAGCTCAACACACTTGGGTCGAATGGAGTCCACGGCGTAGTGGTTGCTCTGGATCAGCTGGTCGCCGTGCAGCGCATGGAGCTGAGCCTTCTCCAGGGTGGACTGGGTGGACGACAGCACAGTCATTTCAACAACACAACAGCAGCAACCACTTAAAGGGGGGGGGGACAGAATAAAGGGGTTCATTACATTAACTTTATTAATCAATATATCCAGAATACTATCAGTAAATATATGAAGTGATTTTGTAGTTGCCACTATTTTCAAAGTGTTTATCTATCCTTGAAACGAAAAATTATAATTATAATTCATAACTGAATTTAAACCCATACTAATCATGCAATAGAAAACTGCACGCTGGGAGTAGAAATGTGAGCTTCATGATTTCTTGTAAAACATACGTGGATTACATTTCTTCCGGTATTGAATTGTCTCAGTCATAAAAAGGAGATAATATAATATAATAATTGTATTTCAGGGCCAAAATAAGATAATGTAATATTAGTACATTTGTTTATGAACTGCAAAAACAAAAATAGATTAATAATGTAGTGTGTGTGTGTGTGTGTGTGTGTGTGTGTGTGTGTGTGTGTGTGTGTGTGTGTGTGTGTGTGTGTGTGTGTGTGTGTGTGTGCGCGCGCGTGCGTGTGTGTGTGAGAGATGAACCTGTGCTTTCTCCTCCAAGGTCTTAAGTTCCTTGAGTAGATGTTCCACCCTCGCCACACAATCTCCGATGTCCGAATGGCAGGTGAGACCGTCCATTAATGTGTCTAGAGACACTTTCACCTGGTGAAGTGGGAAGAGGAGAGATAGGATAAGATTTACAACGTAAATTATATTTTATAAGATAGTATACAGTCGTCTGACAGGAAATAGGGAGAGAGATGGGGAGTGACACGCAGCAAAGGTCGTCGGGAACGGCTGCATTAGCAGCATATGTGCCGGGACCGCCACGCCAGCTGTCTGGACCACATGTGACAGAGTTGAAAAAAAGGGAGAGACATGTAATGGAAATGTAGAGGACGAAGGAAGGTGAGAAGAGAGAGAAGGAGATGAACAGATAATGAAAGCGAGACAGCGAGAGCCAGAGGAGAATGTATAAAGGGCCTACAGGCATGCTAACTGGTTAGGGGTGAAAAAGGTGAGGCGCGTCAGGAAGGGAAAAAAGGGGGTTGGGACGGGAAGCAAGGAAGAACTAAAAACGCTAAAGAACCATTAAAAAAAGAACAGAATAAAAAATGTCTAGTTTGCCTATGACTATGTGGTGATGTGGAACAAAAGGAATTCGGTCGTTGACCATCTCCACTGCCTTCTTCCCAGAGAGGACATTCAGTACCCCTAGCCCCGTCTATAGGCATGAATCACTTTGAGTAGGCATGCATCACCGTTTCACTTTGAGTACGCACTGGAAGAAAGCCTAGGAAATGGAACAGCCAGTAGCCATCTACACAGAGAGGACACCCCCTGACCTATCTATGCACCCATCACACACTTTTGCTCTGAGTAAGCATGCATCAATCTTCTGCTTTGAGTAGCAAGGAGGAGAGCAAGTAGAAAATAGGGTTAGGTTTGAACCATTTAAAAAAAAGAACAAAATCAAAGACGTCTAGTTTGTCTACATACTGTTCTACTGTATGTACACAAGGTTAAACAAAGCATGCATTGGCACATAGAATAGTAGGCCACATGTAAGAACTTCACAGGAAATATTCCACATGGTAGATCCACAAGGATGCATGAGAAGGAAAAAGACAAAAACTCTAGCGGGGTTCAGGGTTATTTCCTCACTGGATAGAAGGCTACTTAGTCATTATGAAATCATAGACTTTCTTCCTGTCCATGTTGGTTTTGTACCTTGGGGCCATACAGTACCAAGCTTCTTCAGTTGCCTGAGATAATATGCATTGCTGTGCCTCTAAGAGTCGTTGACTCTTTCCACTGAGGACATTCAGTAACCCTAGACCCGTCTATGGGCATGAATCACACACTTTCACTTTGAAGAACACACCGGAAGAAAACCTATGAAATGGCAGAGCCAGTAGCCTTCTACATGGATGCAGCACCCACATACTCAGACACACACTTTCACTTTGAGTAAGCATGTATCAAACCTCTGCTTTGAGTAGGCACACAGCGTGGATGTGTGTACTCATGGACGGGAAGGAAATGTAAGCCTCACATATACATATTTCTACCGACAACATACAAACTCTTTTATGCGGTGCGAATCAAGTGGTTACTAATTTGTAGCTAAGGATTTTGTTCCTCCATCACACAATTTAGCTAGCTAGGTTGCTGCTAATAACAGGGCAAGTGGAAATAGTTTTGCGAGAACTTTGAGTGCTCCTTACTGTGCCTGCTTCTTCTGCTGAGGCTGAAAGGAGCTTTGGAGTTTAACTCCGAAGCACAATGACAGTCTTGGCTCCACAGTTTCACTATCTTCTTACAATAAATGCTCAACGATTCATTGTGGTTAAAGAGATGTGCAGAAACACATTTTGGTTGGCTTCAATTACAGCAGAGCATGGCCATGAATATTATGCCAAACAAATTAGATGCTGTAGACAGTGTTAGTTATGATGAATAGGCTGCATCTATTTGAAATCTGTTGATTTATGTTTATGATAATAGAATGGGAGAGGATCTTTCAATAAATCATTCAATATTTAAAAAAAATAATAATAATAATCACTTCTGAAGTTATGGTTAACCCCTGAATGGCATGGGGAGTCATTGATGTGGGGACACATGAAAGCGTTAATGGATCAAACAAATCTCCCTCTGGGACAGTAATCTAATCTAACTGGACATGCACTACACCCACCTCTCTGAAGTCCTGTTCGAAATGACGTAGCTGCAGACACTGCTCCAACTTCAGATGGTGTTTAGACCAGAACTGCTCAAAGGCATTTTCTGTCTCGTCCAGCTGGGCCAGGAGCCTACAGTATACCGCACACACACACACACACACACACACACACACACACACACACAGGTACCGGTATGTTGTTTAAAGTTGCAGTTTTAATCTAGATCTTTTCAGGATTCAAAAGTAGCAGATCTAAAGCGAAACGTGCTGCAAAGCAACGCGTTTCAAGGTTCTGGCTCTGACACTGTAGTATGATCAAGCAGGCATTCATTTAGGAAAAAACGTTATCTGTGTTAATTTATCTTTTTCTTTTTTTTACTGTGCACAATACTTTATATAGATCACCTCTCCACTGTGGTCTGGTTCTCCATCTCATCTGGGTTGAGTTTGTGACTCTCAGACTTGGAGGCCTGCTCCTTGATGCAGCCCAGCAGAGTGGTGCCTTGTTTCAACGCAAGCTTCAGTTCATCCTAGTCATAGGGGAATATTAGTACAGTAGCATCAATTACAGGGCTCTCGCTCTCTCTCTCTCTGTGTGGGATACTAAGAGTTGAGGCATTACATTTTGTATAACACGGTTCTATTGTGAAAATAGCAGATCTAACGCGAGGCGTTGTGAGCATGTAGATCGGCTATTTTCACAATTTCTGCCTCTAATATTTGACAGTTTGGCCAATGTTTAAGTTGTCATTTTAGAGGTATTAAAAAGTCCTTAAATTGTCACTTTAGAAATGTGCATATACCCCTCTATACACTTAAACGTTATGTTGGTTTGTTTAGTGTTGAGTGAGAAAACAATGTTGCACATTAAGTTAATCATCTGGGGACCCCACAAAATAATTTGGGGGCCCCCTGGGGGTCCCGACCCACAGGTTGAGAACCACTGATTTAGAGGACATTTGAAGAATCGGCCTCAGGTCTTAATGGGTACAGTAAATGCCCTACTTCGTCATAAGAAGAGTGTCAAGCTAAAGTAGTGAAAAGCTTGTGTAGACCATTTTGTGGTACACCTATGCAATGATTTATACGTTGTGTAGTATAAGTCCATGTGGGCTGGACACCTTCGGTGCATGACACGAAATATAGAAATCTATACAATACAATTTCGTGCCATTCCCTGAAAAGGTTTTGGACATACAAGGGTTTTGGACATACAAGGGTTTTGGACATACAAGGGTTTTGTACCCGACGGCGACGATATGAATTTGTGCACAGAACGTTGGTAAGATACCTTTAATTTGTTGTGTTTGTCGGTGTGTGCGCTGAGCAGGTCTTTGGTGCACTGGACGTCATTGGGCAACTCTGTCTCTGCGAGGTCTGTGCCAAACTTCTGCAGCATCTGAGCCGTGCTCTTCACCGTCACGGCAAAGTTCTCTATGGCCTGGGGAAGAGCAAACACACACACACACACACACACACACACACACACACACACACACACACACACACACACACACACACACACACACACACACACACACACACACACACACACACACTCACACACACACACACACACACACACACACACACACACACACACACACACACACACACACACATCAAAACACACTCCCCCACCCTGTGCAAACACACCTAGGTGCCTCAAGGCAATCCTAGCTGCCTCGAGGCGTTTCCTGTGTGTTAACGGTGACAGGCTTGATAAAGTGTGTGTGTCTCTCTGTCGCTGTCGTTATTCGTTAACGTTATTCGATGTAGTTTCACACTCAAAATCCACAAACAAACAGAAGAGTTTTAAGGTCAGACTGCACCAATGCAACTACAACTGCCATTGGAGATAATGGTTGCAACTTGCAAGTAGTTGCATGCAACGGCTTTGTAGCGAGGAGGAGTTGCGACTACGTAGTTGCATTGGTGTGGATTGGCTTTTAACTAGCCCTCAACCACGCACATGCACACATAGACATCAAAGGGGACTCGAGGACCTGCCCTTTTATACGTCTGTAAAAAGTGCCCTCTCCTGACCATGAATGCAGTTTTTGCTACGGTGAAAGAAATGCAAATGCCCTCCACCTGAAGGCAGCATCCTGAACTTGAATGCAGCATCTTATGTTGAAATCAAGAAATGTGTAGAAATCAAGCATCAAAAATAGCCGAGGTCTGCTATTTTCAATGTTTTCACCAAAAGGCCCTTTTCAAAATTTCAGCCCCTGCCTCTCGAACATTCTCTGCACGTCCATGCCCTCAACCTTAACTTGTAAACGTCTAAAAGTAACCATAACCCCAACCAATCTGTTATCCCCCCCAGCAAATTGAATCCTGCAGATAGTAATATACTCATTGGTCCCCAAAAATATGGTAAAACATGAGGCCCACAGCCTGCTACTCACAGTTCGGTGGTGTATCCACTGACTATGGCAGTACTCCAGGTTTCCTCCCAGCTCGCAGGTAAGCTGGCCTTTATCCACGTAGCCGTGCAGGTCTGATAATGAGTTCAGCATCACAATCTAAAAACATGTTAAACAAAACACAGGATCTGTAGCAAATATCCATTGGGAAATAATCTAGGCTGGTGGGTGGATCTGAGTGGGAACAATTTTGGGTTTTGGCCGATTCCTAGAATAGATGCGTTAAATTCTTCTGGAGGCAAATCAGAAAACCCTGGTATCTAAGGAGCACTCTAACACTTAACACTACACTGCACATCCATAACACTGAAAATGTTAACCACATGCATGAACCCTAGCTTCCGCACTCTGGGCATGTCATAAAAGGTGAACATTCAGGGCAAACATTTCAACATTCTGCCAAAATAGCATATGTACAAGCTCACAACATGGCAGTTGATAGTGCTGCTATGACCTGCTCAGCATCTCAGTTTAACATAAAAGTTACAGTAATAATAAAAACATTCTTCAAAATGTTTTTCTTTGATTAATCCTTGTGAATTGTTTAGCTTACCATGTTATCCTAGATTGTCTAGTATGACAAGAATAAACACAAAACTTCTCATTCTCTTTTAACTGGGTCCTTAGTTTAAAAGTGTATCCATCTAAGTAAAAATGTTGGCGTTACACAAATAAATCACTGTTTGTGAACTATGCCAAGAAAGGTAGAAACCAGGGAAAGAGAAAACAATGTATTTTGGATCTCTGGTATTTAACAATTATAACAAAAACAACTGATTGTTGATTTGACAGAAAGTGAACCGACTTCAACCTTGCCGTCTGGTGTAACAGCATCTGTCACAGCAGAAGGCAAATACATGCGTGCACACCATACATGTACACACGAGGACTGAAAATGGAGAAGTGATGAGTGACCTTGTTCACTCTCCAATTTCCCCTAAAGGTGTGGTTTTACACTGCGTGCAGCAGATGGTCAAACGGTGTGTCTGTGTCCACAGGGGATAGACGTTGGAGGTTCCGTTTGCACAGTGAGGTTGTGAAAACCACAAGGCACGGTATGGACGTACTGTATGACATGACTCTACAGAGAGATCATTTACACAATGGCGCTAAAGCATGCAGCATTTAGCAAGCTGGTTGACACCTAGTTCATGATAATGGTTTTCCTCCGAGCGTTTTTACATCCCAAATGTCAAAAACATCCCCAACACCATTACTGTGTGTGGGCCTCTTTTACTCCTGACACCCCCAGAGGTCCTTGGGGGGGGGGGGGCTCCAGGAAAAAGTAGTTAACATAGCATCACATCACATAAAAATAGCAGCTCTACAAGCTCACAGCGTGTTGCTTGTACATCTGCCATTTTTGAAAATGTTAGAAAAATATCAGAAATGTTGTATGTTGAATAATTTAGAAATAGTTTGAACATAAATCTTCATCTGGGGGTCATTGGCACAAAACCTTTTCAGATGGGGGTCCACGGGCAAGTACATATCAACTTGGGGGTCCTTGACGTGATCATTTTTGAGAACTGCTGCCTTAAAGAGGTGGTGCCATAGTTTTGTACTTTTACTGGTTTTCATGACAGTACTTCATTAGACCCCCTGGTGTGGTTGTTATGAGCAATTATGCATTCTCTTTTTATTTGAGTTTTTAGCTGGAGGATGCCACCTGCTGGGTCAGACGTGCCGTTCCAAAAACACCCATACTTATTACATCATAGAATCAACCCCTCCCCTAATTACCATTCACCCAACACATGTGGGTGTGGCTAACTTCAGCTGGGTCACCACCCACCATGACAACCACGCATAAAAATGAACTGGTGGGTGTGGCCACATAAAAACATCACTTTAACTCTTTCTGTACACTTTTTTGGAAAAATTCTTCCTCCTAGTATAATCATAATAGTAGATAATCATGTTTTATAGAGGGGGAAAATCATGGCACCCCATCTTTAATGTCCCTGGCTAAACCTCCAATCTCTCCAGATCCTAGGAGTAGCCCTGCTCCTCGCCATAGACAATACATGGAACCACGCCACCTTCTCAGAAAGCAGAGGCGGAATTCCACTCATGGGTTTAACTAGGCGTTAGAGGTTCTGTTACAACGGTGAGCTTGTAAGAAAACACAAGGTAAGGGAGGGGGAATATTGGGATCATTTACACAATGGTACAGTATGTAGCCTTTAACAAGCTGCTTAGCCCTCTTTTATAGTTTTATACAAATGTTTGTCAAAAATAGGCAATCTATGTGGCGCGACGTGTAGTGAACTTGTAGATCTGCTGTAACACTTGTTTAGAATAACTATCTGTTATAACTAGTTAATAGATCATTCACAAACTGTTAGTTCATGAGTTACTAATGGCTTGTTAAATGTTTGTTAATAGTTGGTTAAGAATTTATAACCATGCCTTAAATATAGCTAATAGATCACTCACAAACTGGAAGTAAATGAGTTATAAATGCACTCCTGCAGCTGTACTTTAATAGCCTGACACTCAGCCTGAATCTTCATTTAGTTTCACTCCATTATTCGCCTGAACATATTTTTTTAATGGGCGGGGCTAGCGATTCAGGGTCTGGGGCCAGGCTAGTACTTTGCAGGAGTGAATGGAGGGAGTATAGTGGTTTGACATGCTTCATTGACAGGTTATTGTTGTTGTTGATGGGGGGGGTGATGAAAACCACAAACATCATAGAAGCAAACAAACACCTCACATTAATATATTGACATATGGTCATGGAACTTAACACATACAGTACATAAAAGCGTTTTTAAGTAAAATAAATAAATAAAATACAATTATGTTTTCATGCAAGTACAGCTGTAGATGAGAGGTGTGGTTTTCTGTTTGCTACTGAAGCATGCTTACCGGTACCTTCATTTTAAAGTCGTCTCTGTGGAGCTTTATGCCAATGTCAGCTATTGCCCTCTGGAAGAACCTGGAAGGCCTCAGCACCAGTACCAACTGCAGGTTTCCTGGGAATGCCCCCTGGGAACACACACACACACACACACACACACACACACACACACACACACACACACACACACACACACACACACACACACACACACACACACACACACACACACACACACACACACACACACACACACCGTTAACAAACAAGTCGCCACAAATTACATCATTGCACTGGGCCAAGTTCCTAATTACGTTACACTGAGTGGGACCATTGTTCAGACTGGAATTTAAAATGACTATTTCAGGATGATACTGTACTATGTAATGTGTTCACTTGTACTGCCCTCTAGTGTCATAAACACTAAGTACAAATGTTATCCTTACAACACAAATGAAACAGAAAAAAATAGGATGTCAGATATCAGAAATGGATCTTCAAGGTTTGTTACTGTACTCAAATCCAAATCCTTCTCAAGTCTCTTTAATGCATGCCAAGCTGAATGAATTGGCCAAAAACAACATTTATTTTGATAAGCCTGTGTGATTGATTGGATAATGAGAAGCCAAAACGGAAAAAAGCCTCTTTATTTTATTTTTATTTTATGTATTTCTATTGTGTTGTTTAAGTAGGTGATGTTTTTTTTGCACGTGTTATGTAAAAAAAAAAAAAAAAAAAAGGAAAAGAAAATGATTGCAACCATGGATATAAAATGTGAAATAAAATGTAAAATTGAAATCAATGCAATAAAAAGTATATAAAAAGAAATTAATAGAGCCAATAATATGAGATTTGTTCTTTAGCAGTCAGCTGCAGTGGCTTTGAAAGACCAGGGTAGATAATACATCCGTTGTTGTACGAATTTGTTTAAAACTCTGAGTTACGTTGGAACCAGTTTTTTTTCTGAATACATTAGATTTGGTTATCAGGTAAAAATCTGTCAATAGAGTACTTGTTTTTTACAAAGACAGATTGATGTCCCCTTTGGCTATACACCAGGATGCTTGCTTTATTTGCATAGGGGCTGTAATGCTAGGAGCAAATGGCTTGTCTGCAGTACTTACAGCTATTCTGGTGAGAGAGGCCTTCACTGAGCTCCATTTGTCCTTCCGTCGGTCGATGATGATGACGAAACCAATACTGGCTGCATCCAGGCTAGAGAAATGAGAAAGTGGACATTATTCTACATACTATTCAGTGTGTGTGCAAGATGTTGGGGAGGTTATTTTCTAAATGTAGTATACTGCATACTGCATTAGTTATTACACCATAAATTCCTCAGTAGTCATTTAAATTTGAGAGTATACAAATTAAAGTAAATTAACCTGTAAGGGTCAGTTTGATTTTATTTGTACATTCTCTGGTTAAACATTAATACAGATTTTACTGTGTACTTTCAATTACAGTAATACGGTGTGTAATGTGTTACATTAATTCAATCTAATTGTATTATAGTGCTGAATCATAACAAGTTGTCTCAAGACACTTTAAATAAAGGCTGGAGAAGAGACCTGACATTGTCCAGTCCACCCTGAGCAATCATTTTTGTAACTGTGGCAAGAGGGAAAAAGCAAGGGAAGAACCAGACTCGAGGGTGGGCCCACCAACTGCCTTGACCGTGTCATTATATTACATTTACATTACTTTCACAAAACACCCTCAAAATAATCTAAATGTAACCGGGAAGAATACTACTATTCATTGTTATGATTAAACAAACAGCACCCTCTATTGGTGCAGTATTTATTTTGAAGAAAACTTGAGTAAAAGTATAACTAGCAAATGGTAGATAAAACTGTAGTACCATGAGTGTGCATGAACTATAAATAAAAATATTAACAGTCAGAAAGTGATGCATCATTTGACATAATACCCAATAATGTGTTACTTTTAATGCTAATATGTTTCTGTAACGTGTTCTTACAGTAGGTAAAGTGTTAACCCCAACACTGTTGTTCCCAGACGCTAGGGTTCAAGTGTTTACACAAGCTTGTTGGAGATGAGTCCATCAAGGTAATGGAACCCGGCACATCCAAATTACAGCTAGCTGTAGATTTAGTTACAACAATAGTAAACCTTATTAGGATGTGTTATGCTCTGAGATTGTTCAGAGAGGAGAGGTTGGACAGCTATGTGTGTGTGCGTGTGTGTGTGCGTGTGTGTGTGTGTGTGTGTGTGCGTGCGTGCGTGCGTGCGTGCGTGCGTGCGTGCGTGCGTGCGTGCGTGCGTGCGTGCGTGCGTGCGTGCGTGCGTGCGTGCGTGTGTGTGTGGCAGAGGCGGTACTATGGAGAGGCCTCTATGGTGCCTGTTCACAAAGAAGATTGTGTGTACATCTTCTACATGTAACAAAACAGGTTATAATCATGCTATACATGGAATAAACGCTAATTTGAATAAATGGAAAATGACAGTTCAACACTACGATGCCAGAGCGAAGCAGATCACAAAATTATTAATGCACCAAACTATTTAAATGGTGCCACACACTTGTGTTGCCACTCGTAGGAGTATTTTAAAATAAACTTTAATATCTGTTCTGTTGAAAAACTGAACATGCTGTCTGGGAATGATTTGTCTGAAAATAGAACGTAGTGGAGATAAAAATGCTATTCCAACACGTGTGTGTGCACACGCAAGTGCATACATGGGTCTGTGTGTGCTCATGTATGCCCCAAAGGGGCCACCCCATTCAAATGGGAAACTTAGTGGAAAGCTGGACAGTCGCTCCCCCGGCTTGGGTGTGTGGTCAGACTGGCCAGACTTAGATGATCCATGCTGCTGGGCTGAAGTTACCTTGGAGTGGGTGGGTAGGATGTCTGGGAGGATTTTGTATCTGACCCCAGTGTCTCTGTCAGAGCAACTATGACATTGTGTGGAACAGAACACCAACTTCCGCTGACTAATGCGCGAGGTTGCCTCCTATGGGCACAACAACAAAGGCAGCGGCAACAATGGACTGAGCTGAGACTGCAAGGGAAGACTGCAGCGGACAATTCTGTCTCTCACATCTTAAATTGGTGCCATGTACACAGGGTACTCTGCATAAGTAGGCATGACAGAATAGTGGACTTGATTAATGAAAACCATAGGCAGGAGTTCTTTATCAAGGTCTGCTGTACAGCTTAGGAGGAAGCCTTTCTAACCAAAGTGCTAAAATATCACCAGCTAGGCTACAGATGTAAACCTTTAGTTGTTTATCTTTGGTAGCCTGGCCCTATAGGCCACGTGCACAGGTTGGTTGAGAAGGACTTTCAAATGTCCAGCCTCATCAAACAGTTAGCAACTTACTGCTCAGTATCAGCTATTATAGGAAACAAGGAGTGGTTGTTTCCTTTATCCATAACTGTTGGAACAATGTTCTGCTGTCTTGAAAATTCTTGTTTCTCAGTTTACCATGAGAAACATCACCGATAAAAAAACGTAAAAATGTGTCATCATGATGTCATCATGCTCTGATGTCACTGTGATGTCAGGGGAACCACTCTACCAGAATGGGTTTGACGCTATGACATCACGCTCTGGCTTCACTGTGATGTCACACTAACAGAATCCCTTTTATGCCCATATATGGAGATATGGAGATCCCTGTGATGCCAGGGGAACAAACCCCGTTTATGCCCATATATGGAGATCCCTGATGTCCACAGCCCTGATGTCCACATCACTGTGGCGCAACCTCGCCCTGTGGGTGAGGTCGCTTGTCGCCCTGAGGCATCTTACTAGTATGGACATAAATACAGATTTCAACAAAGTGTGCATGTGCGTGTGTGTGTGTGTGTGTGTGTGGCGTGCGTGCGTGCGTGCGTGCGTGCGTGCGTGTGTACCTAGGGATGCTGGTCAGGTAGGTGACCACATTAAGGAAGTCCTCATCGGGCAGGTCGCTGAAGCCAGAATACTCAGGAAAGGTGATGATCGGGGCACCATCTTTTCCTCGCCCTCCTGCAACACACACACACACACACACACACACACACACACAGGGTATACAGTACACTTATGTCTACAATCCTTGGAATGTGCTGCTCTATTCCAAAAGTGTCAGATAGTAGATTGAGAGCGGGCAAGATATTTACAGGATGGTGTAGACTGTAGAGAATCTGCAATTCAGATTTTGAGAAGGATTTGATCTCATCTAGTTTAATTTCCATAATAATAACATTCGGCCAACAGACACGTTTGATGTTACAGTAGATATAGGTTAGCTTGCGTTAGGATAAGTTGTAAGGCTGTAACTAGTAACAGCAATCAGCTCTTTCTTTTCATCAATTACTTTTAATTAAATCAATTCATATTAACAATAGCTTTTCATAAACCCAAGGACGCTTTACAACTAAAACAATGAACAACCAACAAACAAACAAACAAACACACAAACAACTATTTGTTGTCATAAGCCTGAGTGAGTAATTGTCTTTTCAAGGCAGCCTTGAGAGTCCAGTGTTAGAGCATGGCAAATCTCCATTGGGGAGAGTTCGACCACAGGGTGGGGGCTTCGCTTGCTTGTTTGGGGGATGGAGAGGAGGAGAGGAGGTCCAAAATAGTTTCAAACAATTGATGGGAATATGGCTCCTATTATTTTTCTCTATGGTTCTTCCCCAAAACATCCACTAGATGGCAGCATTGAGTTAAATATACAAATGTTTCAGAGTCTGTTTTGATCTAACTTACTATATACTGTATATTGTACAGTATATATTTAAGATCAAATAGCAATAATGAAGTAAATGAATGACCTAATAGAGGGTATGCATGTGACACCATCATCATACCCGGAAGTTATGCGTGAAGGCCTACTGAGTGGCCAAAAACTACTTTCAGGCCTTGACAGCCCTTACATCCAAAAAGAAAAGTCCTATCTGATTGCATTAAACGACGTTAAACTCACTTTGCCACTCGATTTGCCATTCACTATATGCATGCGCAATTGCGCATACCCTCTATTCATCACACTCTATTCATCATGCCATACAAAAGTAGTAAAAATAGCAGATCTACAAGCTCACAACATGGCTATTTTAATTTAAAAACAAAACAAAAAAATATGTTTTGGACATACACTAGCACTACAGTACCGTAATGTAAGCCTAATACATTCAGTGTGTGTACACAAGGGGGACAGATCACTGACCTAGGGTTAATTATCTAATAGGATTATCTCTCTAAATGTTTATCTACTTCTCCACTTATTTTCGTGCTAAACTAGATGGCTGAGTTGAGGACCCTGATTAAGGGTTCACTGTAGTTAGCATCTGTCTGTCTCAGTCAGTGTTTATCACTCCATCCTAGTCCGTTTGGTCATCTGTTTCTAATCTTTCTGAATTTTACCTTATCCATATGTAACTCTGACAGGGCATACATGTACCTCAGTGTTTTATTTACATTTTATCATATTATATTATTATGTATATTATATTATATGTTAAATGAACACTGAGGATTTACACTACAGTATGCCTACCACTAGGCAATGTCCCGTCTCTCAGGCTTCCAACTGTAGGCAGAGAATCTATAGCTGCAGTGAGAGGAGGGGGCTGGGACACTGCTGTATGGTCCCACATATGTGTCATAAGCTTGGCTAGGACTCAGCAGGGCCTTGAAGCATGCTGTATGTCATATTGACCTATTACATGTCACAACAAGGTGACTGCTCCATATGTCATTGTAATGTGACTCTTAATCCCACAATGGAGAGCCTGGTGCATTAGATTAGACTGACATCACTGGAACAATATGAAGACTGTGTGTAATAAACATACGTACAGTTTGTAAAAGGTATGTGAAAAATAATCTTACTTAATCTTGGCCAAATTCAATTCTCCATAAAAGTCTATGAAAGCTCTCACATTGGAAACAAGCACCTGGGTCTTTTTGTGCTATCTTTTTAGCATAACCATTTACTGTACTACGTGTACTGTTAATAGGCATGTTAATAAAGTATTCAATCAACTGCACGATGGTGTCACATGCTGAAAATAAGTATGGATCGGCCCTTTTCTCTCCTGAAAAAGATACCAAAATATCTCCCATGCCAGTAAGAATAACTTGTCACCCTCATGCAACAGCAAGTACACACACACAAAGTTTTGGACATACACTCTATGAGAGTATTTTTTTTCTTCTCCTCCCCACAGTAAAACTTGCATAACTTTCACTTTTAGAGGCCAGCCTTGCTGAGACAAGTGCCAGTGTGAGAGAGGTCAGATTGTCTGTGGTTTAAACACTGGAAGAACGGAATGACAGGAATCCCTTAAGAATGACACCACCGCTGCCCTATAGTGTGCCACACTGCCACAACACATCTGGAACAGCTGAAGGGACTCTGTAGGACTGTCAGCATGCCACTGGTGTTTTCATCAGCCAAGTAATGAAAAGACAGATTAAATTATATTTCATTGACCGTCAATCTTATCTAAATAATGGGCCAGCAGAAGAAAAAAAACTAACAGTATATACAATTTTAATCTGACAAGAGGACATTTTCATTTGGCATCAATATTCACATCACCATTTACAACCAATACCTCCTGACTGCTGACTGACTGAAATCAGATGATTCATACAATAATGCTTTCAGATGATTATGAATGGATGAGCATTTCATTCTCCAGATAGGGACAGCACTGCTGGTTTTCTCATGGAAATTGCCTGGCAATATCTGATCTGACGCATTTTATACATGAGCAACACATTCAACAAAACAGTTGATTAATAGCAACTGAACAGTAGCATTCTTTCGGTTTGAATTTCAATTTGATGTCGGTGTAAAAAGCCCAGCAGTGAGGTGACACACGTGGGAAGATAATCCCAAGGCCTGCCAGGAAACACCTCATTTGATTAGAAATGACATCATGATGATAACACATTCGTGATTAATGCTCCCCATTAATAAGTAGCACACACGCACAGCGCACACACACTCGCCCACACACGCACTCCATTCACCTATCCATTCATGCACGCACGTACACACACACAAACACACAAGTCTGGGCTAAGTTCTAGTGTTAAGTGGGGAACTGTCTTAAATGCTGACACATTTTTCCTCATTAGCTTATCTACAGTACTACAGTCACGTCACTGTGTGATATCTCTTAAGTGACACAAGTATTAATAAGAAAAGCGAAGAGCTGTGTTGCTCATATCCGTTCTCCATTGTAGCCATGAAATGCAGAGCACCACCTCATAAAGGTCTTGTTGGTTAAACTTTAGGTCCAAGTTGCCTATTTTTTCTCTGTTCAATACTGAATACCTTTAACCACTATACACCCCAAATTGCCACACTTGGCAGGTATTTAATGTGTTATCAATTTGAAGCATTCACTTTTTGTCTAGCTTGTATTATGATGATTATTTATACAAGTTGAAGTGGATACTGGAACACTCGATGAATCCATGAACCACTGTTATCCAACTCTTTTGACTGCTTCAGGCAGAACCTCTCACACAATGGATGATACCTTTCTGACATATATTTAAATGTGTCAATCTGTATTTTTGCATATTACTGTGTACATTTAATGATTCCATGTAGAGACACACTTGGATGCAAGGTAAAAAAAACTGTTCTGGTGAAATAATACTCAGATACGAAAATGATATTGTGATCGGAAGAGTGTGTTTAACATCAACATGCATGGGGAAGACTGGGCTGTTTGTTTACGTACCTGAGAGCATGGCAAACTGGCGATGCAGTTGCTCTATGATGTCCACAGCCAGCAGGGGCCTTATCTCCTGCTGCATAATCTCATCTAAGACAAGAGAAAAAGGAGAACACTTAGGGACACAGGCACATACAGTCTGAGAGCTACACCACACAGATGGACACAACAGGTTGCTCGTGTCCTGCTGCAATAATCCACTCTGAGGTTTAACGCAGGAAAAGAGCATGGCTAGATGGACATAGAGTGATTGAACCAAGAGAAAACATATTAGCCAGGGACCCAGTCACCCCAGAATGTGAGATGACCTGTGATGTCATGCCGTACTTTTTATTGCTGTTTTATCTATTAGTTTGGTCATTAAGGTCTTTTTTTTTTAAGGCCAATTGTATATTCACTGTCCCATCGACTTCACTATACAGGAAAAGAAGATTTTTTTTTTTTTAAAGAAAAGAATCTGCTTTAAATAGCATGTGAGGGGTCAAACTAGGGGTTCTTCATGATTCTGAATCCATTGCAATTTGTTTTGCATGAAAAACATTCCTTGGGCTAAACTGAACTGTGAAAAGTGATGAGTCATCCGAAAGTGATGACCGCGGAAACGTGCTTCAGAATTCTGGAAACTTGCCTTAAATATTGCCAATACTTTTTTAACAGACACCCCAGAGCCGGAGGAGGCGTCTACCTTTCTGTGTCTAGGGAGAAGTCTGCCAAGTGGTGTCAACCACCTCTTTCCTATTGGTTGATGCCCGGTCAAAGTTCACCAATGTTGAACTCCACCAAAGACAAACAAATAGGAAAGCAAGGCTGGCCATCTGGCTTGGCTTCCTGTATCTGTGTGACATAGGTGCCCGCCCCTTTAGGAGACCAGAAGTAACGTGTGAGTCTCTTAATTTCAATGGAGTAGTGCAGGGGTCTTCAACGTTTTCAGGCCAAGGACCCCTTAGCTGAGAGAGAGATGAAGCAGGGACCCCCACAACCTCTTCATAGATTCCATATAGTTTCATTGTTTGACAGCACTGTCATCAGTGTATTTTGGATTCATGTCAATTTGTGTTTTCAGATATTCAACCACTTGAACCGTCAATACTTAATAAACTTGAACTTTCACTCCATACTTAGTCTGCTCTTTTTCCCCTCTTCACCAAACCTCTTTGCCAAAAATAGCCGAAATGAAGGATCTTTGTCTCCACCGCAGTAACAGGAGGTTCCACCCCTTCGCTCCCATAGAATGCAAGTGAACGGGACGCGTCTGTTTCTGACAGCTACCGTATGTGTGACCATGCCCTAAATCAGGCTTAAAAGTCCAACGAGCACCGAAAGACTTCCATTAGCAGTGTGAGAAATAAAGAGCTTTAGTGTAATATGGTCTGAATTCTCTGTTTCCACGTCACTGGAGACAATGTCATTGAGGAAACACTGGCTTGTACAGTGGGACCAGTCATGGACTGTAATCTATTTTTTGCCCCTTTCTAACAGGCTTTGACATATAGGCAACTAGACCAAGAGATGTTTTGTGTGTTAAGCCCTACCCTGCTTTAATGATTATTGGGTCAATATGGCCCCTGAAGCTGTAACCAGTGAACAGTCCTCCCTCTTGTCTGAGAATAAAGACGGCCATTAACACAGACTACACTTCATTATCAAGGAACAAGATGCCCTGCTGGGGGTGGCAGAAATAGAGAAAGACAGACGACTGAAAGAGAAAGACAGAAAAGAAAGAGATAGAAAACACGTGGCTCGAATAAGAGTTGGGAAGAGAGAAGAGTGTTGGGAAGAGAGAAGAGGAATAGAGATACAGTAACGGAAAAGAGAGAGAGAGACCATAACACTGAAACAAAAACAGAGTACAGAAGTCTTGCTGAGTCTGCTCTGCCTTATCAAGAATATTATTGACACAGAAACCACCACAATAAAGCACTGTTTCCGCAGTGGCGTCAGTTCAGAAAAAGCTAAGGTATGGCAACATGACTGGTGTCTTGCACGCGCGTGAAGGCGCGCGTGCAATATACCATTTTGTCATGATGGGGAGAATAAAAGTGTGGAGAATATAATTACTAGTAAGACACCTAAGGGTGGAATGCGACCTCAGGGTGACATGCAACCTCGCCCTAAAGGGCGAGGTCGCGCCAATTCTTGACCATCTGGCCAACCACAGCGTTTCTCTGACGATTCTAGTTGTTGTCATTCTGGGGGGAGTTTGTTCATGTTTTTGTGAGGGTATCAACCCTAGGAGACACGGGGAGAACATGCAAACTCCACACAGAAAGGCCCTATCGCTCACACCCTAGGTTGGGTTGGCGATAGGGCCTTTCTGTGTGGAGTTTGCCTAAACACTCCGACCTAACAATGGCTACTGTCTATGACGGTAGTTCCATATGACATATTGGACTAGACTATCTCCATATATAGTGTTATCCACATCTCCATGTTAGGACTCATATATGGGCATAAAAAGTATGTCATGTGACATCACTTCCTGTACAGACAGTCAGCCATTGACTCCGGATTAACAATGGCTACTGTCAGTGTCTATGACGGTAGTCCCATATGACATATTGGACTAGACTATCTCCATATATAGTGTTATCCACATCTCCATGTTTAGGCCAAACAGATTCGCTCCATTTCTCCATGTATAGGTCCAAATGCCCAACGTTGAGCTTGACAACAAAACGTTCTTAACACAGCCGCCCCCATATTTACTTTAGAAAATATGTTAAATTCTAAGTACGTTTCGAGTACCGGTTTGATACATCGACTTAAAGTTGGATCCAGGCCTAATAACTTTATCTGGCCTGCCCCGTTGCCACCTCCTTATTACATTTTCTTTTCTCCAGGTGGATGGACATTCTTTCATGGACATCCTTTCATAGGTGATCTAAGTCCAGCCGCCCGTATCAGATCGGAGGAGGATACCGCACATTGTACCTCATCCACCCTTTCTTCTCTCTCCTTTTGGTATCTTTATCCTCCTCCTTCTTTTTTTCTTTTTTATTCTTCTCTTTTTTTGTCTTTCTTAGTCTTGTGTAGCCGCCCCGTACAGGAAGAGATGGGGACTTGAGGTCGCAAGTCAGGACTTGAACATGTGACGCTGCAAAAGCTGGATTATCAGCCTAGATGTTTGGAACACTACCCTGTGTTCCAGATGGACTGGACTATCTCCATATATAGTGTTATCCACATTTCGTGTAGCCACCCTGTACAGGAAGTGATGTCACAACTCGCTGACATCACACTGACATCACAGAGGATACGGAAGGAAGGTCACTCAAGCGACACGGTTCTTCAGAGTATATGCGACCTTCGGTCGCAACGACCTTCGTTCGCAATAATACTTTGTTAAAGTGACCATTTTGTTAAATATTGCATTTGTAGTTATTTTAATGTAATTTAACATCATAGCCAGCACAGATAGACAAAGAGACATTCATGGATTTATATTTAAAAGTAACTTTTATCTCCCCCCGGCCCCTGGACCCAGGGTATGGCAGCTGCATGCCCCTGCCATACCCAATTGACGCCCCTGTGTTTCCGCCATGAAACACTGGCTGGGCATGGGAAAGGAAAGGCCTCTGAAACAGCATGTTAGGCCACGTGACACAATAATGCAATAATACCATGAAAAATAGCCATTTCTCCCATCCCCACACAGGTAAAATATTTCCCATCAACTGCGTCATCTCTTTTCCATCAGTGGGCTCTCACATTACCACCTGACAGTATATCTAGAATTATCGACTGTGTGATGGCCCTCCTCTATATGGTCTCGGATTGCAGATGAGCTTAGGGGTATGATCTGATATGTCTTTGACAGTGCTAGGATAGGTCCTAGGATAGGTTTTGGGGTAGGGCTTTTACAGCTTTATTTATTGTATGATTGCTTTCTGTTATGTGCTTGTATGTATTATATAAGTGTGCGTGTGAGTGTGTGCGTGTGCCATGTGTGCGTGTGTGCGTGCAGTGTTTAGCTGAGTGTCCTGTCTAAATCCTGTAGTTGTACTAGGACTTGACTACAGGATATTGGACGCGATACATAACAGCTCACACCATCTCACAACACTGAATCACACACACACACACACACACACACACACACACACACACACACACACACACACACACACACACACACACACACACACACACACACACACACACACACACACACACACACCTCTTCGTGGACAGCGGAAGGATAATCTGCGCCAGGAGCACGTTAGATAGATAGATAGATACCTTTATTATCCCAAGGGGGAAATTCAGCACGTTGCCGTGCTTATCTCTATCCTGACAGAAGCACTGATATCTCATCATGCATCAAGTTGTAATAAGAGACCACAATAAATAAAAGAGCAGGTACTGCGTACTGTACACACAACACCAGGGGTGTCACACCAAATTCTGGACCCTGGGTACAAGGATTCACCCATTTATACTGGGAACGCATTGTTTTGTGCTTTAACCATTGAAAAATAGCAGATATAAAAGCTTGCAGTGCGGCAATTGTAGATCTGCTATTTTTGTCAAATCTATCTAAGGTTTTTTTTTTTTTTAAACCTATGTTTCTATGTCAGTGGTGCTCAAACATTTTCATGTGAAAGACCTCCAAAATGATATGTATTTGGCCACGGACCCACATCTCAAAATATTTAGTTCCAGGGACCCCCCAGAAGCAAAATTTGAGTTACAAATCTTGGCACATTTTCAAAAATAGCAGATCTACAAGCTTGCAGTGCAGCACTCGGTGGCGCGCTGTGAGCTTGTATATCTGCTATTTTTCAATAGCTAAAGTATAAAATAATTAAGGCCCCTCCACCTTGGGCCCTCGTAACTCAGTCCCACTCCCCCTCCCCCCTCCCCCTTGTGACGCCCCTGCACAACACACAATGCACAAAAAAGAAGGATATAGCATTTGATGTGTCCTGGAACAGACCATACATCAACAGTTATGCAACAGGAGCCCCGGCTGGAACTTCCAGCTGGGAGGATGTTCTGTATTGTAGAGACATCAAAGCAGACAGAGGTGTGGTGCAGACATAATGTATGGCCATGTCCAAGGGTCAGGCACACACCGTTTTAGAACACGCTGGGGGCCCCACGGCCCAGCGGCCCGTATAGCCTGAGATCCAGGAAGCACCGTGGCAAGAACATGTCAAGCTCCATCGCCTCGGCGGAGGCTCTCCAATGTAAACACATTGACGGGCGCCGTGGGACCCCCTGATGTGGGATGGAAACGTTAGCAATACGTGCCAGGATTTGGAAGCGGTAAAATTAGCCACTATAGCTCGCTGATATTCGTTGTGTACTTTTTACTCTTTTATGTTATAAACAGAAGGGCAGTGGATCTCAACCTGTGGGTCGGGACCCCCAGAGGGGTCCCCAGATGATTAACTTCATGTGCAACTTTGTTTTCTCACTCAACAGTAAACAAACCAACATAAAGTTTAAGTGTATAAATTAACCATTGGCCAAATTGTCACATATTTGAGACAGAAATTGTGAAAATAGCCGATCTACATGCTCACATTGCCTCGCGTTGCGAGGCATTGTGAGCATGTAGATCTGCTATTTTCACAATAGAACTGTGTAATACAAAATGTCATGCCTCAACTCTTAGTGCTTGTAGGGTGGGGGTCCCCAGTTAAAATATGATTATTTTGGGAGTCGTGGCCTGAAAAGGTTGAGAACCACTGATATAGGGCATCTGGGTGGCAGAGGGGTAAAGCACCTTGTGGAGACTGTGTTTCTATTCCACGGTGCCTCCAGTTTGGGGAGGAGGCACCGTGAAGGGTGGATAGACGGCGAGGTGGTAGACGGTGATGTGGTAAGCTGGGGAGGGCATTCCCTGTCACTGCACAACTGACTCCTATACTATGGGTTCAGCAGAACAGGGGAGGATAGCGTGTTCCTCCACATGCGTTAATGTCCTTGTACAAGTCTCTGTCTATGTGTTAGTCTTTATGAGTGGGCGTGTGTTTTGGGGTGGCTCACGCTCCCAGCTAACGGGTTTCCCGGTCCCCTCATCTCCCTCACCTGTCTGCTATCAGCTTGATTCAGATCGTTTCACAACCTCCTGTGTTTGGTTGCAACCGCCAGGTCACAGTTACTATGAAAAGCTCCACCTGCTGACGTTAAGGATGTCCATAATTACAACACCAGAGGCAGCGCCACAGATCACTTTCAACCCAGAGTCAAAACCAACAAAGGGTCAAACTCATTCTTCTGCTATACCACCAAAATGTGGAAAGCCTTACCGAAGGCCATAAAGTGATCCACAGAGTGTGGATCACTAGCATCCTTTAAAATTGCCCTGAAAAACCACTTACAGGCAGCAGCCGTTTGCAACTGGTAAAAAACAAACCTAGCCCAGCCCTACCCTCCCCTGCCCCTTCTTTGTATATACTTTCTGTTTGTTTAGACTTACTGTTTTCTTTTTTTTTTTTTTTTGTTCTTTCTTTTTATCTTCCTTACATATCTACTGCATAGTACTGTTATATTCGTCTATCATTCAATGTTATATGAGATACTTAAATGGTTTCCTGTGGAAATAAGCTTAGTCTTTTCATGGATCTCCTTTTAGTAGACCTTGTACCAGTGAACTGTACCGTCATGAAACTGTACCTTTTCCTATGCAAACTTCTAATAAAGTCTTCAATCACTCTTCAATCAGTCAGTCTGTCCGTCACACATCACGTCACAATTTTGCCCCTACTCATATCTCCGCCACCATTGCCCCTATCCATTCCAAGCTTTGCACACACACTCCTTGGATGGCAAATCACAAACCTCCACCCCTGATTTCTCACATGGCCCTCTTCTAGCGTGACCATCAGGCCGATTTTTGCTAAACACATTTTTGGACACTGCTCCTATACAGATCTTGGCCTAAAATCACGCAGCGGTACACAGTATCTCTAAAGTCATGTCATCAACATGGATCTGTCCCATTGCCCATTTTCCCTCCTGATTGGCTACTATTGCCTTCTAAAGTTTGTGAATTCCAGTTTAGTGTTTTAGAAACTTAGTTTTTGCTCCTCATGATTTTTGACTCTCTCTTTTCTCCTCTGCCTCAGTGACCACCATACTAACCTGCTCCATCCTCTGCCCGCTCAACACATTCACACACCCAGCCAACACTTATCTCCCCTTTTCCACCTTTTGTTTCAATAAACACCCTTGGACTCTGGTTGTGTTCTGCTTTTCGGCCCACGCGTTTTGGCAAATCGTGACAGGCCTCCCCATAGCAGTCAGGTTAAAAGAAGTGGCTGGTGACTCCATGTGTGTCAGAGCAGATGTGGTGATCTTACACCCTCCCCAGACAAAACGAGTGGGGTTTGTTCCCATGTGGATAATTCTATACATACATAGCAACCACAGCAGGGACGTGCAGAGAATGTTAGAGAGGCAGGGGCTGAAATTTCTAAAAGGGCCTTTTGTTGAAAATATAAAAAATAGCAGACCTCCAAGCTCGGAGCTTGGAGGTTGGCTATTTTTGGTGCGAGATACCACACTGAACTAAGCATGATTAAGTCAATACTGGAGATGTGGCATGGATTTCTACACCGAGAGGGCAATTCTTTCAACATAAGACGCTGCATTCAAGTTCAGGAGACAAGGCAATTCTCTTGAATGCTGCCTTCAGGTATGGCATGGAAAGAGGGCGTTTGCCTTTCTTTCACCATAGTAAAAACTGCATTCATGGTCTGGAGAGGGCACTTTTTACAGACCAATAAAAGAGCATGAGGCTCAAGCCCCCTTTGATGTCTATGTGTGCACGTGCCTGGTTCTATATAAATGTACATACATAGCAACCAGTACAGAGCACTTGCTTTGTGCTCCTAGCCGGAGGCCCACAAGGGGTTACTTGGCAAGGCATGGAGCTTTCAAGGAGCTTTCAAGGATCATTGACACATTGAGAGAAGACCGCTGGCTGGGGCTGCAGTGGCTCATCAGGGGCTCCTCCTGGTAAAGCTGAAGTGTCCTTGAGCCAACACTTGATGTATACTTGGTTGCACACTGAAGATATCCGGTCTACAAGCATACATGTATGTGACACATTGTGAGTTTGTAGATTGGATATGTTCAGTGCACGACACCGGCATGCAACTAAGTATAAAACACGGGGCGTCCGCTGGCCTGGTGGTCAAGGCGCATACCACATACTAGGCTATGATGCCTGCTGGCGTCGCCGGTTCGATTCCCGTTCCGGACGACCTTTGCCACATGTCATTCCCCATCTCTCTCTCCCCATTTCCTGTCAGTCTACTATCCTATCAAATAAAGGCATAAAAAGCTCAAAAACAAATCTTTAGAAGAAAAAAAACTAAGTATAAAACACCATTAACTGTTCATGACGGACAGGTTGGTGCAGGGTTACCTCTGAATGGGTGAATGTAACACACATTGTAAAGCGCTTTGGAAAAACGAGCTATAAATATAATTCAGGCCATTTACCATTCACTGAAGTGCAATGGGCTCAAGGAATCTGTGGATTACCTCTGTTAGATTTCTGGATTGTTGGTTACGTGCCAAGTAGTGCCAGCCAGGTGACAGGAGTTGTTGCTATAGTAACATAGAGAGGGTCTCTCTCTCTCTCTCTCTCCTCTCTCTCTCTCTCTCTCCTCTCTCTCTCTCTCTCTCTCTCTCTCTCTCTCTCTCTCTCTCTCTCTCTCTCTCTCTCTCTCTCTCTCACACACACACACAACCCTAACCTCGGGAAGTAACAGAATCTGCAACCTGAATATCATTTGCACAAAACTCTTGAAGGCCACGACACACTTTCCCTTATAGAGTATTTCAAATTGTTTGTAGGCCTACTTTATACTTCTACTCCAATACAGATCCATGTATATGGAGATATGTTGTTTTATACAACTGTACATCAGGGATCTCCATATATGGGCAAGGTCCAAGGACAGATATCCAGGGTTTGATCTTTAGGGTTTGATCTTTGATGAGGTGATGTCACCACAATGTGATGTCACAATGTCAACAATGTGAAAACAGCTATAGACTATAGACATTGAGGCGTTACGTATATATCTACGGATCTATGGACAAGATGTGACGGTTTTCATAGTTAACTGTGACCTACGGTCGCAATAAACCATACATTAACCAATTAATCTGGGTATTCAAAAATAGCTGCTCTACAAGCTCACAACGCTTTGCACTGTGACGCGCCACTGTGAACTTGTAGATCTTCTACATGTATCTTTGAAAGATTCTGAGTTGACAAATGTTGAAAACTTTTGAAAAACACAATTTTGAGTTTCTCTCTACATTCTGCATAGTGAGTATTTTTACTTTTGGTACTTTAAGTAAGTAAATATTGTTGTACTTATACTCAAGTAAAAATATGATTACAGGACTTTTACTAACAGAGTATTAATACATATTGGTATTATTGCTACTTCTCCCACCACTGGTCCGTTGTAACAATCTTATACTGTGACCTGACACCGGGACAACAGGCAAGTCATGTTCAGTCTTCTTGTATAGATGTGTCAGCAATATCCTCCTCAGGGACTTTAAATCTCAGCTGTGGGGTTCTGACTGAATGATAGATGGTTACACTACTGATGGAGCCAATTCTAAATACTGAAGGGTCAGGTTTCTACCAAAGTCGGTAAGTTTAACTGACCTCTTCACCCCCTATTACAACAGACCTCAGTTATGTGTGTGTGTGTGTGTGTGTGTGTGTGCGTGCGTGCGTGCGTGCGTGCGTGCATGCGTGCGTGCGTGCGTGCGTGCGTGCGTGCGTGTGTGCGCGCACACAGATGCGTGCGTGTGTCTTTGTCTGTCTGACATTGATTACCAATGGTAAACACTTGAGCAGAAAAATCCCAAACAGCTTCTGGTATTGCGGTGGATGCAACAACTAAACAATAGAGCAATTCCTCCTCAGTAGACCCCAGAATATGGTTTGTTTTACGCTGACACTTTATCTGAACAAAAACATTGGACCCTCCAGCTCTGCTAGAAAACACAATGAAAATCCAGCCTACCTCAGCCACTATCAACTACTGTACATCCCTCAGTTCGTTTTGAGAGGTGCAAACCGCTCCTATGTTTGACTTAGTGTGTAGGTCCCTATGTACTGTATGTCCATATGTCCCTATGTATGCAGTACCACTACCAACAGCTCACACGAGAGTAACGTCACTTTTGAATATCGTGTAAAGAAACACTATGGGTGACCACATTTTGACACATGAGGAAGGTTGTGCACGCACATCCGTGGTCCAGGTGCAAAACAAGCAGGTATCATAAGAGAGGCTAACCAGACTATTGTTCTTGTCCAGCTTTGTAGATTAACCTTTTTCCCCAA